>NC_140951.1:70232120-70469620 GCF_014529385.1 Adiantum capillus-veneris | reverse complement strand
ATAGTTCTATGATTCCCATGTGGTCGGAGCACCATTTGCAATGAGGCTTCAACTATTGCTTCCTCCCAGTCAAACTCATGTAGAGACCATAAACCTATATCTTGACTATCATTATCATTATGAAGCTCGATCTCTGTGACCAAACTAAGCTAGTCACTTCACATAAACAAAAGAGTTAATGCATTTTGGCCACGTCTTCTAGAACCACCTCTAGATGAAGATGAACTACGTCCTCTAGAACCACCATGTCTTCTAGAACCACCTTTAGATGAATATGGACATGTATATAAAATGTACTATATAATTAAGTTATGCAATGGTTTTTCTTTAGATAGAAAAACGTGAAGGCTATTAATCAAGTGCTTGAAATGAAGTGGTTGCAGAGAAGACATATAAGCAGGATATCTAAATGCATTCTTGTTTTGTGCTCAAAACACCACCCCATCAAAGTGGCATGGATTCCAAGTTAGCACAGACAGAGAGAAAAAAGGAGTCCTATTGAGAACAACGATGAGAAAAGTCTGATTTAGAATGAATGATCATGAATTCATGCAACAAGAATTCAATCATGTCATTTACAAAATGCATGCCTCGATCACTCAATATTTTGATAGGAATGCTATAACGCGTGAAAATGTTCTCAAATAAGAATTGTGCTATGGTCCGATCATCCTTTTTTGGCGTTGCCTTAGCTTCAACCACTTTGTGAGATAGTCCGTTGCTACTATAATATATTGAGCATGCGCTCTATAGGCTATTGGAGAGATAGGCCCGACAAAGTCTATTCCCCATTTGGCAAAAGCGTAAGCTCCCATCATTGGTCTTAGTATGTTGCCAAGCGCCATAGTGTTGCACGTAACATTTTGTATCCTTAATTAGAGTAGGCCACCAAATCCCTGCTAGGAGTATGGTTTTCATGGTTTTATCCGTGAAAAGTGTCCTCGTGCTGGACCAAGGTGAGCTTGCTCAAGTATGGGTAGGTATTCACTTTCGGTGGTACAAATTTGTAAGTTTTCATTTATTCCTCTTTGATAAAGTTGGTTTCCAATTATGGCATAGTTTTTGAACTTGTGTTGTATCGAGCATACTCTGGCTTTGCTCAAGTTTTTTGGTAGAACTTCTTGTTCCAAGTAGTCTATCAAGTATTTTGGTGCCACGCCAATCCTAAACAATGTAGCATGCTTAATTGGTTTTATGATTGTGCAGATATTACATGAGTGAACATAGTTGTGCATGCTTTTTTGCATGTTTGACCAATACACCCAAGTAGAATTAGTCTCTAATATGTTTGTGTTTTGGCATTATGTATGCCCGTAAATTGCACACGAGCTTGTTGCAGATACATCTCTTTTTTGCATGGCTCGATGCATAATCTAAGTATACCTTCTTGTCCTCTTTTATACAACCGTCCTGTAATTAGCACTAGATTGCGAGCTTGCGAGATGATTGATGGTTGTCCCTTTATTTGCAATGAACCTATCGTTAGAAATGGTATGATCTGTTTTCTCCACCGTGGTACCATCTGTATGTTGAAAAGGTAAGATTTTGGAAACTCCATCATCAACCCCTATTGGAGCTTCCCATCTATCATGCACAATGAATGGTCTGCTCTCTGATGTGTGGTTCTCTTTTTGACCACCACCCTGAAGTCAAACTCAAGCAATAGTAGGAACCATTGAATGATGTGACTAGTATTGTAGGGTTTGTTTACTAGGTATAATAGTGCCTGGTGGTCCACAAAGAACACAAATGTTTTTGTGATAAGGAAATGCTTAAAATTTTTGATAGAGTAGATCATTCCCAAGCCCTCTCTCTCTATGGTGGTGTAACTCCATTCCGTACTGTTTAGCTATCTACAGGAGTAACATATCAAAAATTCCATGTTGCTTTTTCCAAGTTGAGCCAAGATACAACCGATAGCATAAGCATATGCATCTATATGTACATGAAACATGTTGTTTCAGTCAGGAGCTTTCAATATTGGAGTAGAAATAAGTCTCTATTTCAATTGTTGAAATGCTTTCTTACACCTTTTGTTCCACTCAAACTTAATGATAAATGCATTGAGAGGTTTTGCGATAATTGCATCCATGTAAATGAACCTACGGTAATACCCACAATGGCCCATGAATGCTTATACCTCTCTAACCTTTGTTGGTTGTGGAAGAGCGACAATCACCTGTATCTTTTCAAGATCTGTAGAAATGTCGTTTTTGGACACAGTATGTCATAAATCTTGCCGTGTCTTACCATGAAAACACACTTTTTAGGGTTGAGACCGATACGGTATATTTTGCATTTCTCAAAGACTTTCTTTAAGTGATCTACATGTTCATATTTATGAAGAGAATGTACACAAAGTTCATCCATATAAATTTCTAAGAATTGGTCTTAGATATTCCTTGAATGCATGATCAGCCTTTTGAATGTGGCAGGGGCATTGATTAGACCAAATGGAATCACTCGATATGAAATATGCCGCATTCTGTAGCAAAGGCTATTTTGTGTTGATCCTCCGACCTAATTGTAACCTAAAAAGCCATCCAAAAAGCTGTAGGCTTCCTTTCTCACAACTCTTTTAATCTGGTATTGTAGTAGGATTTACTTGCTTGAGATTTACACACACTATCAGTTCTTTTTAGGCTCCATGAAAATTGGTGACACCCACTCTGTGTTTTCAATCTCATGAATAAACTATGCTTCCTTTAGTTTGTCTTATCTCTTCCTTTTTTTTTTTTGCAAAAGTTTTATTGTAGGTGTAGGGGCGTTGCCGGCGTGGTTTTGCATTGCTCTTCAAAGGTATGGTGTGTTGACAGATGTTAGGATCTGCCCCTTTCAGATCTTTGTATGACCAAGCAAATACATCCCTGTATTGTTTAAGGGTATCTATCAACAATTGCTCCTCTTCCTCAATAAGATGTACGCAGGCTTTGGTTCTTCTCTTAGTTTTATCAAATCTATCTTTTTTGCATTCTTAGGTCCATCGTACAACATTCTCGGTTCCCTTGGATCTCTCATAGGTTGTTCCACCACAATGTGTCGACCCTGAATGGTGTATTTTTTTATAATGAGAGGGTGCATCGAATCTGTTTGAGTCAGACTCTCTTTCACTCTCCATTTTTGTAGTCCAAACCTCTTTTAATGATCGTTTTAATTTATGAGATTCACTCTTGCACTTCGTTTTGGACATCCTTGGTGATTTTTTGGTTTTCTTTTTTAGTTGTTTCTTGCTATGTTTTTTTGACCTTGCCAGTAAACTTGTCGACTTCATTGGCTTCCTTGTTATTTTGCCTCAGACACAATCATCCGATCCCATGAGCTTAAAATATTGCATTTTGTTTACCAACTTTGGCACGTTTTTCTCAATTTTGTTATGTTGTTTCTTGTATATCTCTCTTGTCTTCACAATTTTTGGTGAGGGAACTCGTAGAAAATTGGCTCATTTCTCTTTTTTGCAATTTTGTGTTCCAAATTACTTGAGGATTTTTCCTCTGCATCAGTTCCTGATTCCTCGCTCCTTGACTCATGGTATTCATCTACCTCATCATGTGAAAGGTCGTGTATGGAAACGTCTTCCACTATCCATTTACAGTCGCTTACCCATTTTGTTTTCGTAGTCTCCAAAATAGTTTCAATTTCTTGGACAATCCTTGTTGCAGAAGGTGGTGTTTGCTATCTCATTTACACAGACATCGAGAGTCGCCAGTATTTGATCCCATCCAAAGGGTTCAAACAACTCCTCCAAAAATGTTTCCTTTATATAGCACTCGTCTTCTATGGTCCGTTCTAAGGTGCACTCCTCCTTCTTTAAATTCCCGCATTTTGATGCTCCACACATCCGAATGTGTGTATCCTTCATTAGCCAAGTAGGTACTACGTTCCGTCGTTCGTATTGACGTCCCTATAACTATGATCCCTGGTGTTCACCTTGGTGACAACTCCCTTGTGCCCTAAGTAGAGTCAGTCATAACCCCAATCTTGAATTATTTTGAGTTGATGCATAAACCATCATCCCAAAATAATTTGAAAGTTATTGCCTTTTCCAAAATCATCTACTATAAAGTTGTGTTTGTATTCTATCCCGCATGAGGATACGATTACTTGTTCTAACATTCCCAAGGGTCTTTCCACATACCCGTTGGCTAATTGTAATTTCATGCGCGTTTTTCTGAGAGTTGGTCTTCCCCATTTCTCCTTGATTTCTTTTGTAGTGATGTCTATTCTTGCCCCACTTTTGAGTGTTTCAGTGGTGGTTACTCCCTTGTATCCGGAGGTAAGGTGGTGTTTTTGTTTTTACCTTCACAATAATCAGCTACCTTGTTTATTGGTACAGGATCCGGTTTTGGGTTCTCAAGATGGTTTGCTTTCCTGGATGCTTCCATTGGTTTATCTATTGGCTAGACTTTTATACCCAACTTCTTTAAGTTTTTTCTCATTTGTTCCCGCAGATATGGTTTGATTTTCAATAATTCCACGAGGGTGATAGTTCACCTAATAGGTAAAGATAGCAAGGTGTGCAAGCTCTTTGCATCCGTTATCTGTGGAATCGAATCCCATTTGGATGGCACAACCTTAACCTTGGACTTAGTCTCATATTCCCCTACGAAGGACGATAACGTTCTTAGGGATGCTCATTTGCTCTCTACCCAAAACCTCTGTTCCTGTATCTCCGTACAATGACTAAATATCTCTTGGATAGATTTCATGATCCACATTTATTTCAAGAATTGGTGCTGATATCAGAGTGGCACTCTCGTCTTTTCTGTTTTGGACCGTTTCTCATAATGATTGTGGCCATGGTTCATCTACCTCTGGAGTTGGTTGCATCTCCAGTTATTTACCCTCGTTTGTTGTATTTGCAACAATTTCACTAGTAGGTAGTGGCTGTTCTTTGTCTATTTGCATTGGTTTTATTTGATTGTCCAAATTTTGAGTGCAATTTTCATATAAGTGATCTTTTCCACATCAATCACAGAATCCTTGAATTTTGTCATCTTTATGCGTGTTAGTTTCCTTATCTTTTGTGTTTTCTTTTCTCAGTTCTTGCATTACTAATTCAAATTTTTTGGCATTTTTGGCTACAGTGTTGCTTGAGCAATTTCTACAAGTCTCTTTTATACTTCCATTCTCTTAGATTCGTCCTCAAGATGTGGATAGGTCAACAGTATTTGCTCCTAATTTTGGTTGTTCGGGAGCCTCACCGCATATGCTTGTAGTATTGTGTCTATGTGCTCGTCCACTTTCTCTACCAAAACCGAACCACATGAGTTAGTCTTTGACCCTTCTACTTCCTTTGCATTTTTCTTACTTTCTTGTGCTAGTTTTAGCCGTTCCTTGGTTTGATTCACTTCAGCTTCCAAAACCATCTTTTCCTGTAGCCTCTTTTCTTTCCATTTTTCACATTTGACTTTCCAAGATTTTCTTTGAGTTCTAACTGATTCATCATCAAATTCGGTTTGGTTTGGAATTTGTAGGTCAGTTGTGATCGGTTGATTTTTCACAGTTTCTTGAGCTTGCGCTCTAGTCACAACTTTGACTGGAACCATTGGCTTTGTCTCTAATCCGCTTGTGCATGGTAAAATCCCAATGAGATTTATTGTTGCTTTCCCAACCTTATCAGGGTTTTTTGCACAATTTTATATGGTGGTCTCTTCCACACCCCTCACAAAATACAAAGATTTTAGTGCGTTGACCTTTAAAAGGACACCCTCTCGCCCAATGGGCACCTCCATATTGATAGCACGGGCCCTCCGGTTTGGTTGCAGCTTGTGCTCCTATCGGCTTTCCTACTCTAAGAGGATAGTCCCTAGGATTGTAGTTCTAGTTCGTTATGAACATGAGTGTGTTTTCATCCACCGTGAATTGGTTGTTAGTTGTTTGAGCAACATACAAAGGATTGGAAGCTTTGTTAGCACTAGCCCAAAATGGACTTTCTTTGGGAGCGTAAGCTACTCTCTCCGTCTCTCTCATATGACCTTCGACTGGCTCTTCATAGTAGACAGTTGATGGCATAATGGATTAAGTTACAAATGTCTTTGTAGGTTGGGCGTAACAAGAAATGGCTTGGTTCTCTTGTGATAATGTTGTTTGTTGTCCCAATACGGGTTGCGGTTTGTCCCCTCCCTGTAGTACTGCATTGTTATGCCCCATTTGGTATCTTGGAGGTGGTGGCAATTGTTGCAATTCTAGAGGTACATAAGCTCTTTCTCTCACGTAGTTACGATTATAAAAACACTTGCTTGTATCATGATTTGTGTATTTTTGTTCTATGGCACAACATTTCAATCTTTGTGGAGCATTAGCTACTTGTGGCTGTTGAGGTCTCAGATTAGGATTTGGCTGGTATTTCTGATTCATCATGCGGACTACTTCTTCAACTAGCTATTCTACATTTGGCGTGATTATAGTAGGAGCACTATGCTTTGCAGTAATCCCATTGGAGGTGGAAGATGCACTGCTACGATTTGTCTCCATATCTTTCGTTACCTCACCATAGGTCTTGCAATTGTCAACCAAGTACAAGGCTTCCTTGGTGACTTGTTCAAATGTGGTGTGCAAGTCCTGTTCAAGAGTTTCATTTCTCAAGTCCTTAATAAAGAGAACCAATAAGCGATCATCCTGTGATAGCTCTCAGTATGGAGATCTTTTGATGTATTGCTTGAAACAAAGGGAAGATTCCTTCACCTTTTCAGTTTCCTTTTTTCTGAATGCATAGATCTGAGAAACCGTATTGTGCTTGATTCCTCTTTTGGAGAATTCTTCAGCAAACTCTCATAAGAGCTAATCAATGTTACGAACTTCCTCACTATTAAGCAGTTGGAACCAAGTTAACACAGTCCCTCCTAGAGTTAACCCAAATCCTTCATAATGTGTATGAAAATCCGCCACTTGTTCTGCACTTGCTTAAAAGATAGAAACATGCACGTAAGGATCTGCCGATCCACTGTACGTTCTTGGTACGCATTTGGCAAAGACAATACTTGCAAAGAGAGAGAAATAGAACAATTGACAATAATTGAGACCGGATTTACATGGAGCCGGTCCCCCCTCCAAAAAGGCTTTGTATTATAGCTTCTCCCATCAAAGAAGACTTTTTTACAATACAATCTTTGTGTTCCTTGACAAAACTCGTTGGTGCAGTGAAGATGGAAGCTTCATGTACCAAATTATGCTTGAAAAACACACCTAGTGTCTCTAGCCTCAGTCCTAAGACCTCACACACCTTCAAAAATGGTGAGAGCTAGCAGGGAATGAGCTAGCAGGGAATGAAGAAGATGTATCTTACGAGAAAGAAGTATTCTCCTCACATAATTACTCTAATAGCACAGCTTAGCTTAGTAATTAACATGGTAGAGGAGGTGGGCATGCCATTGAATTTTGGCTCTTGGTTGGATTTGCATTCCATAGCCAAGAGTTGTTGGTGTAGGCCTCTACTTCTCAATGCTTGGAGAAGGAGATGGAGTTCTTGCTCAACACATAAGTTGTGTGTGTGTGTGTGTGTGTGTGTGTGTGTGTGTGTGTGTGTGTGTAGCAAAGTGAGTTAGCCTAAAAATGCAAACTCTCTCTCTACTTGGTCGACCCCTCTTGCTTTTTGCTCTTTCTGGCTTCCCATTGGTTCCTGTAGGGCTTAGCCAATAACAAATAAGAATCATAATTGATAGCCTTGTGACATGTGTCCCCCTTTGCCCTTTTGTGAGAGCTTTAGGTAATTAAATAATTTATTTAAACTCTCATTGGATCTTTTAGGCTTCTGGCCAATAGGAATCAAGCAATCCATTGGGCTGTTGGATGCTCATTGGACCTCTTGGTAGACTGTCCAATAGTCTTCTAGGGAGCCTAATTTCTATTGGTTTTTTTATCAACCATTTTAAAATTGATTAGACTAGTTATACTCTAGCCTAATTCTCATTGGATAGGATTTGAGGGGAGATTGGGGGCAACTCGGCTAGGAGCTTGCCATGTGCTCATTCTTCCCTTTGGTGAGAGCTTGAGAGTGTGCATGTGTGTGTGTGTGTGTGTGTGTTTCTCTCTCATCCCCTACCATTAGGGCTCTCCCCCTCCTTCCTAGGGATGTGGAAAGACTTTTTAGTCTTCCCATAACCATCCAATATTTTCCACCTTTGGCCATTGGACTTATTAGTTAATTTTTGGAACCTTAGCCTATGGAAGCCTTAATGGAGCTAAACCTTAGGTCTTTTAGGCCCCATTGAAGCACATTGCTCTTTTGCAAATTGTCTCCCTTTGGATCCCTATCTTCCCTCCTTTGAATCCTTGCTGAGACCGCGGTCTGGCAGCCTTACCAATATTCTAGCTTGTACTCCCCTGGTACTTCCCCATATTAAATGATCAGTTTAACATGAGAAAATCATGTAGGAGAATTAGGTATAGTTTTTATGACATACAGGGGGAATTTTGGTTTAGGCTTTGGCCGAAGGTGGACTATCAGGCTCGATCGGTGGTGATGGGGTTGAACCAAGGCAAGGAGATGGTATGGGCCATCGATAATATGCTGGATAATGGCCGATGTTGAGGGGCCATGCTAGCATCAACGGCTTGATCAAGGGTGCGGGTGATGTTGGGCTCCAACAAGGCAATCAACAGGTAGTTCACTAGCCTGGGGTGAAATCTAGGTAGGCACCCTCCTTGCACTTTTCTTGTTCTCAGCGGACAAACGTGGCCTTTTTTAGCCTGCTTACGGGTGGCTCCCACTTGAGTTTGTCCTCATAGTCACACACACACCCCCCAGAATTAGTGAGTAAGATTAGGGGTTTTAATCTCCTCCAATTTCAAAGCTTGAGCATGTTGTAGAAAGCTCTCGCAGAGCACATTCAAAGTATACAATTGTGAAATTGAAATGGGGATTGCAAACATGCAATGAAGTGACACAAAAGCACACAAAAATTCATGAAAAATAGAGTGTAATTAACCTAAAATTGAACCGATGAGGGCTCAATTTTAGTAGCTAATTATGCAAATGCATGAAACCAGGCATGAATGCTTAATAATTACATATAAATCTATCACAATTTCCTCAAACAAGGGTAGTGGCTCTAGGAATAAGACATGAACGTGCCCAAAAACATGAGTAATTGACAAATAGATTAGTGTTAATCTACATGCAAATGCAAAGAAATTGATTAGCAATTGCAATTGGCTAAGAGATATTGGCAATGCAATCTAGCTTAGAGGGATGCCTAGGATCTAATTTTGACTAGGGAGATGTTAATCAGCTCTGATACCAGTTGTTGGGTTAAGGTGGATGTGTTAGTGTGCCATTCACGGCATAAGCATGCTTGGAGAGGTTAGTGTAGAGCTTGAGAAAGAAACTATTGCACAATACAATATAGAGTATAATTGCAAAATGATAGAATTACATTTATTTAGCAGAATGTGCCTCTACATAGGCATATACAAGTAGACAGCCTTTTGATACATGAGCACAAAATGTGGCTGCCTATGCACAAACACAGGATTCTTCACATGGGTTACTAACACATGACACTTTTCTAGGTGGAAGAGATTGTTCACACAAGAGATGCAACAAAACCTCGCATCCCAACACTATATCACCGCATTCAGTCATCAATTTGTTTCAGCACTCATGCAAAGTCCAAATACTACAAAACTTTGGGAGAAGGTCAAGAATACTTAGAGACACTATCCTACTAAGTTTAGTCATGTAGAAGGCGAGAACCAACCCCAAGATGGACTGGCGGGTGAAGAAAGCTTCTAGGAGCAGTAAACAGTTATCGCAGCAACAAACAGTGCACAGTCAGTCATTATGAAGAGGATGGGGTCTAGGAGGGCCTCTTTATTTTCCATGAGATTATAGAGGTGATTAACATTTGGACGAATAGATACATGCCATGTGTGCAAGAATGGTGGGTGTGTAAGAGAGGTGTAAGAGTGGCCAAAGGATGCACTCCCCCAAAAAGGAGGAGGAAAAAATTATGACTTTCAGCCTTCCATAACTCCTACATATGATCTCCAATTTGAGCGGAGATTATAGATCTAGAATCTACATGTCGAGCTCTTTCCATAGATATGTTATTTGATATACTTTTTTTTTATAGATTTTAAATTTTATTTTGGGGGGAAATTTTGAATTCAAATAAACTAACCATTTTACCTGTTCGAATTCAAAAGTTGTCCTTTCATTTATTTCTGAATACTAAAGGTTTGACTCCCTCAAACTACCAAAGAGGCCCTCCTAGACTCCATTCTCTTCCTAATGCAACCGACAACCTATAAATAGGACCCATTACTCATTTTGTATAG
This sequence comes from Adiantum capillus-veneris, assembly GCF_014529385.1. Taxonomy (NCBI): domain Eukaryota; kingdom Viridiplantae; phylum Streptophyta; class Polypodiopsida; order Polypodiales; family Pteridaceae; genus Adiantum; species Adiantum capillus-veneris. The sequence continues at coordinate 70,459,342 of NC_140951.1, read as the reverse complement.
ATTTTGACTCTTTAATATCTTCACTAGTCTATGTTCGGAGCTACTTGTGCTCTTGTAATCATTTTTGTACACCCTCTCTCTTCTTCAATGATAATGCCAACTTTTGGGATATCAAATGCTCTCCAGAATAGCTAGTGCAATGAAGATGGAAACTTCATGCACTAAGCAAAACACTTATCAAACACAACATCAATCCCCTCACGGTCTCAGACCCAAGACCTCACACACCTTCGAAGATGGTGAGAGCTAGCGGGGTATGAGAGTAGACTGAGAGGAAGAAGGAGTATTCTTACAAGAAATATGTACATCTCCTCACATAATCACTCATATTAGCATAGTTTAGCTTAGTAATTAGCATGGTAGAGGAGATAAGCATGCATTAAATCTTGGCTCTTGATTGGATTTGCATCACAAAGACAAGAGTTGTTGGTGTAGGCCTCCCTTCTCACAAGCTTGGAGTAGGTGGTAAGCTTTTCATTAAAGCTTGAGAAGGAGAGAGAGTCTTCTTTTCTTCACTCATGAGATTGTGTGAGCGTGTGTGTGATAATTCCCTCCAAAAATCATCCCCCTCTCTCTTGGTCGACCCCCCTTGATAAATGCTCATAAGTGATAGCCTTCTGACATGTGTCCCCCTTTCCCCTTTTGTGAGAGCTTTAGGTAAGTATTTAATTCAACTAAACTCTCATTGGACCCTTTGCCTCCTGGCCCATAGGAATCAGGCAAGCCATTGGGTTGCTGAATGCTCATTGGACCCCTTGGGAGACTGTCCAATAGTCTTCTAGAGAGCTTAATTCTTATTGGTTCTCTTATTAAGTGTTTTTAAATTAATCAAACTAGGTTTACTCTAGCTTAATTCTCATTGGTCCACCTCCAAGGCCATCCAATAGGAATTGGGTACACCTTGTGGGCATCTGGGCTAGGGAGTTGACATGTGTCCCTCATTCCCTTTGTGTAAAGGGAGCTTGTGTGTGTGTGTGTGTGTGTGTGTGTGTGTGTGTGTGTGTGTGTGTGTGTGTGTGTGTGTGTGTGAGTTTCTCTCTCATCTCCTACTTCGAGGGCTCACCCCCTCCTATGTAGGGATGGTTGAAGACTTTTGGGACACACACAAAGCATCCAATTTCCCTAAGCTTTTGGCCTTTGGACAAAACCTTTGAATTATGGAACCTTAGCATTTTGGAATTCTTAATGGGCTGAACCTTAGGGTCTTCTAAGCCCATTGGTGCACATTTCTCTTTTGTAGATGGCCCCCCTTTTGGATCCCTATTTTCCCTCCTTTGGATCACTACTGTGGCCGGTCTGCTAGCTTAACCAATATTCTAGCTTTTTCTCCCCTGGCAGTTCCCATATTAAATGATCAGTTTAACATGAGAAAATCATTTAGGAGAATTAGATATTGATTATTATGACATTACCTCTCTCTTGAGATCATAATTGTCATCGACTATGGTGTAGAGAAGATAAATCATATTCATTAGTCCTTTTTCCTAGCGGTTAGAGGATCCCTATGTTACCCTAAGACATCGTTCCAGAATGGATGACTAGTCCATTTGGTGCTTGAGAGCCTAAGCTGCCGCAAGCATGTCTGCACATTAGTCCTATCAATCTTCCATAGTAGAGTGACAAGCTCTACTTGGTGTTTGGGAGATGTCCTCTCTGCAAACTTGATCTAAGCATGCATACTACTTCATTTTTGTGCACAATAAAGAAAAAGAGAGTCTTATAAGACAAAAAATTTGTTCATTTTTAACATTTGTACATTTGCTTACTCTAGGGAAGCATCATAAGCATTGACAAGGTTTAGGTTATCCTTTAATTGTATGCCTTGCATCCATCTAGCATCTTCAAAAGGATAATTTTTAGACTTAATAAGATATCGGTCGATAGTCTTACCGCCTCTTAGTACCTTGTCCTCATGTCGGAGAATGGACTCTGGTTGCAACACCTCTTCTTGGTCCTCGATCTCCAGTGGGTCTTCAATAGTAGGTTCTTGAGGTGGTTCTCCTTTGTAAGGCTTTAGTAGGCTCACATGGAAAGCATTGTGTATGATCCAATGGTTGGGCAACTTGAGTTGATAGGCCATCTCATTGATTGGCCTAAGAATTTGGAAGGGACCATAGTACCTTTTTCCTAACTTAGAATAGTACTTTGGGTGTCCCGTAGGATTCTTGACTGTTGTGTGCCTTAATCAAGCCTTGGGAAATTTGAGTAAGACCCAATCATTTTCTTTAAAGGCTTGGCATCTTCTGTGCTTGTCAGCAAAGTAGCCTTTTGCCTTTGCAGTGAGATAGAGATAGCATCGTTAATCTTTTAGAAAGATTCTTGTAGGTCTCTGCTATACTCATCTGCAGTGAAGATCTTCTCATGTACCGTAAGTAGCAAGGGACTTTTTTATCTTCTCTCTATTACCTCAAAAGGTGCTTTTCCCGTGGAAGTATGTACAGTGTTATTGTAGGCATACTCCACTAAGGGTAAGTACTTCGCCCATTGGGATCTTTGATCTACTTCCGTTACATATGCTTTTAGTAGATCGAGAATTGTTAGGTTAGCTATTTCACTTTGGCAATCCGCCGTTTGTGGGTGATAGGCCGAAGAGAAGTTTAGCCTTGTTCCTAAATTCTCAAAGAGACCCTTCTAGAAATTACTGGTCATTCTAGGATCTCTATCCGACACTATGGACATTGGCAAGCCATGGTACTTGAAGATTTGTGAAATGAAGAGGGTTGCCATTTGATGGTCTTTGATAGTCTTTTTGACAGGTATTAAATGAGCTTGTTTATTGAACCTGTCTACTATCGTCCATATTCCCGTAGTCCCATGGATAGACTTAGGCAATCCAAAGATAAAATCCATGGATATGCTCTCCCATGGTGAATTTGGGATTGTCAAAGGTTGAAGCAATCCAGGTTGCTTCCCTCTATCAACCTTTGTCTTTTGGCATACCACACATTTAGAAACATACTCTTGTATGTTTGCTTTCATGGTAGGTCAATAGAAATATGTTTCAATCCCCTTTAAGGTAGATTGAATCCCTCTATGCCCCGCATAAGGAGGAGCATGAGATTCATACATTACTTTCTAACATAGTGAGCTAGTAACACATAGTCTATTGCCATACAGAAGATAACCATCTTGTAAGGTAAATGGTTCCTCTTTCTTCCCTAATGCAAGGGCTGAAATCACATCTCTAAAATCAGGATCAATAGCATACTCATCTATCATAGAAGATAGATCATTGTGAGTTGCTATGGAAACCGCATTCACTCTCGTCCGTCTTGAGAGTGGATCGGCTACTTGATTATGCTTGCCAACAAAGTGAGCAATATGAAAATGAAATTGCGAAAGAAATTTTTCCCACCTCATTTTTTTGTCGGAGAGCTTGGTATGCGTCATGAAGTACTTAAGACTTTGGTGATCTTTTTGCAGAATGAAAGGAGTCCCCAATAAATAGTACTTCCATGAGTATAAGGCATGTAGAACTGCGAGGAGTTCCTTTTCATATATGCCTAGAGCTTGCTCAACAAGGTCAAGCCTTCCACTTTCATAGCCTATGATTTACCCTTCTTGAAGCAAAACAACTCCAAGGCAATCACCACAAGCATCACATTGGACCTCAAATGGCTTTGAGAGATCTGATAGTGTAGGCACAAGTTGAGGGATAAGCTTTTTGAAAGCATTGTTCTCCTTGGCAGACCATGTGTACCTAATGTTTTTCTTTGTTAGGTCACGTAATGGTCTTGCTATTAGTGAGAACTTTTCTATGAAGCGTCTATAGTATGCGCACATATCTATAAAGCTTCTTAACTCATGAAGATTACTTGGTTTAGGCCATCCTTTTATTACCTCTAATTTTGATGGATCCATTTGAATGCCATCCTGAGAGATAATCTGACCTAAATATTGAATCTCTTGCAAGAAAAATTCACTTTTCTTTCGATTAACATAAAGTTTATTCTCTCTTAAAACTTGAAATATTACCTGGAGGTGTTGCTTGTGTTCGTCTAATGAATTAGAGTAGATGATGATATCATCAAAGAACACTCCAGTAAAGGTTTGGTGAGGCCTAAATAGCTTCTCCATCAAGTGGTTGAATGTGGCTGGTGCATTGGTCAAGCCAAACGGCATGACAATGTATTCGTAAAGACCAAACGTAGTGCGAAATACGGTCTTCACAATGTCTTGATCAACTATCCTTATTTTATGATAGTCACTTTTTAGGTCAATCCTACTGAAGTAGGTGGACCCTTGTAGCTTATCAAATAGGTCTTCTACCCGTGGAACGGGACACCTATTCTTGATAGTGATCCTATTTAGTGCTCTATAATCGGCACACGTACGATATGTGCCGTATTTCTTTTGGACTAGTACAGGAGAACAAAATGGAGATGAGCTAGGCCTAACCATGCCCTTCTCAACTAGCTCATGCACTTGCCTCATAATCTCCTCTTGTTGAGCTTGAGAAACTCTATAAGGAGGTTTGTTAGGCGGTGAACTTCTTGGAAGAAGTTCAATTGCATGGTCATCATTGCCTCGTTTAGGAGGTAGCTCACAAGGGATGTCGTCAATAAAGACATCTTGAAACCCCTTGAGAAAATTGGATAACTCTAATTCCTTTTGATTGTGTATATTTTCTTTTGCTAAAACATTACGAGAATCTTTAACAAAAATCATGTACACGGAAATAGAGCTCTTTATTGACTTGTTGAAGGCTTGTGTATGTACAAGGGGTATAGTGTTACCCATTTCCTTAGCATCTATATACATATCTTTTTCCCTGAACTTAAAGGAGATTCTCCTTTCAGGGAATTTAACATTGGCAGCCATGTGATCAAACCATGGTGCCCCTAGGATTACATCCTCATGCTTGAGAGGAGAGATAAAGAAGTCCTCTTTGTCCACATAGCTTTGGACATGGAGCATCAATTTCCCAATTAAGGGAGTGACTGAAGCTTCTTGCCCCTTGAAAGCACCGTCTGCGGGTAGGACATCTCCCATCTCGTAGGCTTGTATGCCTAGCTTGGTGGCCAACTCTATAGATATAAAATTGTGAGTAGAACCATGGTCAAAGAGAATAAAAGCATCATGTTCTCTTACCTTTCCCCAAGCATGGCATAGAGGAGATCCTTTGTGGTGAATTTCCTCCTCTTGGATTTTGACCAAGGTAGCTCTAGGAGGGTCATGGTGGGTGTTCTTTTGGGGACAAGCGTGGTATACATGCCCTTGCTCGCCGCACTTGAAATAGCAGTTATCCTTGCGATAACGCTCAAGCTCTTCAGGAGAGAGTTTGTTTTTTATTTATAAACTCCCTTCTCTTTAGCTTTGTTGGACTTGACCTTAGGAGACTTTTGGACATTGTCCTTCCCCTTAGGCTCATTGGAACCCTACGGTTTTCCGTGGGCTTAGAATTTCTTTTAGCCACCGTTTGGAAATTGATTTGAGAGGCCACCATAGTATGGTGTATAACCGCCGATATGGTGTGTGGCCTTTGGGAGTTGACATACTCCACCATTTCTTCAGTTAAGCCTGCACAAACTTGTTGCTTTTGCTCTCCAAAATCCAACTTTTTGAAGACAATGACTTTGAGTCGTAGATCCGAAAACTTGTCTACATATTTGTGAATGGGTTCATAGGTAGAGACCTTCAAGCTTCACCTTTCGGTGAGTACTTTGTCTTTGGCATCAGTGGCCAAAAACTGCTTCGTAATGGAAGCTCCTAAAGCTTTCCATGTTCGTGGAGCTTCACCATTGGCCCATAGGTTAGACCACCATTGCCTGGTGGACTTTTGAAAGTGCATAGCTACATGGAGTAGCTTAGAGGACTCCGTGAAGCCCTCATCTCCAAATGCCGCATCGAATTGTTGGATAAAGGCCAAGACTTTGTCTGTAGCACCAAAAGTGTCATCATAGGTAAGGAAAGAGATGCCTCTTCCCTCCCTCTTTGAATTTCTTGAGCTTAAACGACCTCTTCCACGCGGAATAGAATTTCCTATGGACTCTTCTTTTTTATGGTTTAAAGGTTGCACCATCACTTTCTTCAAAAGATGAAGAATTTGAGAAAGATGGAGAAGAGGGTGGCCTCTTTCTCGCCTTTTTCTTTCCTTGATCTTCTTTGTCTTCACCATCACTTTCATAAGAAGAAGAGGATGAAGAAGATGGAGAAGAGGGTTTCCTCTTTCTTGCCTTTTTCTTCTCTTGCTTTTTGTCATCCCTCTTTGAAGTATGGTGTGGAGAAGTATGCGATGGACTTCTCCGTTTTGGAGGTGATGGAGAGCATTTAGCCCGCCATCTTTGTGGAGCCATCTCCGTCGAGGTGGTGGGAGACTCACTTCTTTCTCATTCCTTCGGTGGAGGCTCTTGATTTCTCTTTTGAGAAGGAGATGCGTCATCAAGGAGCAAATTTTGAGCCCTTCATATGGATCCTCTTCTTCTTCCCGAATCGGAGAGAGGCCTCTTTTGGAAGTCTCGCAAGGAGGCTTCCTAGGTGCTCTCTTGTCATGGTGAGGAGCTTGGAGAATCCCATGAGCACGAAGCTGCCATTGCACTTCACTTTGGAGGGATGGATTTCCCATGGCTTGTTGAAGCCTAGAAACAAGATAGTTAACAAGCATTGGGGCATCATTAGTAGCCTGCTCATTAGCAAAATCAAAGTTATCAACATTAGCACTTCACTTTGGAGGGATGGATTGCCCATGGCTTGTTGAAGCCTAGAAACAAGATAGTTAACAAGCATTGGGGCATCATTAGTAGCCTGCTCATTAGCAAAATCAAAGTTATCAACATTAATTTCACTCTCTTTACTATCGTCAGCCATTCTAACACTTTTAGGTGTAAAATTTTTAGGTGTACTTTGGCACTTCAAGCTCTAGTTGCTACTCCTCTTTACCCCTATAGAAAAAGCACTCAAACTATTGTACCAGTGGCTCAAATACCATTAATTGCAAGGAATAGAAGAGAGGGTCGTTCAACACCAAAACAGCATCGGCTCTTGTCAAGTTTCTAATAGCTCAATAGTGGTTAAGCCATAGTCAAGCCCCATAGGACTCCACTATTAAGACCATAGCTCTCGACGGTGATGCCCCGTTAACTGCACAAAGGCAGGCACACTGCAAGGCTGAAAAATCCCTATTCTACTTACTCACATGCAATTAATCGTACCAACCATTCATAGCTAGCTCGAGGACCTCCCTTCTTGAGCAAGAAAAGAGAAACCTTGTGCTCTGATACTAATGTTACATTTAATGGTCTAGTAACTTGTGTGTAGAGGAAAATAGCATGAACATAGTGAGCATTTCATTAGAATAGCTTCCTAATGAGAATAACAAGAGTGCTTGGATGGAGAGAGGAAAACAAAAAGCATAACACCTAGTTAGATAGCATGAACAATACTTCAAAAGAGAGAGAAATTAAGCAATTGATAACATTTGAGGATCAAATTTGCATGGAGCTAGTCCCCCCTCCAAAAGGATTTGTATTATGGTTTCTCCCATCAAGAGAGACATTTTACAATACGTGTTCCTTCAAGGCTAGCTAGTGCAATGAAGATGGAAACTTCATGCACTAAGCAAAACACTTATCAAACACAACATCAATTCCCTCACGGTCTCAGACCCAAGACCTCACACAGCTTCAAAGATGGTGAGAGCTAGCGGGGTATGAGAGTAGATTGAGAAGGAGTATTCTGACGAGAAAAATGTACATCTCCTCACATAATCACTCATATTAGCATAGCTTAGCTTAGTAATTAGAATGGTAGAGGAGATGATCATGCATTGAAGCTTGGCTCTTGATTGGATTTGCATCACAAAGCCAACAGTTGTTGGTGGAGGCCTCCCTTCTCACAAGCTTGGAGTAGGTGGTAAGCTTTCCATTAAAGATTGAGAAGGAGAGAGAGTCTTCTTTTCTTCACACATGAGATTGTGTGAGTGTGAGTGTGATAATGCCCTCCAAAAATCAGCCCCCTCTCTCTCTTGGTTTACCCCCCTTGCTAAATTCTCATGCTACCACACTATTGGACCTCCCCAGGCCTAGCCAATGGAAATTAAGCAGCATAAGTGATAGCCTTCTGACATGTGTCCCCCTTTCCCCTTTTGTGAGAGCTTTAGGTAACTATTTAATTCAGCTAAACTCTCATTGAACCCTTTCCCTCCTGGCCAATCGGAATCAGGCAAGCCATTGGGTTGTTGAATGCTCATTGGACCCCTTGGGAGACTGTCCAATAGTCTTCTAGAGAGCTTAATTCTTATTGGTTCTCTTATTAAGTGTTTTTAAATTAATCAAACTAGGTTTACTCTACCTTAATTCTCATTGGTCCACCTCCAAGGCCATCCAATAGGAATTGGGTACACCGTGCTGGCATCTGGGCTAGGGAGTTGACATGTGTCCCTCATTCCCTTTGTGTAAAGGGAGCTTGTGTGTGTGTGTGTGTGTGTGTGTGTGTGTGTGTGTGTGTGTGTGTGTGTGTGTGTGTGTGAGAGAGAGAGAGAGAGAGAGAGAGTGTGAGTTTCTCTCTCATCTCCTACTTCTAGGGCTCTCCCCCTCCTATGTAGAAATGGTTGAAGACTTTTGGGACACACACAAAGCATCCAATTTCCCTAAGCTTTTGGCCTTTGGACAGAACCTTTGAATTTTGGAACCTTAGCATTTTGGAATTCTTAATGGGCTGAACCTTAGGGTCTTCTAAGCCCATTGGTGCACATTGCTCTTTTGCAGATGGCCCCCCTTTTGGATCCCTATTTTCCCTCCTTTGGATCCCTACTGTGGCCGGTCTGCTAGCTTAACCAATATTCTAGCTTTTTCTCCCCTGGCACTTCCCCATATGAAATGATCAGTTTAACATGAGAAAATCATTTAGGAGAATTAGATATTGATTATTATGACATTACCTCTCTCTTGAAGTCATAGTCGTCCTCGACTATGGGGTAGAGAAGATAGAGCATAATCATTAGTCCTTTTTCCTAGTGGGTAGGGGATCCCTATGTTACCCTACAACATCGTTACAGAATGGATGACTAGTCCATTTGGTGCTTGAGAGCCTAAGCTGCCGCAAGCATGTCTGCACATTAGTCCTATCAATCTTCCATAGTAGAGTGACAAGCTCTACTTGTTTGCGAGATGTCGTCTCCGCAAACTTGATCTAAGCATGCATACTACTTCATTTTTGTGCACAATAAAGAAAAAGAGAGTCTTATAAGACAAAATCTTTGTTCATTTTTAACATTTGTACATTTGCTTACTCTAGGGAATCATTGTAAGCATTGACAAGGTTAAGGTTATCCTTTATTTGTATGCCTTGCATCCATCTAGCATCTTCAAAAAGGATAATTAAGATATTGTCTGATAGTCTTACCGCCTCTTAGTACCTTGTCTTCATGTCAGAGAATGGACTTTGGCTGCAACACCTCTTCTTGGTCCTCGATCTCTGGTGGGTCTTCATGAGTAGGTTCTTGAGGTGGTTCTCCTTTGTAAGGCTTTAGTAGACTCACATGGAAAGCATTGTGTATGATCCAATGGTTGGGCAACTTGAGTTGATAGGCCATCTCATTGATTGGCCTAAGAATTTGGAAGGGACCATAGTACCTTTTTCCTAACTTAGCATAGTACTTTTGGTGTCCCGTAGGATTCTTGCCCGTTGTGTGCCTTAATCGAGCCTTGGGAAATTTGAGTAAGACCCAATCATTTTCTTTAAAGGCTTGGGCTCTTTTGTGCTTGTCAGTAGCAGCCTTTTGCCTTTGCTGTGAGTAGAGATAGCATCCTTAATCTTTTGGAAAGATTCTTGTAGGTCTCTGCTATACTCATCTGCAGTGAAGATCTTCCCGTGTACCTTAAGTAGCAAGGGACTTTTTTATCTTCCCTCTATTACCTCAAAAGGTGCTTTTCTGGTGGAAGTATGTACAGTGTTATTGTAGGCATACTCCCTAAGTGTAAGTACTTCTGCCATTGGGATCTTTGATCTACTTCCCTTACATAGGATTTTAGTAGATCGAGAATTGTTAGGTTAGTTATTTGCGGGCCATGTATTTGCGGGTGATAGGCCGAAGAGAAGTTTAGCCTTGTTCCTAAATTCTCAAAGAGACCCTTCCAAATTATTGGTCATTCTAGGATCTCTATCCGACACTATGGACATTGGCAAGCCATGGTACTTGAAGATTTGTGAAATGAAGAGGGTTTCCATTTGATAGGCTTTGATAGTCATTGAACCTGTCTACTAGCGTCCTTAGGGTCTTCTAAGCCCATTGGTGCACATTGCTCTTTTGCAGATGGCCCCCATTTTGGATCCCTATTTTCCCTCCTTTGGATCCCTACTGTGGCCAGTCTGCTAGCTTAACCAATATTCTAGCTTTTTCTCCCCTGGCACTTTCCCATATTAAATGATCAGTTTAACATGAGAAAAGCATTTAGGAGAATTAGATATTGATTATTATGACAATGAACATTGAAAAAATGTCTAAGCAAATCGTCGAGATAGGAAAAACAAGAACCTTAGTGAGGAAAACAAAAATATAGTGTTCTAAGTGCAGGTCAAAGGACCACATGTCAAATGAGTGTTCCCAATGCAAATATTGCAAAGCCTTTGGTCATGTTTGGAACAATTGTGGAATTCGGATTCATCACTTCAAAAAAGGAAAGGACATGTCAATGATTGCCCTCACAAATCCAGAGAGCCCAAGGCAGATGGCGCTAGTGGGAATAGAAAAAATGAAGCTACTACAAGCACTGGAGGAGACAAGGGACGCTATCAGAATGGAACTAGAAGGGGTTGAGGCAGGGGAGATTTTTCTAAGAGAATCATGAGCTTATATACTTGTGGAAAGTATGTACACTTTGTAGCTTAGTGTCCAGATTTACCAAAGTCAGAGGTAGCTGACCAAAAACCGCTAGAACCACTACCCGTAAGAGTAGTCACAAGAAGAAGAGGAGTAGTGATTGAAGAAATCCCTACTGAAGAAGATAGTCAAACTGCTGAGGCCAGAAAGTGGGAACAACAGAGGAAAGTGTGGAAGGCTAAGGGTAAAGAAAAGATACTAGATGAATGGCAAGAACAAAGGGAGCTTGCATTAAAAATCGTTGAAAACCTATCAAGGAAGCTTCCATAACAACCAGAAACTTTAGATGCTTAGACCATTCACAAAATACCAGCTCATCCTTCAGAACCAAAACGGGAGAAGGTAGCAAACGAACTAGATGAGTCTATGATTGCTACAATACAAAGTTTGAGAGAAGAATCAAGGCAAGTCAAAGCAGACTTGGTCAAGGCTCAAAATAATGGCCTGAGGAATAATTAGGTGGATTCATCACAAAGCCAACCAGTAACTACAAGAAAACCAGTAGAGTGGAACTCTAAAGATTCTCAAGAGAAGTCTTCTAGTTTGGACAATGAGAGCTTGGACAATGAGCAGTATGAGATATATGTCAAGGTCTTTGATCGGATTCAAAAATTAATTGTAGAGTTGGATGACATTCAATGCACATTGCTTGAGGCGGCCAATTTATCAGACAAAAGAGAAAAGCTGAAGCAGAGACCAGAACAGTGGATTGGGTGGCTATTAGAGATTATGAGGTTCCTCAGTAATCCAAATGTACTATAAGCTCAGAAAATAATAGAACCATTATCTGGTGTTATTCTGGATGGGCGGCGAGCATCTTCAACAAAAGCTAGGAATAACCGAGATGAAGCCAATTCCATTAAAATAAGGATGGTAGATCACAGGGTGGTCCAAGCCACTGGTGTCATTGAAAACATGCAGATAAGGGTGGGAAAATAGAAATTCAAAACCAGTGTCTTGGTGTTGGATGTCTAAGGGGCTTATGGAATGTTATTGGAAAGGTCATGGCTTAAAACGACTGGGGCTATACGAGTGGGGCTATACATGATTATGCAAACCAGACATTGACTTTTCAAGGCTCTAGTAGGAGAATCCAGATCAAGACAGATAACAACAGGTCATGGAGGGAGGCATTAAGACCAGAAGAGCTCTGTAAGAAGTATGGTACAAAAAAGATCGAGAGGATATTAGCCTCCATGAATATCTTCCCTTTAACGGAGATCGACCTCAACATGGTGCTAATGGACAAACAACAAGCTGAACGACAAAAACAACAATACCCCAATCAGGCACAAATAGTTGTGGTCGGTTGTCCAACCACTAAATGAGGGTGAATGATTAGAGTTTAGACAAAGTCAAGGACAATTTGTAGTCACAGATGAGCAAGTTCTAAACATTCTACTCAATTCGCTTAACAACTTTGTGCATTATCTTGATTCTTATACTACTACACATGAGACATGGATCACGTTAAAGAGGCACTCCGAAAGATATTGCAAAATATTCCGAGATTACCTTGAAAATGCAACTTTATGGATTAAACATGGAGCTTGCGGAGGATGTTTCTTCTCTTATCAACATACTCAAAAGCATATGCACATAGCTAGCCTATGTTCAAACCCTCATAGGGAATGAATGTCAAGTTAGTGTGATAGTCAAATATCTACCTAATGCAAGACTAGGGCAAATTGTGATAGGGCTCAAAGAGAAAGACCCCATGCCTAATATTAACTAGTCTTGCTTGGTGGGCCTTGCTATATAACATCCATAGAATATAATAGGACATATGCAAATTGACTTTTAGCAGCTAGCACTGAAGGGAACAAGAGCAAGACTAATTTTGGAAGGACGGCATTGTGTGAAAAGGGATATACACTTGAGAAATGCTATAATGTTCATGGGAGGAGACAAGTTAAGTGCATCAATTATTAGAGATTATAGGGGTGGTTACATTTGAGATTATATCTAAGCGAGGTTGTACTACTATGTCTGCAAATGAATGTTTTTTTTCTAGTATACATGCTACATGTAAATTCTTGCAAACGGAAAGTATTTCAAAAAAATATTTTCTCATTGAATGGTTGATAGCGCAACATGTCGGCTTGCATTTTTGAAGGTGAATTTCAAGTGTGTTTTGCCTTTCTTCTTTTATAGTTGTTTGTTTTGCCTCTCTTCTTTTGTAATTATTCCCAATACAATGAATGAGGACAATGATACATGTAATGTCACCTTCCGTTTCTGTGTTATGGCATCGACAATGCATGTTGCACCGTTTGCCGCACCGATTGTGAAGTTGATATTTTCAATGATCATGCAATGCACGCAGATTGCGATTGAATCCAGCTCATTGAACTTAGGATCTAGGAGCCACTATTGAAGGATATTTATGTTACCTGCGTTCGTCTTCATTTCAAGTTTTGTAATTTCAATTTGATTGTATAATTTATGCAAGGCAAGGTTGTTATAGTGTTGGATGTCCGACATGTGAGTATGGATTATTGTAGTAGAGTTGTTGATGTAGTCACGCACATGCACTTCATCTATAATACATGCATTCAAGGTACAATTGATCTCACTTCTACGATCGATTTTCTTTCACAAAAAATGGTGAGGAACTGAAGCAATTCAGGGTCCGTTGTTGCATGTCTTATAGAGCATGACATCTTGTACAAATTTGCATGCAGCAAGTAGACCAGGCTTGTGTTATGACATATGTTACAAAGCTCCCATGCGTGACTACAAACTGGGGGTACTTGGGCAAGATCATCGAGCAAGAGAACACATTTTTTGTTGAAGGGATTTGCCAATTTATTGCTTGCTACATTGATAATTTGTCTTAAGATAAGGTCAAAATTCGTTTGGGCTAAACATGGATAGCTTATCTATAATTATAATATCTGCCTCTTTTGTGCCCAAATATCACTCATCGGTCTCATGAATAGAGAGAGGATATCATTGATTCGTGGTTGGTATCTTGAACTGGTAATGGACTGTAGATACAATGCTGCTAATCCTTGTTTCTGCCGCTTAGATGACAAATCATCCAACAATAATACAGAAGTGAGGGCAACAAGAGTGTCTATTTCATTTATATGTCGACCTCGTTTATCTCTATATATGTGAGGTATGTCGTCACGCAACAAAGACATGTTTCTAGATTGTGAGCGAAGATGTCACATTGCATGCTCCAATCTCTATACAATGCAGTAATTTCAAACCATGACCTAGCATATGGACAATGCTGCTAATCCTTGTTTCTTCCGCTCAGATGACAAAGCATCCAACAATAATACAGAAGTGAGGGCAACAAGAGTGTCTATTTCATTTATCTATCGACCTCGTTTATCGCTATATATGTGAGGTATGCCGTCACGCAACAAAGACATGTTTCTAGATTGTGAGCGAATATGTCACATTGCATGCTCCAATCTTTATACAATGCAGTAATTTCAAACCATGACCTAGCATATGGACGGTAAGCTAGCTTCAAGTTGTTTGCAGTTTGCTCTTTAGCTTATTGACGCTTGGATTGTAATCTTCTATGTCTTGAGAACTTTATACTGACACCTAGTGCGGGAGAAACGAGGACATATATACTATGGCATCAATTATTTAGACACCTAGTATGGTATAAATTATTTAGAGCTAAAGTAAAGATGCACAAGGTGAATTCACTACTGTGATACACCACATGCACTCACACTTGTGTATCCACTATTCTAATACATCACATACATTTGACAAGCGACCGTATGCAAAAGGTTGCGTGTGTAACTTACGTGAAGATCTTGATCGATATTGAGTGTATAGTTTCAAAAACGAGATTCAAATAAACCAAAGCAAAGGAAGGAATGTGAAAAATTCTAAAACAAGTAAGTAGATAAAGCATGAATGAACTGCAACAATAAATGAGGTGCTTTACTGACCTGCAATGTTGTACTCCTGCTTTTTGATTGTTCAATCTACACGTTGATATGTGAGTCAAGCTACAAAAAAGCAATGTGGATAGTTAAACATATCGTCTTGCAATGAAACGACACACTGAAAGTGCAAAGTATATTGTGTACGTCATACAGAGGTGCCATACAAAAGTATGGTGGAGAGTTGGCACTGTGTTCGCTCCAAAAAATTATAAGAAACGGAATCTATGCCCTGCCCCATATCGCTTATGTGTTTCGCCAAGCAAACGCATGCGCATGGGAAAGTGGATGCAGATAACTGACCTTGCAATGTTGTCGAGCTGGAGTCGCGCTTGTGCAATTGGGACGTGCAGTGTTGTGAATATATGTCCTCCCTGCCATACACAAAACATGCAGATGCAACTTTATACTCTATGTCCTATGATCAATATTACCCTCTCTCTCTCTCTCTCTCTCTCTCTCTCTCTCTCTCTCTCTCACTCTCTCTCTCTCTCTCTCTCTCTCTCTCTCTCTCTCTCTCTCTCTCTCTCTCTCTCTCTCTCTCTCTCTCTCTCTCTCTCTCTCTCTCTCTCTCTCAGGGTTGTAAGCTGCTTCGGTCAGCAATTATGTCTTCTTGCCTCCTTGCTTACTAACCTGCATTATGTATTGATACCAAATTGATGTCTACATCTGCAACCATCTGAACTTGATCCGATAGCTATTGCGTTCACAGACCTTTGCTCATAGAATCCGCCACCGAATCGTGGTTATTGGCAAGAAGGGAGCTCCAAAGCAGTAACTGCTATGCATTCAAATCCACACCACCAGCATGCCCTGCTTCGTATGCATCTGCTGAAGAGCAATGTTGTAGTATATTGTTGTTGCTAATCTCAAGTGCGGCCGCATTGGCTGCTGCCTGTACGCGATTTAGAAAGAGAATCTCTTTACAGGCCACAATATTGACCATATACACGATTTAGAAAGAGAATCTCTTTACAGGCCACAATATTGACCATATTGTTTGTAGAATTTCTGCTATCCCACCCAGATGTTGAATGGCCAGCAAATGAACTATTGTTGGAGCCTAATAGGTATTGGTATGCCTGTCTCTAGAAATGTTGTTACTCCACAGTCCTTGTTCTTCGGCTTCTGCAACATCAAAGCTCTTTGTGCGCAAAAAAGAATTAGCTTTCACTTTTGCTCTTTGACTATTTTTTTGATCTTGGCCAACAACGTATGCACCTGCATGATTGACTACTTGACTTCCGCTGCAATGTTGTTGCATCTCCTTGGAGCTACACATTAACCAACTCCCACGAACACCATTTTCTGCATTGAATTGGTCATGAGAGATGTTTCTGTTTGTTTGCAGATCATTCTGAACTGCTTGCCTCATCAAATTTTTAGATAGGCTATCAACAGAGTTGGACAAGGAGTGCGACGGAAGCCAAGAGCTCATCAGACCATGATTTGCGCTAGTGGCAATATTCTCCAATGCCTTTCCCTCGACATTGAGTTGTTTGCCACTAATCCCCTCACACTCTCTGCTAAAAGCACAAGCAGCTAGCACTGAATCCGCTGGCTTAATTACTTGAGGATAACCATCATATGCTTCGGTATGATCGATCATGCTAAGCGTTTCTACCCTCATGTCCACTTCGACGTTTATTCTTTCCATTTCTTCGGCCTCTTCCGTCTGCATCGCGAACACCCTGATAGCATCAGTAAAAAAATGTGTTCAACGGGCTTGCGAACCAATGAGTTTTGGTGGTTCGACTCCAAATTAGGCCAATTGATCATTGATTGAAATCTGATTATCTTCTATTTCAATAGCACTATCTTCTATTTCAATAGCACTAGAACAGACCTCTACCATTGGTTGATCGCACGAAATATCTGATCTTTGAGAATGCTCATCACGTCGGCAAGCATCCGAAGTACCCTCCAGCTTCTACGAAATATGACCAAGGTTGAAAGGTCTTTGGTACTCTTTTCCGGTTCTGCCCGGCTCACTGCTGCACAGGCAAACTGTGCCGAAAAGAATTGGTGTGAATCTTGAGAATTAGGCATGGGGACCTGCTGCATATCTCTTGCAAACCTGCTGCTTTTGGGGAACCTGTGAACTGCCTGTGCGAGCTTCACTTCCCTGTTTGCGAACTGCGAATCGGTCATTAGTGGGGGTTTTAGCTTTTTGCTAGCGTGAAAAGCTGTTGGTGAGAATCTGCCATGTGGTGGCTTGTGCGATCAGATAGGGGGAAAAGAGCCTTTGGCTCACCAAGTAACCAGCATGTCAGGAAGATCTCTTGATGACTAGACAGCTGTCAACCCGAGCTGCATCAAACTTGACTCCGAAAGCTTCACCTTGGTTGTGTGAAGCTTCTTGGAATTAGAGGTGTAATCCGTCTTGCCCTATAGTGGCTGTCTCGAGCACAAAAAAACCTATGCACCACCCCTTGCTCGACCTCCAACCCTCACACACTTCTTGGCGGCACTTTTGACAGCTCACACACCTCGCCCTTCTGATCCTGACCGCTTCCTCTCAGCCAGTCCTTCTTCTCTCTGCACACACAAGCACCCTCAT
Source organism: Adiantum capillus-veneris (assembly GCF_014529385.1). Taxonomy (NCBI): domain Eukaryota; kingdom Viridiplantae; phylum Streptophyta; class Polypodiopsida; order Polypodiales; family Pteridaceae; genus Adiantum; species Adiantum capillus-veneris. Next base: position 70,442,043 of record NC_140951.1, on the reverse strand, counting down.
CTCTTGCCTTGCACCTTGTCCCCTTCTCTCTGGTTGCACGCTCCGTGTGGTTGGCGGCCCCTGCCCTCACGCTTCCTTACTGGCCGGCTCCTACTACCACTTTGCCTTCCTGCTCACACACCATATGTTTCGATAGCCCCATCTGATCAGGGTTTCTTGGGCGTCATATTGATCGACGGCACCTGCCTGGCTTATATTATCTGACCAGATCATCTGTAGCAGCATTGAAAAGCTGAGCGAAATTCGGAGCTGCGTAAGCTATTGATAAAGATCTCGATCCTATGGTCAAGATTGAGCCAAGTGGCTCAATACCTTGGCGTTAGCTGAAAAAAAGAGCTTTGGCTCACCAAGTAAAAATGCCATCAATTCTCTTCAAGAGCATGAGAAAAAGCATAATGTCAACCAAAGAGAGAGATGGGAGGGGATCGAATTGTCACATGTAAATGTAAATGCTACAGCTTGAAAAAAAGAAGAGAAATATAAAATGTACAGATTGTGGAAGTAGTAGGGTTACCCAATTAGGGGTACCTAATTGTAGAAAATCCGCGTAGGAGGCCAGAATCAGACAAAGATGCGTTTATTTTAGAGGATCGAAACTATAGCATGGTGGGCGATGAGACCACGAGCATGGAGAGGAAGGTGGCACGCAGCGGGCAGGCGGCAGACCAACGATGCGCAGGAGCCAGTAGGCCAGGCTGTGGAAGTATGTATCAACGATTCTGGACTCATTACTTTAATGAGAATCTAGGGAGATGCTAAAGGTAAAGCGAATGAAAAAATTGAAGCAAATGAAGAGGCAGGCGATCGAAGGCTGTCAGTGAAGGCGGAAGCGACAGAGGCATGCAACGGGGTCGATGCTTGGAACGTGGCAGGCGTGTAGAAGCCAGACAGGAGGAGGCGACGGCCGCATGTGCTGTGCTCTTTTCTTTTTAGTGAAAGAGGCCGCAGCCTGAGCAGCGCAGGGAGGCAGTCAACTGGCTAGCGGAGTGATAGTAGAGCCATGCGGCGATAGAAAGGGAATCTACAACGATTCTTAAAAAAGAAATAGAGAACGAGCCACCACAAGAAGTTTTGGATAAATTCTCGCAATAATTTCCACATTGTGACTTACCTCAACATCATGATCTTCTATGAGGGAGGCACCGTATACCAGCTAGCTAGGTACGATTGGGGACAAGGGACCGCCGGCCCGATGGGGGGGCAGAGGACCAGGGGGCGAGCGGTCCCCTGCCCCCAATCGTACCTAGCTAGGTATGCGGTGCCTCTCGAGCAGAAGCTCATGATGTTATGCATTGTATGAAAAACACTGAAAAAGACTTTGTTCTCCTACATGAGAAAATCTCTGAATCTTCTTGTGATTAAGAACTAGGTACCGCATCTAATTAATAAAAGCATGACCTTTGATCACAATTTTAGTTTTAATTAAGAACTAGGTTACAGCAACTAATTATAAAAGCATGGCTTTGGGTCTTGTGATATGTGGCATGATCCTCCTCTTCAAAGTGGAGAAGTTTCAAATATGTTTTCTTAATGCTCCCACTAGGCTGATGCTCCGCTATATGATCTTTCTACTATGCATCAACAAGTTTCTCCATGTGACTAATGCTAGAAGGATCATAATGGCAAAGGAAGATGTCCTATAAAACATTAAAATGAGGATGGGTAGCCCAGCAAGAAAGGTGCTATGGACCATTGTTTGTAATTATTGCACCATATGAAAACAATTGCCAAAGCTTGTGTAATTTGTGTCCCCCCCCCGCCCCCTCTTTGCCCCGCGCGCTTTTCTTACTCTTCTTCTCGACTTCAAGAGACCACATCTTACATACTTCTTCTCTTTGGGTTGGGGTCAGTTCTCATCGAGGTTATGGCCATGGAGAGACTTGTGGAGTACATGGTAACGCTACATCAAAGCTCACCACACAGAGTTTAAAAAATTGCATGGAAGGGAAGTAACAAAGTCCAAAAGACTCTTAGAAGCAGAATGTTGAGCTTGTGATGGATGCAAGATGTGCCTACATGGTCTGGAATATGGGATGCAACACACTTGCTTTATTACACATCATTGGGCCATATAGTGATTGAGGCTTTCCCACAATGCCAATGTATCATGGGATGGAAAAATCGAAGGCTCATACTTTTTGCATTACATCATACCCCAATTAAAAAATTATGCTCTTCGAGAGAGACTCAAACCGTTTGTACAATTACACACTTGAGTCCGTTCCCTCATCTGCAATCCATAACATAGCAGCAATTCGGCTTAGCTTCCACTTCCTTTGATGTGAGACACAGTCTGGCGGGGGGGGGGGGGTCACTTAATAATTATGTGACTATCACGTGAGTGTAGCAGAAGCGGTTATTAAATTTCATTTTTTCTCACAGTTTTACATACAAAAGGGTAATGTAAAAGGAAATTGAGAAAAAAAAATACAGATTGAATAGGAAAAGGGTGTGTTTTATTTTGTCAAAAATTCACAGATAAGGAGTTTTATAAATAGTCCTTGAACGCACGCGATATACAAAATTTATAGATATTCAACCCCCCCCCCCCCCCCCCCCCCCCCGCAGCATTGGGGCTTTGGGAAAGAGTCTCTTCATTATGCACAATATGCACCTTACAAGTTCAAGAGTCTAAGCATCATTGTCTTCTTGAGTGCTCATCTATTGATCACATTCAAGCTTGCTTTCCTCACATTGTGAGTGTGCATCACTCTCGACAAGACTTTCTCTCTGAGATGCTTGATAAACTCTTAGTTACCGCCGTCATATTCATAGTCTTCAAGCATCACGAGTTATTAATTAGCTCAACATACAACGTGAGCGAACTACAACATGTGTGTGTGTGTGTGTTGGGGGGGGGGGGGGGGGGGGGGGGGGGGAGAGAGAGAGAGAGAGAGAGAGAGAGAGAGAGAGAGAGAGAAATACGGAGCTATGGGTTGGAGAGATGTCTCAAGCTACGAAAAATGCAGCTATGGCTAGGGCATTCATGATAGTTGCACTCAACTTCAATAGAAATCAAAGCCTTAAAAATGCTTTCACTTTTGTGATAAAACAATTATCCTAATTTGCAAGCTGAAACCTTTTTGTTTTTGTATTCATAGCTTCTATCACCCCATCTTGTACATCCCGACTTGATGAGCTTTGCGATATCACTTGCAAACCATGAGAAAAAACACTAGCAAAATTCCAAGTAAAGGAGTAAAAGAGAGAGGGACTTTATTTTACCAGCTTTTGAAGCCATATTACGTGAGTGCCTAGTTCTAAAAATGTGAACATAACCCCATTAATACCTAGATGCTTGCACACCATCTCTCTCTCTCTCTCTCTCTCTCTCTCTCTCTCTCTCTCTCTCTCTCTCTCTCTCTCTCACACACACACACACACACACACACACACTTTTTGCTACTTGTTCCTCTGTCTGTCAACACCAAGTGTTCATCATAAGGTAGAAAAATAGGAGAAGATAATGTTCACATCACAAATTTCTACACAATGGACTTCTAAACCAAGAGCTGCAACATAAAACTCCATCTGCATCTTGTGCTCCATCTCTTCATCATAAGGTAGAAAAATATGAGCTGATAATGTTCACATGAAAAATCTACACAATGGGCTTCTAAACCAAGAGCTGCAACATAAAACTCCATCTTCATCTCATGCTCCATCTCTTCATCATTTTTTGTTTTCACATGTTTGGTCCTCATCTACAACCATGTATTCATCTATTACTCCATCTCTTGCAAGACTGACTTGGTTGATGCCCACATTCCAGAATGCTTGTCATAGGTGAAGAATCTTCCATGACATGAGGGTTAGTGATGAGTGATGTAATCCATTGATGCATGAATATGTATTCTTTTCCATACAAATCACTTGGTTCATAATCTTCTCCCTCTCTTTGACTATCACAAAGGATTCTTCTTCCCAATCTTTGTCATTTGATCTTCTTTCCCTTTTATTCCTCGTAAGCCCGTTGTATGAAAAAATCCCGAGTATAACCTTGCATGGCATTGAAAGATAGAAGAACTTGGGCTATTGGTTCCTCATCCCTGCTAAAGCATCAAGCAACTCCATTGGTGGCTCATCAGACACACTTGCACCACATTCTCCATGGTACACACCACGTCAATGGAGTGATCTCCTCAAAATGCAACCTTGTCAAGAACGACTCCCCTGCACCAACTGCTTGTCCTTCCTTGCCTAAGTCAATCTTGCTTTGCTAGCTTTAAAAAAAAAGGCATGAACGACATCTATGGACACACACACACACACACACACACACACACACACACACACACACACAGAAAGAGAGATTCCTCTAAGGAGCTACGGGCAATTTGTAGGACACTATCAATCCACATTCTCTCTTACATCAATTCACAAATCATCTTTTACATCAGAATACAAACTTGACATTTCATAAAAAACAACATCCTTGCTCACCCTCACTTACCCGTGACAGGATTATAACACTTGTACCCTTTTTGCTCAAGGGAATAGCCAATAAACACACATTTTTAAGCTTTTGAATCAAGCTTACTTCTTAGCTCATCGGGCACATGCACGTAAGCAATACATCCAAGCACTTTAAAATTTGATACATCTAGTTTTTCACCACTAAAATTTTCTTCAGATGTCATATCATGTATTGCAGTAGTAGGGATCCTGTTCATAATGCAGACACACGTAGCAACAACCTCAGCCCAATAACAATGAGGCATGTTCTTCTCATTCATCAATGCTCTAGCCACTTTTTCAATGTGTTTGTTCTTCCGCTCAACAACGCAATTTTGTTGCGGAGTATACATGTATGAAAACTGCCTCTGAATTCCATGTTTTTTCAAAAAACGATTGAATTCATTGCAGAAGTATTCTCCTCCTCCATCTGACCTCAAGCACTTTATATGTTCCCCAGTCTGTTTTTCAACCATAACTTTGAATTTTTGAAAATGAATAAACACCTCAATTTTTAGCTTCATGAAGACCCATACCTTCCTCATATAGTCATCAATGAAACTCACATAGTATCTACATCCACCCATGGATGCAGTCTTTGCTGGACCCCATTTATCTGTATGCACTAAATCCAATGCATTCTTGCTTACATGCTTATCATGAGGAAAGGATGATTTTGCTTGCTTTCCAAATTGACAAGCTTCACACACTTTGTGTATTTCTACTGGAAACATCAACTGAAAATAGTAATCACCATCACGGCTTTACGTACCATGGCATCAAAGACACTGTTTTGTGCAAAATCTGCAAAACCTCAAGACAATGATTAGGCAGTAGATAATGGTTTGGTAAATCTTGTCATCTCTACATCGATGATTCATATGATTCATGAAAACCATCACACATGTTAGTATACGATCACATAAGAAGATCACAAAATTAATGAAGTATTTTATGACAAATTGCAACGAGATCAATATCAACATTACAAGAACTGATGTCCAAACATACAATCTAAATATGGCAAGGTCGAGGTGGCTGCAGGGCAATACCTAGTGACGATGAAGGCCAAAATTATTTGTGTCTTAGTCCGGGTCTACAATCCGCATCAAATCATCTAGCCACCCTTGCAAATAACTATCATACTCTCCTGCAACACAGTGATAGCATTTTCGAGGAGGCACCCAATGTATTGCTCAAAGGTTGTGCAAAGGTGTGAAGATTTTCAACTGAATAAGGTATAGCTATCAAGGGTGAATACCTACCAGCAACAATAGTATGAAAGCCAAAAAAGCTTCACGGCTATGGCTATATATTAAGTCACAAGAAAATATTGAGTGCATTATTTTAAACAAAAACATAAGATTCTCCTAAAGCCTGTACACAGTATTGATGGCTTTTGACTTGAGTCAAGCTTGCTGTCAAGTGTGGTCGCCTGCTTGTGGGCTTGATTATGTGTGCTAGCAAATCGAGAGAGCAAATTTTTGATTACTCATCGCCATCTTCATAAGAGTCAAAATACCAAGGTAATAAATTGTTGTCGATTGGGGCTGGCGGTTGCAAACTTGCAGCCGACGTCGCAAGGCAATATGGTTTTTCTGACTTGTGTTCGTCTCACAGACCCGCGGAAATTTTGGCAATCGGAGATCGGCCCTGATTTTTTGCAAGCTATGCCATTGTATTTTTAATAATAATGAGCTATATATTCGAGTACCCCTACATTAGCTATTAAAAAAAGGCATTAATTATAGGCGTTTACTAAAATAGCCAACCAGCTAAATATGTCGAAAGCATCCGCTTGTGTGCAGATTTAAAGCAGCCACATATGTGCAGATCTGAGATGAATGCCATCTTTGGAGGGTTGTTGAGATTTTCTGTCGTCAAGAGATCATCAAACCGTCTCTTAGATTCATTCTCTCACTATCACAGAGAGACCATGCCTACTCTTGCAGCTTTAACACCAAGGTGCAGCTTTGCAGCAGTTACACAGGTGTACGCTCATCTCATAAACCTTCACTACAAGAGGTTGTGTGCACTTGTCACACTGTTAGCGACAGAAATACATTGGGGTTTTATACTCCTCGGCGTCGCTAACAGCGTCGATACGGGAACGTCGCTATGACCATCGTTGTAACCGTCGCTATGATTGTCGCTATATAGCGATAATCATAGCGATGTTTACAGGCCACCTATAGCGACATTGTAGAGCCTTATATAGCGACGCTCATAGCGATGCCTGAGAGAGAAAAAAAATTGGTGGATATTGAATGTTTCAATAATTGAGTAAACCTAAATGAATCCAAGATAAGCCCAGATTCACCTTTGAAAGAAAGTGCAAACTTAGATATAGACCCAAAGTAGTCACCCACAAGACAATATAACCATTAACTCCATCATCTATAGTATTGTTTGCAGAATAAAGATACAAAACTGACAAAAGTAAATTGATGAAAGTAAATCAATGACAATTGTACACATCATAGGCAAAATCACCTAATTGTTAAACTTTGCAAATGTAATAGTTACAACACCATTGTCATTATTGAAAAAATATACATGGTTTTCCAATAGTTACAAAAAGACGTATAAATGTCATCTCATGATACATGTGCTATGACAAAAGGAAACTAATGCTATCTAGCTATGGCTGGACTGACGTTGTCTAATCAGGCGTCTCATCGCGTCCAAGCGGCGTATCTGTCGGATTCCACAGAAAAAAACAATAAGACAGCTTTTTGTAAGTATAAACATATAACTTATAAAACAATACAACGAATAGAAAAGAGTAAACCCTAATACTAACCATGCCACCGCGAGAACGCAGAATGTCCATCAGGGCGTTTAAACATCCATTATGTTAGAATTTAAAAACCCCTAAATCCTAAACTATCAAACCTAAAGAGAAATGCGAAGACACTTAAAAAATTGACCTCAAATGATGCCCACCCGCCGCTCCCCAAGTGGTGCGAGCTCCCTGCCTCTACTCGCGCTCTCGCTGCCTCCTTTTTTTGCTTCCACTTGTCAGGATTCTCGCGCGCTGCTTTCTTCGCATTCTTCCAATCTTATTTGGCCAGTCAATCTGGCATGTTCCACCCATGCTTAATTTCTTTTTTCATTTCGGAACGCTTATGCTTGCAGTATTGGTGCATTCGAACCTTCATCAGGTCTTCATTGAAGCAGTCATCCCGTTTTGAAACTGGAAACTTGTCATGTAGCATGCTGATGACTCTGTCTTTTAAATCACTTGGTACTTCACTCCAGGTGTTTAGTATGTAGTGTCTAAAAACCTGAGAGCAAAGACCGCGCATGCGCGAGATCACCTTCTTGCCTTCATCATCCAAGATGATGCCACTGTTGAAGTCAACGGAGTAAGGCAAGCCCTCTCGCCGGTGACGCGTGAACCTGGGTGTCCCAGCAGGGGTCTCTAGCGGTGTGTGGATGGGGGTACATACGTCAGGTGTCTCCACTAGCGTTTGGGCCCCGGATCAAAGAGTGTCGACGATTGGAGTGACTCCTGGAGGAGTAGCTAGTGGTGTGTGGCTACTAGGAACGGCCGTCAGCCGCGCAAAACCTGGTGTAGATGGCGATGCCGTGATTGGTTTGGGGGCGGGCAAAGAAGGGGAGGGTAAAGAGCCTCGTCGAACACGAGACGGTGTCGAGGCATCGACGGCGGCATCCCCACAACAACCGTCGTCGCCACCACTAGAGTACCGGTGCCTAGACGAGTGTGAAGATCGTCTCGTCGACACCGAAGCTTTGGAGCGCGTTGAATGCTCCGAAACAGACGGAGACGCTAAAGGAGTAGGAACGCGTGATGGTGCTCCAGAGCGATGACGCTCCACGTACCACTGTCTCTGCTGGGGTGACAAAGAAGAAAGAAACTCATCATCATCCATACCTACATTAAACACACAAACATTTAATCTTAATATTGAATGAATGGAGAAGAAAACATGGACAAGTAGAGAGAGAGAGAGAGAAAGAAAGAGAGAGGACTCATAAAGGGGGAGGGATTCCTGTGTAGAGAGATTTTGTTGAATTTCTGTGAATTTGTAAAAGCACTGCGCTCCGGGTGCGATGGAGACTGAAGCTGCATTGCGAAGGTCTGCTCATAGAAGTTGCTTGCCCCACCACTGAATCTAATTGATCGGGTGAAAGAGACGCTGAGAAGCAATAGTAGTGTTTCTTGGTGTCTCTTTCATCCGATCAACTAGATCTAGCGGTGGGACGAGCAGCATCTATATTGAGCAGACCTTCGCGATTGCAACTTCAGTCTCCATTGCACTCAGAGCGTAGTGCTCGTCGTCCCTGCTTGTGAGAACATATCTAGAGTATACGTCCCTGGAGTGGACGCAAAGACCATTAAATACAATGACGCAATGATGCATATAGACAGAAATGGACAAAAAGCCACGTGAATACAATATATATTATAAAACCGAGCAAAATTGTTCAAATACAATACTTATAGTTTTAAGAGCTCTCTCTCTCTCATCCTCACAAAGCTCAGCATAACTTCCTATTTCTATATAGAGCTCTTCCTTTAAACAGATGTCCTCCGTTTCATTTTGTAGATCCTCTGCATGCACCCCATAGAGAGTAGTAGCTTGATGATCGTCTGGCACCACCTCAGTGGCTTCTGAATGAGCATCTTCTCCGATCTCCTCCATTGATGCCGTTGTGATTAGCACATGGTAGCCTTCATACGTCCGTGCACTATGAGGGGCTACCTCTATGACGTGCCACCAGTTTGATGTAGACTTTGTAGGATGAAATATCACCTGCCAGAGCTACATAACTTACATGAGAGCTTCCAAGCACATAACTTCTAAAATTAGATGTTAACTATTTACATACTTACTTGTTCACAATGCTCGGGTAGTACAAAAGTGTCTCTTAGGTCAGTCCATTTCTTAGTTGAATCCACCTCAAGAAAACCAGACTCTCCTCTACGCACAGTAGCGTTGCGACCCTCCATGATTATCTTGAACCATTGCACATTGAACAAGTCGACAAAAAATCCTCTATAATCGATCCTCAAAATCTCTTGTAGCGTGCCGAAGTAAGTGAGTTCCGTCACCACAAGATCTGCATCAAAGGACCGTCGTCGACTAGACTGTTCAAATTTTTCCATGATTCCACTATCTTGAGTAAAACACTTTTTGTTGATCCGTTCCACCCGAAAATGTCGACCTTTATACCATGCTGTTGTGTATGACTTATACTACAACCAACAAAGATTATGAGTGGCCATTCAAACATCTAGAAAGTCACTAGTCGTACATTGCAAACTTACCTTGGTCGTGCAACCCCGAGAGTACTCCTACCCCTCCTCAATCACTTCTTCACCGCACTGTTGTGCGCTTTTCAATTGGTTGTTAAGCCATCTTAAGCTCATGAATGTTGGTAGGCTCTCCAGACCCGTCGGATAGTGTATCGGTGGTCATCTCCACTCGATTCGTGCCCTTTGTCACTCTTGCTTTGCATCCTCATATTGTGAAATCCACTTTTGAATCACTAGATTGTGAAGCATGCAAAATTGGTTGATTTTAGCCTCTAGATCTTCCATCTGTTGGGGTATAAAGCCCAATGTGGTCGCCCAGGTAAGTGGGCGGGCCGCCAGGTATGTACACATAGTCTTTTGTAAAAACCTAATAAGAACTCACTATGCTCTACACATTACAGTAGAGCGAGTTCACCATATCGTCGTGCTCTTCTTCTCGCACTCTCTCTCGCGTCGCACTTCCGCTCATACTCCTTCAACTGGTATCAGAGCTCAGATCGAGGCTCGGGGCAGCACTGCAGGAGGCTAGAGTCACCAACTCCGATTGGAGTGAAATTCGACACATTGAAGGACGGCTCACAGTTCTTGGAGGCATGTCACATACGACACGGGCGCATCTACACACAGACTGTAGGCGACATCCACTAGTTCATCAGGTAGCTTGTGTTTGTTGCTTGATATTCCAGATTTCATCCTGACATTGCAAGTACTTCCACATGGGATGTATTGTCAGAGATGATGTATGTCTGTTGAGGGTTTGCTGGCTGTGAGTCATGCAGCAAACAACCGCCGCAGCGGTTACAGCATACAGTGGGAAATTTGTGGATGTATGACTTTGTGGGAAGTCTATGTACTGTCAGATTTACTGCAGCCTTTGTTGAGGGTCGAGTGAGGTTTTATTGAGTTGGGGGATTCTCGAATGTTGAGATCCTTTCGGTGATACAGGTCTTGGAGCGATCCCTCGAGCACCCTTAGATAGGCAGCTAGGATGTATTGACTGTGAGTTAGACAGTTGGGATTGCATCTTTGCTTTACTGCCGTTGAGGCATTGTCGCAGTCTATGCTTATAGGACAGTGACAGGATAGTCAGAGACAGTACAGGTGCAGGACAGGTTTACCCACAGCTTACAGTGTTAGAGAGACAGTGGTTTTTTGAGCTGTTTTTTGGTCTATTTTTAGTACACCAGAGCCATTTTACAAAGGAGACTCTGCCAAAATTTCTGCAGAATCTGAAGCTTTCTTGGTTCATTTGACAGGTTGATATTGGTTCAGAGGTCAGTTTACAAGGGAAACTCTGCCGAATTTTTCCCAGGAAAGTAAACTACTGTGAAGCGTAGCTATGGATGGATCACAGGACACTTCTCTTTACAATATCAAGAAGCTGGATGGAACCAATTTCCCATTGTGGAAGAAGCAGATTTGGCACGTGTTGGTACAAAAGAAGCAGATAAAACCTATAAAGCTCAGGGGGATAAAACCAGAAGATATGGACGAAGATGAATGGAGCGAAATGGATGAATTGGCACTTTCTACCATTATGCTGACTTTGGCAGAAAGCGTTTACTTCAATGTAGCAGAGGAGATGTCGGCTTATCAAGCATGGTTAAAGCTGAGTGATCTTTATGAGAAGCAGAGTGCAGCTTCATAGGTATACTGGCTTAAGAAGCTTGTTGACTTGAAGATGAAAGAAGGGACACCTATGTCCAATCATCTGAATGAATTCAACACAATCTATAGTCAGTTGTCAGCTCAAGGTGTCAAGTTTGATGAACCTGTTAGAGCTACGTTCATGTTGATCACATTGCCAGAAAGTTGGGACACTTTTCGCACAGCTTTGAGTAATTCTGCAACTCCAGATGGTTTGAACATAGCAGGTGTAGAAGGAAGTCTGCTTACTGAAGAAATCAATAGAAAGACAATGGACAAAGGCAAAGGAACAGCCTTAGTTGTCAGGGGAAGGACCAAAGAAAAGTACAAAGGTGGAAAGAGGAATCAGTCTCGTAGCAAGTCCCGCAGTGCTAAAGGCAAGAGTGACATAGAATGCTACCATTGTGGCAAGAAGGGTCACATGAAAAGAGACTGCAGAGAATGGAAAGCAGAAAAAGGCAAAGAGAAAGCTGAAGACCATGGTGAGAAGAACAAGTCCTCAGTGAAGATTCAAGAAAAAAATGTGACAAACACTGTTGCAGAGGATGACAGTCTAGTGTCAGGAGACATCTACTTCTTGAAGAATACAATGGACTCAGCTCTTCTTACAGCATCTGATGGAAATGCACTGAGTGACTGGATTATAGACTCAAGGGTATCACTTCATGTGTCTCGAAACAAGGAGTGGTTTACCTCTTATGTGACCACTAAAGATCATGTTCGGCTAGGCAATGGGCAGACATGTGAGATCTTAGGTGTTGGAGATGTTCAATTGAAGTTTCAGAATGGCTCTTCTTTCACGCTGAAGAATGTGAGACATGTTCCCGCAATTACAAAGAGCTTGATCAGCACAGGTTTACTTGATGATGCTGGCTACGTCACCACTTTTGGACAGAACATGCGGAAGATATCCAAGGGTTCCATGACAGTAGCACATGGAGTAAAGTCTGGAGGACTTTACATGATTTATGTATCAAATGTCTCTAAAAATGTAATCCATGTAACCGAGCAGCCGAACGTTTCTTTGTGGCATAGCCGGTTAGGACATATGTCCAAGAAGGGAATGGAAATCTTGTCTCGTTCTGGTTATTTGCCTGGCTTTTCATTTAATGATTTTGAATTCTGTGAACATTGTCTCTATGGTAAGCAAACACAGCAGCCACATAAGCATAGAAGCAATAGAAGAGATACACAATTGGAACTTGTTCATAGTGATTTGTGTGGACCTATGCCTAACCTATCTCTAGGGGGAGCTTCTGAATTTATGACATTTATAGATGATTACTCGAGGAAAGTATGGGTTTACTTTCTCAAGCACAAGGATGAAGCGTTTAGTGTTTTCAAAACGTTTGTGACACTTGTGGAGAATCAGAGTGGCAAGAAGCTTAAATGCTTACGCACTGACAATGGTGGAGAGTATGTTTCAAAGGCCTTTCAGGACTTTTGTGAGTCAAAAGGTATAAAACGTGAACTTACTGCTCCTTACAATCCTCCTCAAAATGGTGTTGCTGAGAGGATGAATAGGACTATACAAGAGAAGTTCAGAAGTATGTTGTCTAATGCACAGCTGGCAAATGGGTTTTGGGCTGAAGCTGTATCAACAGCTGTTCATCTTGTAAATAGATCTCCTAGCAAGGTTTTGCAGAAGGATTCAGTGCCACAGATGGTATGGTCAGGCAAAATGCCCTCATACAAGCATCTCAGAGTCTTTGGCTGTGAGGCATATACTCACGTTCCAAAGGAATTTAGGAACAAACTTGAGCCAAAGAGTAGAAAGTGCGTCTTTCTAGGCTATGGTAATTCTGGTGAGATGGGGTACAGACTTTGGGATCCCGAATCCAGAAAGGTTGTCCGCAGCAATGATGTTCACTTTAATGAATCCAAATATCATTCTAAACCAGAGAGGGTTGAGGAGATTAGAAGAGTTGTCTTCCAAGAAGATGGACCTGCACGTGCAAGACAAAATGTCAGGGCTCAGGAGCAAGGACAGGATAGAGTGGAACCACAGGTTGTGGCTGAGCCTGAGCCACCTATTGTGCGTAGATCTGGACGTATCACGCGACCTCCTGATAGGTTTGTTCCATCTATGAACTATGTCATGTTGACTGATTGCAATGAGCCTTCATGTTACAAGGAAGCAGTGCAAATGAAGGACTCCGGGAATTGGCAATTGGCCATGCAGTCAGAGATGACAGCTCTGCATAAAAACAAGACATGGAAGCTAGTTAAATTACCACAGGGCAAAAAGGCTCTACCTTGTAAATGGGTTTACAGGTATAAGATCACCGCTCATGATAGTCAGCCAAAGTACAAAGCAAGGCTTGTTGCCAAGGGCTTTAAGCAAGAACAAGGCATTGACTTTGATGAAGTCTTCTCTCCGGTGGTCAAGATGACTACATTGAGATGCTTTCTTGCATTGGTTGCCATAATAGATTTGGTGTTGCACCAAATGGATGTCAAGACAGCGTTCTTGCATGGTGATTTAGATGTGGAAATTTACATGCAGCAGCCAGAAGGGTTTGTTGAGAAAGGCAAGGAAGATTGGGTATGCCAGTTGTTAAAGAGTCTTTATGGCTTAAAACAATCACCGAGTGCATGGTACCATAAATTCCACAAGTTTATGATTTCTCAAGGCTACAAACGTAGTGAGTTCGATCACTGTCTATATACAAAGAAGGATAAGGATGGTAGTTGGATGATCCTTATTTTGTATGTGGATGACATGTTGATTGTTGGCAAGCACTTGGAAGAAATTTCAGCTTTGAAGTCAAAGATGGAAAAATTGTTTGACATGAAAGACATGGGTGAGGCAAGTCATATACTTGGTATGCACATTGAGAGAGACAGATCAAAGAAGTTGATTTGGTTATCTCAAACAGAGTATATTGACAAGGTTTTGCAACGTTTCAATATGGAGAAGGGAAAGGCACTGAGTGTTCCATTGCCACCATATGTGAAACTTAGCAAACAAGATTGTCCTATGTCTGAGGAAGAAAAGGCTGAAATGGATAAGATTCCATATGCGTCTGCAGTGGGTAGTTTGATGTATGCAATGATTGCTACTCGCCCAGACATTGCATTTGCAATGGGAGTAGTAAGTCGATACATGTCAAACCCAGGCAAGAAACATTGGGAGGCAATGAAAGGAATATTGAGATACCTGAAAGCTACAAAGAGTATGCGTATATGCTATGGGAGTCAGGAGCTAAGTGTAAAGGGTTTTACAGACTCAGATTATGCAGGTGACTTAGACAACCGAAGGTCTACGTCAGGGTATGTCTTTACATTGGCTGGTGGAGCAGTATCATGGCGTTCTAGATTACAAGATTGTGTTACTCAGTCTACTACAGAGGTTGAATATGTTGCAGCATCAGAGGCATGCAAAGAATCAATTTGGCTTAATCAACTAGTAACAGATTTGGGAATCAAAGAAGAGATGCCTGTGTTATATTGTGATAGTCAAAGTGTTATACAATTGGCTCGCAATCCAGTTTATCACTCAAAGACAAAGCATGTGGATGTGAAGTATCATTTCATCAGGGAAATGCTTGAGGATAAGCAACTTCAGCTTGTCAAAGTTCACACCACAGAAAATCCAGCTGATCTACTTACAAAAGGACTTCCTTCATAGAGCTTTGCGCATTTTCGCAAGCAGTTAGGTGTAGGGTAGTACATCACTTCTCTACATCTCTTGTATATTAGCTTGTATAGTAGCTTCTCTCACACTTAAAGTACCACATTGGACTTTAAGTGGAAGGTTGTTGGGGTATAAAGCCCAATGTGGTCGCCCAGGTAAGTGGGCGGGCCGCCAGGTATGTACACATATTCTTTTGTAAAAACCTAATAAGAACTCACTATGCTCTACACATTACAGTAGAGCGAGTTCACCATATCGTCGTGCTCTTCTTCTCGCACTCTCTCTCGCGTCGCACTTCCGCTCGTACTCCTTCACCATCATCTTCTTCTCAACACCGAGATTGCACATGACAATCCCAGATATGCGCTCATCATCTATGGTTCGACATAGCGTGTTCCGGGCTTTATCAAATCCGTCTAGCCACTCTCCAATGTACACTAGGGACTCTGATACCAGCCAACCTTCTGCCATGCTACCCTCCGGACGTGCCTTCTGACGCACATATCCCTTGAGCATTTTCATGAAACGTTCTAAAAAGAACATCCATCTGGAATGTACTATGCCATCTATTTCCACCTCATCAACTATGTGAACAAGAAGATGCACCTGAATGGTTAGCATGGTAGTAGGAAAGTGTTTCTCAAACATGCACACAACCTCCGCAGCATTTAGTTTGGTGAATGGTATGGAGTCTATGTTGATCTCCTTTTGTGAGATCCATTGCACCAACTTCGCAAGTTTGTAGATTGTGTTATGGACGTCAAGAGACAAACATCCCTCAATGGCCACCGATAAAATAAACTGCAAAACACGTACAGCAATGATATTAAAGTGCACACACGAATTTGTTACACAATTTCCACTATGATATATTCCACTATGAACATACCTGACACATTTTATGCCAGTCGTGTGACTTCAAACCAGTAAGCTTTCCTTCTTTAGTAAAACACGTTCGGAGCCAGTGCATTATGCCAGTGGGGGTCCGCACAGATCGAATGGTCTCTTTTACTTTGCGTTCTACGGCTCCTGTGAAAATCCATGGCGCTTTAGGAAGTTTTATCTATCCATCGGATGCTGTCTGCGGCCAATATTGCTCCATACGATCCACATTTCTAAGGTCTCAACCCTGGCTCCCAAAGTATCTTTCTTGCCAGTCTGATAGTCTCATAGTAGATTACCCACATTCTTGAATATGTGCATTGGATCGAGCAAGTGATTGATCATGAGTCGGGGCCAATATGGTAACCCGTACCATAGAGAGAGTCTCTTCATCCCTGGGGGCAAACCGTCATCACACATCTCCTTCTGCTCTAACAATTCTTGTGCAGACATCCTCGGTGGCTCTCTTCCCAAAAAGCCGTCGCGTAACACATGATTCTCTGGAAGATACACTTGATGACCTTCGTAGATTTGCTTCTTCAATGAGAACGCCCGACGTGCATTCAGACTAGGTCCACATGTGACACATGCTCTCTATCTGCTTGTTTGAAGCCCTGCATGTATACACATGATAATAGATAAGCTTGAGAAAAACCAAGATTTACAGTGTTTGAGTTTAAGTGTAAGTCACGTGAGCATTCTGTTAGTCCGGGATAGTCATGCATGGTCCACATTGAAATGCCTCTGATCAAAGCATTCCATTGACCTGTCTGTCAACTCATATCCACCACTTCTATGGCAATCCACAATTGTTGTAGCTCTTGCAATAGTGGATGAAGATGCACATCCATATTCTTCACTTTATACCGCCTTGGCACATTCAAGCTTAGCCATAGGTGCCCCTTCTTCGTAGTCAACCACGGGGGAATGTTGTAGGCAACCACAAGGCAAAGAAACGCGTCCTGTCCGTCACACAGCATGCATGCATTGATTACAAGGACATAAGATCCTCGTTGAGAGATAGGTGTTTCGGTTGGACGGGCCCACATCCTCGTCACTACTCATAATGAGGGTGAAAACCTTATAACTTGGACATAAATTTAATCTTCTATTGGCATCCTCCGTCTTTTCTCTCTCTTTCTCTCTCTCTCTCTCTCTCTCTCTCTCTCTCTCTCTCTCTCTCTCTCTTTGTTCACACTGTAAACTACCGCACATTCTCCAATCCCCGCACACCTCGGTCTAGAGGTGCACGGAGATCAGAACCACCCGGTTATAATCTCGTCTTTATTGGTCAATGCCTATATTTATGGGTACAAGAAATCTACGCACCCACGTCTACATGATAGTGCATATAGTGGCCAAAACCCCTTTGCCTCTTCTCTAGCTGTAGCATTTCACAGCATCTTAACATCTTTTCACAGTAGATTTTTGTCTGTAGCATGCAGGTACGCCATTTTTGCAATGTAGCTAATGCCTGCTCAAAGCACTTAATTCTTACTCTAGATTTGACGGGTTGTGTAGAGTGTGTGTGTGTGTGTGTGTGTGTGTGTGTGTGTGTGTGTGTGTGTGTGTGAACCTTGGAATCTTCATCTTGCATCACTAATTTCTCTGTAGGCTCAATTTGCTCTTCCATTGGCTGATCATGACGGCTTATTGTATGGCAGCAACAGTCGAACATGCAGGTGAAATTGTTGGTCTGCATGGACTGTCAAGGCTGTGAGCGCAGGAAATTTTCTTATGTAGGAAAACGGAGTCTTTTTCAGTGTTTTTCATATGAGCAAGTGTTTTTCATACAATGCTTAACCTCATGAGTGCACCTTCATTGACATGCACTAAAATCTAACCTAAATTTAAAAAAAGCTAGTCCATCGAACATAAATCTAGATTTAAACTCAAAATAAACATAAATCTAATCTAATCTAACGTAAATCTAAATCTAACTTAAATAAACCTAAATCTAATCTAACGTAAATCTAACTCAAAATAAACCTAAATTTAATCTAATCTAACATAAATAAACCTAAATCTAATCTAATGTAAATCTAAATCTAACATAATCTTAAACTCAACATAAACATAAATTTAACTTACTCTAATTTAAATTTTAACATAATCTCTTTCTCTCATTGTTTTCTCCCCTTACCTCTCTCTTTTGTCTTCTCCCCCTCTCTCTCTCTCTTTGGTTTTTTATTCTCTCTCTCTTTCTCTTTGAATAAGAGGTCTTGAGTTCAGCTCCTCGTTGGCTAGATCTTTAAGGTCTCTTGGGATAGTTTCCTACGACGTTAAAACTCTCTTCTTCTCGGCTGTGTGTGTGTGTGGGTGTGTGTGTGTGCCAATAAAAAGAGGAAAATGGTATAACCTTACTATCACCCAAGTGTGGTAGATTGGTTATGCCATTTCCCTCTTGAATAACAGGTCTTGAGTTCAACTCCTCGTCGGCTAGATCTTTAAGGTCTCTTGGGATAGTTTCCTACGACGTTAGAACTCTCTTCTTCTCGGGTGTGTGTGTGTGTGTGTGTGTGTGCCAATAAAAAGAGGAAAATGCTATAAACTTTCTATCGCCCAAGTGTGGTAGATTGGTTATGCCATTTCCCTCTTGAATAGCATGTCTTGAGTTTAACTCCTCGTTGGGTAGATCTTTAAGGTCTCTTAGGATAGTTTCCTACGATGTTAAAACTCTCTTCTTCTCAGGTGTGTGTGTGTGTGGGTGTGTGTGTGTGTGCCAATAAAAAGAGGAAAATGGTATAACCTTTCTATCACCCAAGTGTGGTAGATTGGTTATGCCATTTCCCTCTTGAATAACAAGTCTTGAGTTCAACTCCTCGTCGGCTAGATCTTTAAGGTCTCCTGGGATAGTTTCCTACGACGTTAGAACTCTCTTCTTCTCGGGTGTGTGTGTCTGTGTGGGTGTGTGTGTGTGCCAATAAAAAGAGGAAAATGCTATAGCCTTTCTATCGCCCAAGTGTGGTAGATTCGTTATGCCATTTCCCTCTTGAATAGCACGTCTTGAGTTCAACTCCTCGTTGGGTAGATCTTTAAGGTCTCTTTGGATAGTTCCCTATGACGTTAAAACTCTCTTCTTCTCAGGTGTTTGTGTGTGGATGTGTGTGTGTGTGCCAATAAAAAGAGGAAAATGGTATAACCTTTCTATCACCCAAGTGTGGTAGATTGGTTATGCCATTTCCCTCTTGAATAACAAGTCTTGAGTTCAACTCCTCGTCGGCTAGATCTTTAAGGTCTCCTGGGATAGTTTCCTACGACGTTAAAACACTCTTCTTCTTCCTCTCTCTTCTCTCTCTCTCTCTCAAAAACACAATGTGTGTGTGTGTGTGTGTGTGTGTGTGTGTGTGTGTGAGAGAGAGAGAGAGAGAAAGAGGGGAAGGGAACATGAGAGAGAGGAGAGGGAAGGAGCATACCTGGATCTCCTTTCTCTCCTCGTGTATGTGTGTGTGTGTTTGTGTGTGTGTGTGTGTGTGTGTGTGTGTGTGTGTGTGTGTGTGTGTGTGTGTGGAGAAGAAAAAAAGAGAGAGGGAGAGCATGGGTTACCTCTTTGCTTGCTTGAGCGCCGAAAACTCAGATCTGAGATCTGAGTTTTTGGGCGCCTCTCGGTTTATTTTTTGCCCATGTTGGCATCTCTATGGGCGTCGCTATGTTACAAATAAACTAACGACGCCGTGAATTTTCACTTTTAAGCGTCACACTGCGGAGCGTCGCTAATGTGAAGTACCTCTTGTAGTGCTTGTACTCGGGCTCCATCTTCCTATATATTCTTCCTTTTAGCTTATACTCAGGCACAACCAGCGAGCAGTGAAGATATAAAATGCCTTTACGTGTAGCCTCTCTTTCTCTTTATTGTGCCCAAAAGGGGATTTTCTCTGCACCAACACACATCGAGTGTGGACATATAAGCAACTTACATGCTCTCCACAACCTCCTGATATTAACTCAACAAGAAAGCAACACAAATAGAAGGATTCTTGAATCAATTTAAGAAAATAAAAACACTAGGAAACTAAACTTATCTTTCATATCCATGCTCTCCATAGTTGTGATACCATGTTGAACCGAAGGGAGAGAGCGCACGTAGACGAGAGGAGAGAGAGACGACACCATCATATGCAATCCCCAAAGTGTGTGGAGAGCACACACTGAGTACACCTATATAATGGGGACTCCTAGCTATATATAGCATAAGTGTGGGCTCTCTATAAAGCTCCAACACTTAACACTCTCTCTCTAGGCCACTTTCAAGCTTTTCAATCAAGCGGTGTGTAGCAGGGAGGAAGGGTTATGATTGATACCTTTTCTAGTAGCCTCCCTACAAGGACTTCCTCCTGGAGCGAGAGGCTACAACAAACCTTCAGATGCGCCAAGGTCTTCCAATCCCCTTTTTTATCATTCCACAGAGCACCCAAGGTGTCAAGGCCCTTGTTGTTCAGGTTACTGGCAGTTTCAAGCCAATGGTTATCAAGGCACAAACCTTCCACAATGGGACCCCACGGAGACCAGTGCCTAGCTGTACCTTCCCAGTATCTAATCTTCTCTTTCCACTTGAGTACCACAGCTGTTCTACAACATTTTTCAATAAACTTTTCGTAAACCCACCTACTTGAGCCTTCACGCGAGAAGGGGGAATAAGTCTATTATGTAAGGATGAGATTGGACCATACCCCACCTTTAGATTTCATACGGGCTTTCATTATCATTTCCCTTGCCATGACGACCCAACTCGCATCAGAATTGGCGAGGGTGCATAAAAACTTAGCACATAACGCAAGGTCGTGTGTGATGGGTCAAGTATACCCAGTCCATCGTGAGCCTTTGGTTTGGCGATCCTCTCCCATTTACCCCATTGCCACGGTTTACCAGCAATCAACTTATTTCTCCATAAGAATTCCTTAATCGGTTTCAAAAAGGAATTTCATTTTTTCCTGGATAATTGCAAGAGCGGTGGTGTGAAGGTTATAAACGGGATGAAGAAGGTATTGCTTACCGTAGCACCATTTTATTGAGGGGGATAAGGCACTACATATTGGTATTCCACTTCATGACTAGCTAGAAATTCAATAGATTTTTTTGACATGTAGTCACGTCCCCCCCCCCCCCCCCCCCCCCCCCCCCCCGCAGAACAATCACAAGAAGATTTAGAAATCGGGGGCAGGGGACTGCCGTCCCCAGAACAATCACAAGAAGATTTAGAAATTTTCTCATGTAGGAAAATGGAGTCTTTTTCAATGTTCTTTATAAAATACATAACATCATGAGCTTCTACTCGAGAGGCACCGCATACCTGGCTAGTTACGATTGGGGGCAAGGGATCGTCGGCCCAGATCGTAACTAGCCAGGCATGCGGTGCCTCTCGAGCAGAAGCTCATGATGTGTCCAAATTCTCACAATAATTCCCACATTGTGACTTACCTCAACATCATGAGCTTCTGTGAGGGAGGCACTGCATACCTAGCTAGGTATGCGGTGCCTGTCGAGCAGAAGCTCATGATGTTATGCATTGTATGAAAAACACTGAAAAAGACTCTGTTTTCCTACATGAGAAAATTTCTAAATTTTCTTATGCACCTGTGGCAAGAGTGTTGATGCGATATCCTTCTTCCGGTGATGGGGACCTTGGGCCCCACTCGTTTGCTGTCGCTTTGTTTTTCTCGGTCAAAGTAGTTTAAAAGTCAAAGTTGATTGCTTTTGAAAAACCTTAGTATAAGATTTAGCTCTATGAAAAAAGCAAGAGAGATCTTGACTAGTAGATCTAGGCACTTTTAATGTTCCTTTTCAATCTTTAAGCAATAATGCAAGTAGATTAGGATTAGGGAGGCACTTTTAGACATGATTTGTTCCTTTTAAGCAACTTGAGAAAATTTCCAGCAAGCAAACACCCAAGAAAAATTTTAGCCCTCACTTTTTTTAAGAGTGTCCATGCGCCTCGAGATTCCCCCCTTGAGTTCAGTGTCGTGGATCGCATGGTTGAAGCTTCATTGAAGACCCCGTGCCCTTTAGTCCGAGGGGTATGCCCGCCAACAAACGGTGCCCCACTTATAAAGTCACTTAAGTTTAGTGACTTTACCGACCACTTATTAGATGAGTTAATAATAACTAAAGTGGTTTAATAAATGATGTGCAGGGCCAAACACAACCAAACACACTGAAATGCAAGAGGATGGGTTTTCTTCCTGTGAAGTTCCTCTGGTGTCTACCACTTTCGTATGAGAACGTTTAGGATTTGCATGGACAAGCTCCAATACACGAGAGGCTCTAAATGTAGCCAATGAATTCCTGTGTTGTTTGCCCTTAGCACAAGAAGAGTAAACTTGCTAACTTTAGGCAAGCCACTCACCATACTAGCAAATCACCAATATGCATATTACTGAAGAGAGACCTGTGGTGCTCCATGTGAGTAGAGCTATGTGACATACGTGAAGATTCACCATTGTCTCGTATCCACTTGTCTTTGGCCGAGGCCCCGAGCTCGTGTGGAAGAGATTACCATCAGAGAGAGGGAGTCACGTGAGAGAGGTGTGCAAGATCTCCATTTCCATCGTGGAGTATCCTCTAGGAGTCCAGCTCCATCACCTAGCAATTTCAGATTGCTGGCTGTTTGCTGTTTTTCTACAGAATTCAGCACTAATCCATTTGCATTTTTACATCTAGGCTCCTCCTCGGACTTCCCCCTCGTCCAAGCAACTCCTGGTGGGTGCTAAGGGTTGTTTTTTTTGCAGAAACCAAGATAAATCCAAAGTACCTTTTGTCACCATAATGGTCATATGGAAGGTTTAAGTGCTTTGCTAAGCGTGGTATGGAAACGAAACTAGCAGAAGAAAATAAACATAAAGGCAAATCATCTAACAAACCTAAAGAGAAGACTAAAGATGAAAGTTCGGCAAAGGCTCTAGAAGAGTGCACCACGCCCAATTATAAGTGAAGGCTGATGCGAAAAAATGCAGTAAAAAAATGGTTTACAGTGATGAAAACTCTCGTAAAAGCCGACATGCAACCTTCGTGCTCTGATACCATGTAAGATGCTGAAGGAAAACCATAGGTAGGACACGCACGAAACAAAGGGGAGAGAGAGAGAGAGAGAGAGCAATGTGGTGAAGGCTATGTAGCCCACAATGTACAAGTACTCTAATCGCATATGGTACAATAAGGGAGGTAGGTGCCCCTTACATATGAACGGGATAGCCTAGAATTGAGTACACAAGGAGGGGATACTCAATTTTGATGGCAAATAAAAGCAAGCAAGGATTTCTCAATAATTAATGTAGGATTAGGGTGGATTAGTAAGAATAGCATTCATGGGATGTGTGTGTGTGTGCGTGCGTGCACGCACGCAAATATAGATAAAGGCTCATTGTAGATTCAAAACAATTATGCATTAGAAAGAGAGATTGCAAGCCTCTTATATAAGCACTCACAGAGGGTGATGTCATGGGTGCATCATGGGGTTAAACCTCACCGCATACATATTCATAAAGTAATCACATGCTTTATGTCGCATGGGCATCCTAATAGACAAGAGAAGGCACACGCGAAGAAGCATAGAAACATGGGCAACAACCCACATATCCTAACTATCCTCCCCTTGGGATTTGGATTAGACTAATGACAAATTGACTAGACATGCTCCAATCCAAGACCAAATAAAGTAACATCACCAATCCAACAAACCATCCCCAATCCGGAACAAAAAAACCCCACTCCTCGAACAATGTATACAAGAGCAAGACCAAGCTATCCCCAACATGAATCGGCTACAAGAGGTAAAGGAAAAAAGAAAAGCCGAAAAATGCCATCACTGGTCGACCACAAGAGTCACAAGAGACATAATTATTGCACTGCCAACTTCTACTTCTTTTTGACTTCGTGCTCTATACCTTTGATCGAGAATCCTTCTCTTTGGTTTTCATTTTTTATCTTCTTTGACTCCAACAGCTCCATCCAAAAATCGCTTTATGATCTCTTCTTCTTTGTGTTAGATGTTTTGCATACGTATCATTGTGCTTTTGTGCATGACTATCCCCTGTATACATTGATGGCAAGAATATGTGCGCGCCAGAGCTCCATAGCACACGTGTCATACATTGCAACAAAGTGATGCTCAATGCTTTGTGGCTTTGATGTTGCGCGCCAGAGCTCCATAGCACACGTGTCATACATTGCAACAAAGTGATGCTCAATGCTTTGTGGCTTTGAGGTGAAGCCATTCCTTGAAGAAGCTTAATTTGAATGTGTGAATAATCAGTCTTTCAGTAAAAAAGTTCCGAGGGCTTTGAGATAATGATTATGCCTAGGCTGGAGTATGAAATCCCCAATAGGCGTATGAAAAATCTAAGTATCCACATCCCCTTCCACAAGACTCATTGCATGTACAACGCAGTTCACACGCAAAAAGACAATACCTGCTTTGTAAATGATCAAACATATATTCAATCCTAATCATTAGTCATGATACAGGACAAGCTGATACAAACCATGACTGCGAACCCTTGTTCGGATAATGCAATCCAATAACATGTGAAGGCTCACACGCTACACCTTATCATAAAAATTCTCTCTCTATTTTCCATCCATATGCTAGCAGATGTGATAGCTTTCAAAGCAAAGAACACTCTTATTCATGTACTATCAAAGAGTTTTCTATCTTTGCCGCCTTTAATAACCTCATCCATGCCATAACTTGTTCCAATAACCCTGTAAAACATTTGAACTATAGGGGCACCATGCTCTTTCACCTGATACATAGCTGCGAGAGTCCGGAGTCAACCGCTTCCATCCATGCAATCAAATCATCTTCAATCAAAGACACTGCACTCTCATTGCCACTTTGACTGGAACTAGCTGCACCTGCACCATCAAAGCTCACCTTCGCTCTACAATAGGGACACTTTGCATGGTTTTCCAGCCATGGAGTCAGACAGTTCGGGTGGAATCTGTGCTTGCAAGGGAGGCAAATGAGTTGTTGTCCCATGACAAAGTGCTCTAAGCACACAGAACAATCCTCCTGGTCTGAAGATATGCTTCCAACTCCCCTGTCCTCTCGTGACACTTGTGGCACATACGCTACCCTTGGCAGCCGTCTAATTAATGCTTTGCTTAGACCCTGCTCTGGCGCCGATTGCACATCTGAATGTACTGCCTCATCCAAACCCACTGCTGCTAACCACTCTTCGATACCGAGCTCTAGTAGCTCATCGTCGCTCCAAGGGTCTTCCTCATCCTCGAAAAGGAGGCTAAACTCTTCCAGAAGATTTGCCCTAAAACCAGGCCTGAAAACAGAAAATTCAGTCTTTTCTATCTAGGCTAAAAGAAAACAAAGATAAAGTTGCTTCAAAAGTTAAAGGCATACAATAGACCCATACCAACCTATGGCTTTGCATTGCTGAAGACCAAAGCCTCTCATCCAGTCGATCTCTACCTTCAGTGGCAGCCTCTCGAGGCATTATTGCACCTTGCAAACCACTTCTATTATGAACAAGTCCTTGATGATCATTGGAGTTCGGATCAGCCTGGCTTGAAGACTCACTAGATGATAAAAGCAAGCCTTCCTCCTGCAATAAAACACAAAAAAGAGACACCTTTTCAGATTCAAACCAATAAAAAGGGCAAAGACAGCCATTGCAATTGCCTAACAACTTGAAGAAAATTCCATCTCCAAATGCCCTGCTGTCCGAAAACGTCATCTTGGCATAGACAGGTCGAGAAAAGAAATCAAATGAAGTAACCACCATTGTCGGGTACAAAAGTACAACATGTATAGTTTCAGTACTGACACATATGTTGAGTCGAGTACAAAAACCGATAATACAAATTTCTTTTAACAATCAAAATGCAATTGCTTATTTCGAACGAATGATAGACAAGAGCTTCAAAACAAGCCATAAATAGTTTACAGCTGGTCAAACATGCAATGTCCAACCCTAGTGGTCTTTAAAGAACAAGCTATGAACTTTTGGTACTATTCGGTACCAACGCGTGTCATAGAGTAATAATTGATGTTGTACAAAATAAGAAAGAAGGCAAGAATGGACAAACCAAACAAAGAACATTCCCCGCCCTGCTGCACATTGAAATGCTACACTCCAGTGTAGGGAGGAGGAAATAGTCTAGAGCTCAGCTGAACATAATTTAAAAGAACTCCCAGCTTAGACAGGAAGGGAGACCCATAAGTAGCTTACCTCAAATAATAGTTAACTCATATAAGAGAAGTTTAAGTGGCACTTTTTCATCAAGTGCATGTCTTTTACGTAAAGGCCATGGCTGGAATACATTTCAGATTACTGCTGTTTCAAGCGTATTTGACATGTTTTAGACGTTTCACGCTCCCCAGATTTGAAGTGTTTCATGCCTTCCCAGGTTCCAAAAAGAAAAAATCCTTGAAATTTATGTGCATGTCACACTTGAAAAATCTGAATATTAAAACCTAAAGTTTGAAAGTCTAAACCGTCATAGTTTCATTACCCATCCCCAAAAAGGCCTCTAGTGAAGAAAACATGTTTCATTTAGAAACATTTCGCCATTATCCTCCACTTCTATGTGCGACTTGATCAGTGCAACCTCCACTTTGGCCATCATCACTTGCTTCTGGTTCGTCATTTTTGGCTTGGCACTCATTTTGGTTCCCCAGATTTCTCAAGACTCTTCTCAAAATCTGTTGTTGACAAGGGGTGTTCGAGCTTTATGTTCACCTTCCATATGCTCACTCCTGGTTATAGGCTTTCAAGTGTGCACACAGGCCCTTGGTTGTAGGTTGGCCACCCTTCCGCCCTCCTAGTAGGGATTATAGGTACATCTAGGGTTTGCACCGGGCATTTTGCCCATTTTCTTATTTGTGCTGGGTATTTTTAGAGGTTTCACCCGACCCTGCACTGGCACACTTTGCCAGTGTCACTAGGAATCCTATATAATCCTTGCCCCTCTCTCTCTCTCTCTCTCTCTCTCTCTCTCTCTCTCTCTCTCTCTCTCTCTCTTTTGGAAAAGTCAGGGCTGTATATTACTGAGTACAAAATAATCCCAGCGGATGCCAAAATAGCCTATCACGTGGGGTGTACAAGCTGAATGAAAGGAGGAGAGCCACTATAGTGACTACTCGACTAGAACAATCTCATGGTGGTCGGTGTGAGGAGTGGAGGAGAAACCAGTGAGGAGGGGCATAATGCCAAGTAATCTGACCACCTCTCAGTGTGAAGAAGAGTGGGGATCGTGCCCAACGCCAAAGGAAGGCTAATCGACGAGCCTCGGCTGCTCTAGATGTACCGGAGAACGAATCCCACTACCAAATCAGGGTGTGAATGGTGTCCAGCCAAATGGCAGTGAGGATATCTTGAAGGAGCTGTGGAGCCGCACTGAGAATGTGAAGACAACGAGCTCTCCAAATATTCCATAGTGTAATACTAGTGATGACTGAGAAAACTGCATCACGTGTCTGCGTATCTCCCTGCCAAGCAATCTGTGGTAGCATAGCCAAAGTCCCTCATCGATAACCAATCGAGGTAAGCATGAAGGCTGGATCTGTGGCTGAGCCCTCGTAGAAAAGATGCGGGCCGGGCATCGACATCAACCATGAGACAGATCCCCAAGTAAGAAATCCATGCTGAACACCTGATCTGCTGAGTAGAGAGCAAACTGCAAGCCACACTACATGGGAAGTTGAGCATGACCAAAGACAGTGGGCACGTGTCTCAAGTTGGCGCAAAGGGCAGCGAGTACATAACGGATCATGACCCATAGTAGCTAGCCAAGCTCCAACTGGTAGTCCCGCATGAGCAATCATCCACATGAAAAAGGAAATACGACGAGCAACATGTAAACCCCAGATCGCGAACCAAAACTGCTGCAGATAGGCATGAGAGAGACCTGAATGTAACCAGAAACACATACGAGTGGGCTGCTGTGGTTGCTGTCTCATCAATGCTAATCTTCCAATCTTGACAGTGTACTCAAAGAAGGATACAGGTGCACCTGTGGGATCTGAGTGAGGCCAATGCCACTCTCCTGGGTCCCAATAAAGCTGCGATAGGGCACGGCCCTCCCACACCCAAAGCCTCCAAAGTGCAGCATCAGCGGAAGCAAAACAGGGGTCAACACAACGACGCTTCCCACGTGAGCCAACTACTCGTATGGCCTCCCATCGGGCGCCGGAGGAGATAAGTAGTGGAGAAGTGGCAACATATGTCAATCTAGCATGAATCCCCTGAGAGTTGGCAGTATCAACTGTGAATAGCATGGTGTCCAAATGAACTAATAAGAGAGTGCTCTGGTCAAAGAGGCCTTCCCAGCCACAATGAGGGGGCATCTGAACCGTGCCGCGCATGACTGCATCCCACTGTGAAGGAACGGCAGAATCGATCTCAAGCAGTCTTTCTGGCACCCCGCGACCAATGTCATAATGTTCTGCCGCAAAATCTGCATCCAGCATACGTGTCTCATAAAACAACTGCATAGAGGCAGTAGGGCCAGAGTCCCAAGCACCCCAATCAATGTGAGTCCTCTCTCCAAGCTGACGAGGTGGATTAACCGAAGAATCAAGAACTGTAGCATTCCAAATGAGAGGCTGGCGCTCAATCTCCTCACGACATGAGGGAGGTGAGCGTACGATAGTCCGTCTCATGGAAACCCAAATCTGAAGGAGCGATCGGAGAAAGGGTGAGAGGGTGGAAGTGGACAAGGGAGCATCCGTAAAGAGAAAACGATACCCTGAATGCCAAGTATGACCGTCTCTAGTGCCGAGTCGTGGAGTCACTGTGCAAAGAGCAGCCTGAAGAAGCATCTTCCAAGGTTCTTGGCCGGGAAAAAGACCCCAAACAATAAGCTTGGTAAGAAGTGCGCGGCTCTGTAACTCTGGATCAATGATGCCAAGGCCTCCCTCTGACCTAGGACGAATGATCGTGGACCAGCGAACTCTAGCACGAGTATCAATAGTCCCATCTGTGCCACTCCATAAAAAGTTCCTTACTAGTCGGCGGAGCTGAGCTATCACACCAGAATGTAACATCCAACAAGAAGCTGTATACCATACTGTAGTAAGAATGACTTGGTTGGCAACCAATGCACGGCCAGCCAACGACAGATGACGTGAAGACCAATGGCATAGCTTCTTACGAATAGACTGTAGTACGGGTGCAAACTGCTGCTGTGAGGAAACATCAAATCCAACCTGGAAGCCCAGGTATCTGCATGTCTGACCCGGCTGTAGCCATGTGAAATCATTAGCTATCCCCCAAGTAGGTATGTCATCACTGCCAACCAATAACCCAAAGGATTTATGCCAGTTAATGCGTGCACCACTGGCAATGCAAAAAACCTGTAGGGCCTCCCGCATTGCATCAAGAGCGGGTAGCAAATAGCGCAACATGAGCATAGTGTCATCAGCAAACTCTTGATCGATAAGGTCTGGAGCTATAGGTACTGGCATGGTCAATCCCCGAAATGCATGACTCTGAGCACGAAGAAAGTCAGACATAGTCTCTCCCACAAACAGATACAGATATGCTGCTAAAGGACATCCCTGACGGACAGATCGAGAAAGCTCAAAACTGCGACTGACACGGCCACCAATAGTAATAGCGCTGCTGGCAGTTCTGAAGAGAGCGGAAATACCTAAAATCCATCTCAAAGGGAAACCCATCCTGGCTAAAGATCCTTCGAGAAAGTCCCAGTCGACACGATCGTATGCTTTCTCGAAGTCTAGGATGAAAAAAGCGAGAGGTTCAAAAGATGATCTTGCCCACTCTACTGCCTCATAAAAAGTGAAGATATTATCCAGGATGCATCGATCCATAACGAAGCCTATCTGAGAAGTATGAATAATATCTGGTAAGAACGGCCGCAAGCGATGGCTGATCAGTAACGCTAATATCTTATAGACCGAAGGGAGTAGGGTAATAGGTCTCCACTGTCGGAGCTAAGTGGTGTCACCCCCCTTCGGAATAAGAGATATGAGACCTGAACAAAGAGCCGGATGCATATATCCTAATGCAAAAAGGTCCTGACAACCGCGCAGCAGTGGTATATGCAATACATCCCAATATGTCAAAAAGAAGGCTCTAGTGAGACCATCCTCGCCTGGATAGGAGGATGGATCAAGACTCTCTATAGCAGCATGGAGCTCTGTAAGTGTGAAAGGCGCCAACAAGATCTCTGCCATAGTGTCTGTACAACGATGTCGAGTGTGCTGCCAGATTTGCTCACGGGCAAGTAAAACCTCAGGAGTGCATACATCAGCAGTGAACACTGTCTCAAAATAATCTGCAGACATATCAAGAATAACATCAGGATGCATATGTAGTGTCCCCTGAGCATCGCACAAAGTCCGCAGAGTGGTGCCAGGAGGGCGTTCTTTATGCGCCGCGAAGAAGTCTTTATTCATTCGATCAGCTTTAGCTATCCAATGAGACACTGAAGCATGATGCGTGAACTCAGACCTAGCCTCCTGTACGCGACGAATCTCTTCTGTGAGCTCTGTCTGTCTAGCAGCGAGATAAGCATCCTGAGGCCACTCCTCAAGCAAGCGCTGAGTGGAGCCCAGAGGGCTGTGAAGATCAGACTCGCGTACTTTCAACTGACGATGAATGATAGCAGTCTGATCACGGCAGTAAATACTAGACTGAGAAATGCAATGAGCAAGAAACTCTCTAGGGGGTCCACAATAAGAAGCATCCGTGGACCACAAGTCATGAATCTGCTGTTGCAATACTTGAGTGGTGAGAACACTGTCAGGGATGCGGCAGCCTCGTCTCTGAGCAGAGGATCTAGTGAAGGAGATAAATAATGATGTGGGAAAATGATCTGAGAGGTTGGTTCCTCTCCATATAGTAGTAAATCCGCCTAGAGCTGCTGCCCAAGGGCCAATGTAAAAACGGTCAAGTCGCTCTAATAATCTCCCCTGCTATCACCGAAACCCCCAAGAGTAATGAAGAGTAGCAGGGTGATGACCAAAAGAGGGTATGTGCCAGGCGTCAACACCTTGAATAGCTAGGAGAAATCGATCCCAAGCTGGCTGCTCATCAAGAGAAATGGATGATAGAACGGGAGGTGTGGTGGCTCGCCAATCAGAGTCGCTCTCAACGTTGTTGAAGTCACCTCCAACAACCCAAGAGTCTACAGCAGGTAGAGCAACAGCCAAGGAGGACCAAAAAGTAGCCTCTCCCGAGGGGTAGTGGGTGCGTAGACTAACATAAAACCAATGATAGATTCCCGAATCCGAATAGAAACATAAACTGCTCTGCCAGCGACTAGTGTGCCATGCTGCTGAACTGAGGCCAAGTAACGTGGCACCACTGAGATGCATACACCACAACTCTGACCATGAAGGCACAAAGCAGGCTCCCAAAAAGTGCGGGCGCCCGATGGCATGAGATTGCCAAAAGGAGTGGCAATCTTATGCTCTTGTACTAGTAGTATATCCACAGTGCTCACTACATGAGTTTGTAAATCTCTGCGAAGTAAAAGCTTACGGGAACCTTTTACCCGAGAAAGTCTGTAAACCATTAGCATTCCAAGAAAGTACATGTAAATCCATAGACTGCATGAAAGAGTAGGTATAGTATCTAACTAACTGCGCATCTTCTTGGAGGCAGCTGGACCATCCAAGGGGTGAGCTTCAGGCGGTAGGAAAGCAACCCGCAAGCCCTCTCTAAAATATGGTGTCTCATTGCACCAACTACGAACCTCAGCTTGTTTACATTGCATTACCGATGCTGCAGCCTTGACACCCCAAATGCGCATAGACATAGGAAGCACCACATCTGAGGATACATGAATGACCATAGGCAGTGAATAGCAAGCATAAACATCACTCCACTCCATAGCACCAATACATGAAGGATAGTGAGGAGACAAAACATCGGGGGCAGAAGTAGACAACCATAAATGTAGCTGAGCCATAGTCTGGGCGTGCACAAAATGGAGAACCTGATCCTCAGACCATTCCTGAGCAGCGTGGAATGGAAGGAAAAAGGAATACGTAGGCTGAGAGCCACTGCCAATCAAAGAAGGAACACAACCTGTCTTGTGATGCATAAGGTAGAGTTGTACCCGCAATGGTCCGTCTGAGTCACCGCACATCTCAGCCCGATGAGTGCCCCAGGAAAGAGGGCAAGAGCTGAGAAAACTGCGTGGGACGTAAGTATGAGCTGCTGAGGGAGGGGGGGGACCAGAAGGTGGAGGGGGGAGAGCAAGGATAGGAGGAAGAGGAGGAGGAGGGAGAGGTAGTAGCGGTGAATGATCCATCTGCATGGGAATAGGAGCCTCGGGAAGAGGGGAAGGAGCGAGTGGAGGAACAGCAGGTGAAAGAGGAGCTGGTAGCAGAGGTAAGTGATTCTGTGCTGAAGAAGAAGATTGGTGAGGAGAAGCAGGGAGAAAGGGGGTGGTGGAAACTTGAGAGGGAGCAGGAGAGGTAACACTAGGGGCTACATGCATTGGAGGTTGCGGACGAGGACAGAAGGAATGGTTACGACCCACTGTCTGCCATGCTGCCTCAGTAGGAGCTAAAGCAGAGGGAGGAACATGGAGGGTCGAAGCTCTAGGAGCACCTGCTGCAGGCTGAGGAGGTGCTCGAGTAGTAGTAGGAGGAGCCACTTGTTGGCGCTGACCACGTGGCTGAGCATGAGTGCCACGCTCCGGCTACTGTTGTCGCCGATGGCGTGGCAGTGTGGGGCATTCTCGCGCCAAGTGTCCCATCTCATGACAGCGTAATCAATGCCCTGGACGGCCAGTGACTACCATTCGGCAAGAGTAGTCTCGATCGCGCACAGCCACAGTAACTGATTCTGGTAATGAAGTATCCCCAAACACCAAGACCTGAATGCGAGGTGGACCAGATGAGAAGATGCAGGATCCTGGAATTACTATGCCAAAGTGAGCAACAATCATCTGAAGGAGATGCTCATCAATAAAATGAAGAGGCATATCCGGGAAGGAGAGGGTCAGAGGGAATCTGGGAATAAGGTGTCGACTGTCAAACTCCTCACTAGTAAACTCGGGATACCACCTCGTCAAGTATATCATCCTGCGATCAGAGAGTATCGGAGAGCGAGCCAGGAGAGCTGAGGCAGTGGCGGGATCTGAAAGACGTACCATGAATATGCCTCTGCCAAGGAATGTAAGCTCCGAGATCCGTCCCTGAGTAGTGCCCAATGCAGTCTAACACCAATCGCGTATAGAAGATCGAGGTGGAGACTGTCCAATCATTCGGCCAACCAAGGCATGCTGTACCAAGTGTTGTACTTTGGAGTCAATGCGTGTCAATAGGTCGCCAGTACAATCCACACGACAGGCAAGTGGTGATGGAGCGCCGTGTGTAGCACTCGAGACCGGCAAAGCCGCCATGAAGAATGGGCGAAACTGGCAAACGGGAAAAGCACGACCCGAATTGAAGGTTGGACACTTTCTCTCTCTCTCTCTTTCTCTCTTTCGCTTGCAGGCGATTGAAAGAGGCGCGCGGTTAGGGTTTGGGACAGTTAGGGTTTTCGGATTTTTAGGGTTTCGTGGAATTAGGGTTTCGTAAAAGCCGACTATTAGGGTTGCAGGGAATTAGGGTTACGCAGGCAGCAGAGCACGCGCAGGCAGCAAGGGCGTGCAGGCAGCAGGTTGAGCGCGCGACAGGCAGCAAAGCAGGGCGCGCAGCAGGGCAGTCCGGGCGCGTGCGGCAGGCAGAGTGCAGGGCGTGCAGGCTGCAGAGTGCAGGGCACATTCGACAGGCTCTCTCTCTCTCTCTCTCTCTCTCTCTCTCTCTCTCTCTCTCTCTCTCTCTCTCTCTTCGCATTACATAAAATCGACCATCGGTCCATATACAAGAAATATGGGAAAAACCCTAACGGATGTACAATGAAATCATGGGGAAAAATCCCATAACAAACCACAAGAAACATCTAGGGATGAAGATACTTCAACCAGGTGGTGAAGTATAGCTATCTCGATAGTGATCAAGCCAACAAAAATATGCCCAAAGCTTTGTCCACCTCGGGTGGTGTAGAGAAAACCACCAAGTCGAGTGTTGTTTATCTGACTGATATAAAGCATCCGCTATAAAAACCTCCTGTAGTAGCTCACAAAAGCCAACAGACAGTGAAACCCCTAGGCCGTGACTCCAAAATCATCCACAAGCATTCTAACATTTCCTGATAATGAACTCCAACAAAGGATGCAGAAGCGGGGGTGCTGCTACAAGATACGGGAAAGGAGGCGGGAAGCAGCACAGCAGGGCTGTTGCAGGCAGCGGCGGCTCTGCTACTCGAAGCAGTAGCTATGCACGCGACAGGAGAGGCTAGCTTCACCAGAAGCAGCGGGCGGCAGCAGAGATGACGCGATTGCACCCAGGAATAGCAGTGACTGAAGCGCAATAAGGGTTAGGGTTTGAGGCTAGGGTTTGGTGGCTGCGCAGCTAGGATTTTTGACCTTGCTTACTCGCGCCAGGGTTTCGACATATGTGTGTGTGTGTGTGTGTGTGTGCGCGCGCACGTGTGCGTGTGGGTGTGGGTGTGCGTGTGCGTGCGTGTGTGTGTGCGTGCGTGCGTGTTAACTGGTCTCAAAAGAAGGGCAAGGTTAATGTGTGGGGGGCCCTTTTTTTTAAAAAAAACAAGATATAATATCACATTGTGTGTGTGTGCGCGCGTGCGTGCGCCCGTGCGTGTGCATTTGTGCGCGCGCGCGAGCGCTGGCAATCACAAAAAAGTAGTTGCATACTATGTACAAACTTCAAAGAGACCTCTTCAGCTACTCAAAGACCCATCACCTAGAGGATGTACAAGACAAGGAGTACAATGTGAGGGCTGTGTATACATTGTATGAAGAATGCAAAATGAGCCACTGTGGATGTGTGTAATGCCATGTAATGTGTCCATGGTCAAGACTGAAAAAAACTAAGGATCTTGCCCATGTTCAAAGAAAGAGTATCAACACCACTCAGATGCCCTGAAGGAGCCCGCTGAAGTATCCCATTGGCTGCGAAGAGTATGTAGCAGCTCGATGCAAATAGCTATCCGAGTGGTGGATGCAGGGGAATACTGTGAGCCCGGAATGAGCACAACGAGTCTTCCACACTGTCCAGAGAATGATGCTACAGATCGCACTAAAAACTCCACCCCTCTAGGAGAGGTCCAATTGATGACCTATATCTAGAATCATCTGTAGAATGCCTGATCTATATCCCAATGAAGTAAGCATGAAGACCGGATCTATCACAGAGCCCTGAAAAAGGTAGGTGACCCTAGAAATTGCCAAAGCCATGCAAATGCCCCCCACGTCACAAAACCATCACAAATGCCCACTCAGATCAGCGACAACAAACAGCCCTCCACACTCGCTGAGCATACGGACAAACCCAGAAATAGTGCCTCAAGGACTCACGCTGCAAAGTGCATCTCTGAAGAGTCAGATCATGACCGATAATCTTAACCTAAGTACCAACACGCAATCCTGCTTGCGCACTCATCCACATGAGAGCGGATCCTACGGCTGATCTTAGTGGCTTGACACATCAGCAGTTTGTGACAACTAATTTTTAACATAAGTGACCTACTGTGTGTGTGTGTGTGTGTGTGTGTGTGTGTGTGAGAGTAATGGGTGCAAGTTCACAGCTTTAATGGAAAGCTTGCCTTCTCCTTTATCTCATGTAGCGCAATGATTTGCTCTCGTGCATCTCTCTCTCTCATTTGCACATATGGTAATGCCCCACTAGTTGGGCTATTCAGATGATCATGTACAGTTCTGGGGGTTTCTCGCGTGA
This sequence comes from Adiantum capillus-veneris, assembly GCF_014529385.1. NCBI lineage: Eukaryota > Viridiplantae > Streptophyta > Polypodiopsida > Polypodiales > Pteridaceae > Adiantum > Adiantum capillus-veneris. The sequence goes on along the minus strand of NC_140951.1, from coordinate 70,406,409 downwards.
AAACTCGTCCAACTCACCGGGGGGACTGTCCCATTGCGTGCGGGAGCTCTTGGGACACATGTAGATGTGTTCGCTCCGGCCAAAACAATCCAAAACAGAGAATTACAGCCTGCTGTGTTTTTTTGCAAGTTAAGGGTTTCGCACCTAAACTCCAAGAAATCCCAAGGAAGCCTTGGGAAGGCCTTGGGATGCTTAGACAAGGCTTTGGACACCTGGCAGTGACAAGATAGGGAATTATAGCTCGCTGAAATTCTGTTACAGACCTACAGGGGTCTTGGAGTCATTATGCTGCCCAAATCAGATTTCGCACATCGGAATCCGATTGACGTGGGGAATGGCTTGTTGGATTCCTCTAACCTAGAACTACATGCACGTCATGCCAGATGCCCACCGTAGCGTAATAACATCTTTCAAAATGAGTGTACAAACCATTTATGCAAGAGGGTTCCAAAACTGGAAAACCTAATCTAATGGACTCTTCCGGACATGCAAGTCCTGCGAACATGCTCATAAAATTGCCGGTACTAATCCTCCTAGGATTTTAGACACTCCTATCTAGGAAGAAGGGGAAAAGTGGCTCTAGAAGTCGATGAAGCATGTCCACGTTTTAATTAAGGCGAAAAAGGGTTAGTCGCATCATAATTAGAGCATTTATTTAATATACTCATTTAATAATTGGTGTAAGCAACACAAATGCAAAATACCAAAAAGTAGATATAGTGATAAGATTCAAGAGGGCTGGGTGAATTACAAGCTAAGCATTATGGCCTTATATAGGCTCAGAGTGGAAGGTGGCATTTAATACTAGAAAGTGATTTCAAATGTCATGGCTATAGTGAATAGCATGTGACTATATATTTAGGGAAGTCTATGTAGTGGGATGCATACATGCACATATGTGAGAGTGAGCAACGGAGAGGGTGGGAGCCACGCGTGCCGAAAACGCTCGAGAGGGAGAGAGAGAGAGAACACAAGTGCTTTGCAAATGATGCTCTCAATATACAATGAATGACTACAAGACCCTAATCATTCTATTTATAGAATGTTGGGTTGAGGTAGGGCAAAATGTGTAACTGGTACGAAAAACATAAAAGCCCAAAAATGGCTAAAAATATGTGCACCAAGCCAGGCTCAGAAAATGACCGGCCGGACACATGGTAAAGTGTCCGCCCATGCAATCTACGTGATGTGCGATGGGTGGCCAACCCGGGACAATCACTAGCCGCACAAAATGGCGAAGGTAGAGCAGGTAGAGCAACAGCCAAGGAGGACCAAAAAGTAGCCTCTCCCGAGGGGTAGTGGGTGCGTAGACTAACATAAAACCAATGATAGATTCCCGAATCCGAATAGAAACATAAACTGCTCTGCCAGCGACTAGTGTGCCATGCTGCTGAACTGAGGCCAAGTAACGTGGCACCACTGAGATGCATACACCACAACTCTGACCATGAAGGCACAAAGCAGGCTCCCAAAAAGTGCGGGCGCCCGATGGCATGAGATTGCCAAAAGGAGTGGCAATCTTATGCTCTTGTACTAGTAGTATATCCACAGTGCTCACTACATGAGTTTGTAAATCTCTGCGAAGTAAAAGCTTACGGGAACCTTTTACCCGAGAAAGTCTGTAAACCATTAGCATTCCAAGAAAGTACATGTAAATCCATAAACTGCATGAAAGAGTAGGTATAGTATCTAACTAACTGCGCATCTTCTTGGAGGCAGCTGGACCATCCAAGGGGTGAGCTTCAGGCGGTAGGAAAGCAACCCGCAAGCCCTCTCTAAAATATGGTGTCTCATTGCACCAACTGCGAACCTCAGCTTGTTTACATTGCATTACCGATGCTGCAGCCTTGACACCCCAAATGCGCATAGACATAGGAAGCACCACATCTGAGGATACATGAATGACCATAGGCAGTGAATAGCAAGCATAAACATCACTCCACTCCATAGCACCAATACATGAAGGATAGTGAGGAGACAAAACATCGGGGGCAGAAGTAGACAACCATAAATGTAGCTGAGCCATAGTCTGGGCGTGCACAAAATGGAGAACCTGATCCTCAGACCATTCCTGAGCAGCGTGGAATGGAAGGAAAAAGGAATACGTAGGCTGAGAGCCACTGCCAATCAAAGAAGGAACACAACCTGTCTTGTGATGCATAAGGTAGAGTTGTACCCGCAATGGTCCGTCTGAGTCACCGCACATCTCAGCCCGATGAGTGCCCCAGGAAAGAGGGCAAGAGCTGAGAAAACTGCGTGGGACGTAAGTATGAGTTGCTGAGGGAGGGGGGGGACCAGAAGGTGGAGGGGGGAGAGCAAGGATAGGAGGAAGAGGAGGAGGAGGGAGAGGTAGTAGCGGTGAATGATCCATCTGCATGGGAATAGGAGCCTCGGGAAGAGGGGAAGGAGCGAGTGGAGGAACAGCAGGTGAAAGAGGAGCTGGTAGCAGAGGTAAGTGATTCTGTGCTGAAGAAGAAGATTGGTGAGGAGAAGCAGGGAGAAAGGGGGTGGTGGAAACTTGAGAGGGAGCAGGAGAGGTAACACTAGGGGCTACATGCATTGGAGGTTGCGGACGAGGACAGAAGGAATGGTTACGACCCACTGTCTGCCATGCTGCCTCAGTAGGAGCTAAAGCAGAGGGAGGAACATGGAGGGTCGAAGCTCTAGGAGCACCTGCTGCAGGCTGAGGAGGTGCTCGAGTAGTAGTAGGAGGAGCCACTTGTTGGCGCTGACCACGTGGCTGAGCATGAGTGCCACGCTCCGGCTACTGTTGTCGCCGATGGCGTGGCAGTGTGGGGCATTCTCGCGCCAAGTGTCCCATCTCATGACAGCGTAATCAATGCCCTGGACGGCCAGTGACTACCATTCGGCAAGAGTAGTCTCGATCGCGCACAGCCACAGTAACTGATTCTGGTAATGAAGTATCCCCAAACACCAAGACCTGAATGCGAGGTGGACCAGATGAGAAGATGCAGGATCCTGGAATTACTATGCCAAAGTGAGCAACAATCATCTGAAGGAGATGCTCATCAATAAAATGAAGAGGCATATCCGGGAAGGAGAGGGTCAGAGGGAATCTGGGAATAAGGTGTCGACTGTCAAACTCCTCACTAGTAAACTCGGGATACCACCTCGTCAAGTATATCATCCTGCGATCAGAGAGTATCGGAGAGCGAGCCAGGAGAGCTGAGGCAGTGGCGGGATCTGAAAGACGTACCATGAATATGCCTCTGCCAAGGAATGTAAGCTCCGAGATCCGTCCCTGAGTAGTGCCCAATGCAGTCTAACACCAATCGCGTATAGAAGATCGAGGTGGAGACTGTCCAATCATTCGGCCAACCAAGGCATGCTGTACCAAGTGTTGTACTTTGGAGTCAATGCGTGTCAATAGGTCGCCAGTACAATCCACACGACAGGCAAGTGGTGATGGAGCGCCGTGTGTAGCACTCGAGACCGGCAAAGCCGCCATGAAGAATGGGCGAAACTGGCAAACGGGAAAAGCACGACCCGAATTGAAGGTTGGACACTTTCTCTCTCTCTCTCTTTCTCTCTTTCGCTTGCAGGCGATTGAAAGAGGCGCGCGGTTAGGGTTTGGGACAGTTAGGGTTTTCGGATTTTTAGGGTTTCGTGGAATTAGGGTTTCGTAAAAGCCGACTATTAGGGTTGCAGGGAATTAGGGTTACGCCGGCAGCAGAGCACGCGCAGGCAGCAAGGGCGTGCAGGCAGCAGGTTGAGCGCGCGACAGGCAGCAAAGCAGGGCGCGCAGCAGGGCAGTCCGGGCGCGTGCGGCAGGCAGAGTGCAGGGCGTGCAGGCTGCAGAGTGCAGGGCACATTCGACAGGCTCTCTCTCTCTCTCTCTCTCTCTCTCTCTCTCTCTCTCTCTCTCTCTCTTCGCATTACATAAAATCGACCATCGGTCCATATACAAGAAATATGGGAAAAACCCTAACGGATGTACAATGAAATCATGGGGAAAAATCCCATAACAAACCACAAGAAACATCTAGGGATGAAGATACTTCAACCAGGTGGTGAAGTATAGCTATCTCGATAGTGATCAAGCCAACAAAAATATGCCCAAAGCTTTGTCCACCTCGGGTGGTGTAGAGAAAACCACCAAGTCGAGTGTTGTTTATCTGACTGATATAAAGCATCCGCTATAAAAACCTCCTGTAGTAGCTCACAAAAGCCAACAGACAGTGAAACCCCTAGGCCGTGACTCCAAAATCATCCACAAGCATTCTAACATTTCCTGATAATGAACTCCAACAAAGGATGCAGAAGCGGGGGTGCTCCTACAAGATACGGGAAAGGAGGCGGGAAGCAGCACAGCAGGGCTGTTGCAGGCAGCGGCGGCTCTGCTACTCGAAGCAGTAGCTATGCACGCGACAGGAGAGGCTAGCTTCACCAGAAGCAGCGGGCGGCAGCAGAGATGACGCGATTGCACCCAGGAATAGCAGTGACTGGAGCGCAATAAGGGTTAGGGTTTGAGGCTAGGGTTTGGTGGCTGCGCAGCTAGGATTTTTGACCTTGCTTACTCGCGCCAGGGTTTCGACATATGTGTGTGTGTGTGTGTGCGCGCGCACGTGTGCGTGTGGGTGTGGGTGTGCGTGTGTGTGCGTGTGTGTGTGCGTGCGTGCGTGTTAACTGGTCTCAAAAGAAGGGCAAGGTTAATGTGTGGGGGGCCCTTTTTTTTAAAAAAAACAAGATATAATATCACATTGTGTGTGTGTGCGCGCGTGCGTGCGCCCGTGCGTGTGCATTTGTGCGCGCGCGCGAGCGCTGGCAATCACAAAAAAGTAGTTGCATACTATGTACAAACTTCAAAGAGACCTCTTCAGCTACTCAAAGACTCATCACCTAGAGGATGTACAAGACAAGGAGTACAATGTGAGGGCTGTGTATACATTGTATGAAGAATGCAAAATGAGCCACTGTGGATGTGTGTAATGCCATGTAATGTGTCCATGGTCAAGACTGAAAAAAACTAAGGATCTTGCCCATGTTCAAAGAAAGAGTATCAACACCACTCAGATGCCCTGAAGGAGCCCGCTGAAGTATCCCATTGGCTGCGAAGAGTATGTAGCAGCTCGATGCAAATAGCTATCCGAGTGGTGGATGCAGGGGAATACTGTGAGCCCGGAATGAGCACAACGAGTCTTCCACACTGTCCAGAGAATGATGCTACAGATCGCACTAAAAACTCCACCCCTCTAGGAGAGGTCCAATTGATGACCTATATCTAGAATCATCTGTAGAATGCCTGATCTATATCCCAATGAAGTAAGCATGAAGACCGGATCTATCACAGAGCCCTGAAAAAGGTAGGTGACCCTAGAAATTGCCAAAGCCATGCAAATGCCCCCCACGTCACAAAACCATCACAAATGCCCACTCAGATCAGCGACAACAAACAGCCCTCCACACTCGCTGAGCATACGGACAAACCCAGAAATAGTGCCTCAAGGACTCACGCTGCAAAGTGCATCTCTGAAGAGTCAGATCATGACCGATAATCTTAACCTAAGTACCAACACGCAATCCTGCTTGCGCACTCATCCACATGAGAGCGGATCCTACGGCTGATCTTAGTGGCTTGACACATCAGCAGTTTGTGACAACTAATTTTTAACATAAGTGACCTACTCTGTGTGTGTGTGTGTGTGTGTGTGTGTGTGTGTGTGTGTGTGTGTGTGTGTGTGAGAGTAATGGGTGCAAGTTCACAGCTTTAATGGAAAGCTTGCCTTCTCCTTTATCTCATGTAGCGCAATGATTTGCTCTCGTGCATCTCTCTCTCTCATTTGCACATATGGTAATGCCCCACTAGTTGGGCTATTCAGATGATCATGTACAGTTCTGGGGGTTTCTCGCGTGAAAACTCGTCCAACTCACCGGAGGGACTGTCCCATTGCGTGCGGGAGCTCTTGGGACACATGTAGATGTGTTCGCTCCGGCCAAAACAATCCAAAACAGAGAATTACAGCCTGCTGTGTTTTTTTGCAAGTTAAGGGTTTCGCACCTAAACTCCAAGAAATCCCAAGGAAGCCTTGGGAAGGCCTTGGGATGCTTAGACAAGGCTTTGGACACCTGGCAGTGACAAGATAGGGAATTATAGCTCGCTGAAATTCTGTTACAGACCTACAGGGGTCTTGGAGTCATTATGCTGCCCAAATCAGATTTCGCACATCGGAATCCGATTGACGTGGGGAATGGCTTGTTGGATTCCTCTAACCTAGAACTACATGCACGTCATGCCAGATGCCCACCGTAGCGTAATAACATCTTTCAAAATGCGTGTACAAACCATTTATGCAAGAGGGTTCCAAAACTGGAAAACCTAATCTAATGGACTCTTCCGGACATGCAAGTCCTGCGAACATGCTCATAAAATTGCCGGTACTAATCCTCCTAGGATTTTAGACACTCCTATCTAGGAAGAAGGGGAAAAGTGGCTCTAGAAGTCGATGAAGCATGTCCACGTTTTAATTAAGGCGAAAAAGGGTTAGTCGCATCATAATTAGAGCATTTATTTAATATACTCATTTAATAATTGGCGTAAGCAACACAAATGCAAAATACCAAAAAGTAGATATAGTGATAAGATTCAAGAGGGCTGGGTGAATTACAAGCTAAGCATTATGGCCTTATATAGGCTCAGAGTGGAAGGTGGCATTTAATACTAGAAAGTGATTTCAAATGTCATGGCTATAGTGAATAGCATGTGACTATATATTTAGGGAAGTCTATGTAGTGGGATGCATACATGCACATATGTGAGAGTGAGCAACGGAGAGGGTGGGAGCCACGCGTGCCGAAAACGCTCGAGAGGGAGAGAGAGAGAGAACACAAGTGCTTTGCAAATGATGCTCTCAATATACAATGAATGACTACAAGACCCTAATCATTCTATTTATAGAATGTTGGGTTGAGGTAGGGCAAAATGTGTAACTGGTACGAAAAACATAAAAGCCCAAAAATGGCTAAAAATATGTGCACCAAGCCGGGCTCAGAAAATGACCGGCCGGACACATGGTAAAGCGTCCGCCCATGCAATCTACGTGATGTGCGATGGGTGGCCAACCCGGGACAATCACTAGCCGCACAAAATGGCAAAGCAACGGTGGTGTAACTCTAACACCCCCTCTCAGACCGGATGCTGAGATAACAGAGATGAGTCGAAGGTGAGAAGCCAAAGTCCGTTGAGGTACAGCCTTCATGAAGATGTCTGTTGCATTGTCCACTGTAGGGACATAATCCAAAAGAAGATCTCTAGCCAAAACCCGCTCCCGAACATAGTAGTACTGCACCTCAATGTGCTTTGTCCGAGCGCGAAGGGTTCTTGGCAATAGCAACGCAACTCTGATTGTCGCACAAAAGACGAGTTGTAGCAGTCTGGGGAAAACACATTTCCCCTAGTAATCTTCGTAGCCATATGGCCTTACAAGCAGCATAGCAAGCTGCTCTGTACTCCGCCTCTGTGGAACATAGTGCAACGATGGGTTGCCGCTTACTGCTCCGTGAAATGGATTCCGAGCCGAGTGTGAAAACTACTCTTGTAGTAGAGCGCCAAGTATCTGGATTTCCTGCCCAATCTGAATCGCACCAACCAAGTAAGGTGCAACCCTTGGAGCGGCCATAGAACACACCATGGTCCAAGGTGCCGTTGATGTACCACAAAGTACGATGAGCACACTACCAATGTCGCTGACGAGGTCGGGTGTTGAAGGAACCGAGGACAGAAACTATGTAACAGATGTCTGGTCGAGAATAAGTTAACCATACGAGGCAACCAACAACATTCTTGTACTGCTCCAAGTCAATCCGTGGGGAAGGAACATGAAGTGATATGTTCTCCCCGGGCTCAAAAGGAGTGTCAATCGGTCTGCAGCCTGTCATCTGGAATCTCTCCAAGATAGCCTTCGCATACTTCCGCTGAGAAAAGAAGATGTCATCTGGTGTCTGATATTAGGAAATAAGACGTAGCTAAATAGATAATTGAGTAGATTACTTAATGGAGAGAGACAGATTTATATACACGAGATTATAGAGTAGAGAGAGAGAGAGTACACACGATATACGTGGTTCACTCAATGTGGGCTATGTCCACGGGAAAGCAGGCACTCAATGGCGTTAGTACTTCAAAACAAGAAGTAGTTTACAAAGGGATTATACCCTTAATGGAGCTCCCGCCTTGCTTCACTCTCACCACCTCACACTCACCTTGTTGCATCAACTTCACACTATGAAATGTGTGTAGAAATGGCCTCCTTTTATAGGCCAAAAGGGCTGCCCTCTCTTATGAGAGACAGCCATGTGTAGCCGCCCTTGTGCGAATAAGTCCAAATCGGACCCTCCAATCCGCCCATGTGTGGCCGCCCTTGAGAAGACAAGTCCGCTTTTGAATTCAGCCACCGGCCACCGGCCATTGACTTCCGACCACCGGCCATCGGCCATTGACTTCCGACCACCGGCCATCGGCCATTGACTACCGGCCACCGGCCAACCGACCGGTTGTTTTCCAACCACTTTCCGGCCGCCGTCCGGTCATAATATTTCGGCGAAAAGGAATATTCCGGCGAAAAAAAAAAGTCTCAGGGGCGGAGGCCCCCGAGGCCTTTAAAGTTACCCCTGATTCTTGTCCATGAAAATTTTGGTTTCCGATGAGTGATTTTCCTTCACGCACGATGGCTTCTCCTCATAATGGGGGCCTTACAAATGTGCGCTTTTACCACAGAAAATTACAAGGGTAAATCAGGCTCCATACTTAACATCTGAAAGATCTCGAATCCAAGAAAATAGTAAAGAAGCCCAAGATCAATCATCTCGCAACGTGTCTCCATAGCTTTCATGATCGACTTGATCTTGTTGGTCCATGAGCTTGTAAAAATGAGATCGTCCACATAGACAATCACTATTGCAACCAAAGAGCCATCAAAGACAACATAATAGTTGGAATCTGATGAAATACGCCGTAAATCCAGCTTCACTATCTGAGAGGTGTCCAAAATGCAAGTTCAAGTGCAGGTGTGGCCGAGTTCGGTGGACAATGGACAAATGTGTGCACCATGCAAGAGTTAACAAAGATAGCAAAGGAAATTCCAAATGAAGCTGCAAGTGAAGTGCACAAGATGGGAACTTACCCATTATTTCTTTTTTAGGTCTCCTAGAAACACCCATATAAAAGGAGGTACACGTTCATTTTTTGGGGTCTTTTGACCAAGGTGGTTTTTTGGCCATGATGCTCCTTGGCCTGTGTAGGCTTTGAGGAATTGTCTTTTTGCCGAGGTTGTGCTGGCATGGGATTGGTTGTACATGGTGTTGTTTATGCAGAAATTGGTCAAGTGTGAGATACCACTGTCGTCCAGCCTGCTTCATTCCATACAATGCCTGGTATACGAAACACAAGACTTCTTTATCCAAATCTCCGTTCAGAATAGCACTTTTGACATCCATCTGGAAGATAGGCCAACCAAAGTTGGCTACGAGAGCAAACATTATGCGTATGGTAGTCATGCGAGCGGTGGGAGCAAAGGTCTCGTCAAAGTCCACGCCTGGTCGCTGTGTAAACCCCGAGCAACAAGTCTCACCTTGTGTTTGTCGAGGGAACCATTGGCCTTGTACTTTGTCTTGAAAATCCATTTTGTAGAAACCACCTTCTGCTTGTTGGCCTGGGAACCAAAGTCTAGGTTTTATTCCGCTCGATAGCGTCCAGCTTCGTCTACATGGCACGCTTCCAGCAATCATGCTGGAGTGCTTCCTCCACCGAGGAAGGCTCAACTGGTGAAGCCTGAATCTGAGACATGAGTGCAAAGTTCACGAACTCTGCGTCGTCATAAACTTGCCTCTCCTTGAGGCGTGCAAAACGTAGAGACTGTCCAGGTTTTGGCAAGTTTGGTAACTTCGTGACGCCAGAGGAAGAAACCGTAGAGTAGAGCCAACCAGGTACTAACTTCTTGCGAGGTGGGACCGCCTCCACCGAAGGAGAACCATCATCCATATCAAAATCGGAATCTGGCATGGCATGATCGGGTGAAGTAATTGGCTACGGTGTAGAGGGTACAAGGACACGGATAGGGTTAGGGTCACGTGAGGGAGGTGGAGGAGGAGGAGGAGGTAAGGAAGGTATAGGCTTGGATGCTGCCCCCTCTGCAAGGGTCATGAAAAGCTCCATGAAAGTCACATCACGGCTACCTGTGGTGGTATTGGCGTCAGGATCATAAAGCCGGTATCCATCAGACTCTCGTGAATAGACCAAAAAGATGAGCTTCTTCGACTTGAAGTTTAACTTCTGTCGCTTCTCCTTTGGCACATGGACAAAGGTCGGGCACCCAAAAACTCGAAAGTGTGAGACCGAGGGCTTGCGCCCGTAGTAAGCCTGATAGGGAGTCATGTCCTACAAAGCATGGATAGGAGAACGGTTTTGGATGTAAACTGCCGTGTTATACGCCTCGGTCCAGTAAATCCGAGGTAAAGAAGCATATGCGAGCATCGCACCAGCCTTCTCCATGATAGTCCGGTTCTTCCGCTCAACAACTCTGCTGGGAACAAGTGTAGGGAGTAGTCAGCTGGCGTTGGATGCCCTCTGACTTGCACCACTGTACAAAGTCCTGCTTCCTCCACCGAGGAAGGCTCAACTGGTGAAGCCTGAATCTGAGACATGAGTGCAAAGTTCACGAACTCAGCGCCGTCATAAACTTGCCTCTCCTTGAGGCGTGCAAAACGTAGAGACTATCCAGGTTTTGGCGAGTTTGGTAACTTCAAGACGCCAGAGGAAGAAACCGTAGAGTAGAGCCAACCAGGTACTAACTTCTCCTTGCGAAGTGGGACCTCCTCCACCGAAGGAGAACCATCATCCATATCAAAATCGGAATCTGGCATGGCATGATCGGGTGAAGTAATTGGCTACGGTGTAGAGGGTACAGGGACACGGATAGGGTTAGGGTCACGTGAGGGAGGTGGAGGAGGAGGAGGAGGTAAGGAAGGTATATGCTTGGATGCTGCCCCCTCTGCAAGGGTCATGAAAAGCTTCATGAAAGTCACATCACGGCTACCTGTGGTGGTATTGGCGTCAGGATCATAAAGCCGGTATCCATCAGACTCTCGTGAATAGCCCAAAAGATGAGCTTCTTCGACTTGAAGTCTAACTTCTGTCGCTTCTCCTTTGGCACATGGACAATGGTCGAGCACCCAAAAACTCGAAAGTGTGAGACCGAGGGCTTGCGCCCGTAGTAAGCCTGATAGGGAGTCATGTCCTGCAAAGCATAGATAGGAGAACGGTTCTGGATGTAAACTGCCGTGTTACACGCCTCGGTCCAGTAAATCCGAGGTAAAGAAGCATGTGCGAGCATCGCACCAGCCATCTCCATGATAGTCCGGTTCTTCCGCTCAACAACTCCGCTGGGAAGGAGTGTAGGGAGTAGTCAGCTGGCGTTGGATGCCCTCTGACTTGCACCACTGTACAAAGTCCTTCGAGGTGAACTCACCCCCTCTGTCTGAGCAAATACATTTGACATGCAAGTCCTTCTTTTCGATCATCGTCTTCCAATTCCGAATGAAACTGAAAGCCACCGACTTGAGCTTTAACAACGAAGCCCAAGTGTACCTGCTAAAATCATCCACAAGCATAAGCAAAAACTGTACGCCAGAAAATGAAGGGGTGCTCATCGGGCCACATAGATCAATGTGAACCAATGCAAGTGGTGTCGAAGCTCTGTTGGATGCCTACTTCGGAAAGGCAACCATGTGTTGCTTACCCATCTGGCAAGCCTCGTATATGCCTGATGAGGAGCGTATCGCTGGTAAACCCTCCACCATAGAGATCCTAGCAGACTGTTGAAGCTGCTGATAGCATAGATGTCCAAATCGTGCATGCCATAGAGAAGAAGACTCCGTGGTCCGAGATAGAAGAGCAGTGAGGCGGTATAGAGATCCATCGCGCTCACCGCGTGCAAGAACAATACCTGTCATAGAATCAGAAATGGTCATTGTGCCACTCCCAAAGTGTATGTCATCTCCTTGAGAGTCCAAACTCGACATAGAGAGGAGGTTGAAGGCCATGTCCGGAATGTAAAGCGCCTCCATTGAACTGAACTTCGGGTCTGAGGTAGAACGGAAGAGGGTAATGTGGCATGTGCCAGAAACTGGAATCTCATGGTTATCACCCATAGTGATGGTCTACCCATGAGTCTCCCTGTGTCACAAAAATACGGAAGTGAAAACTGACTGTTAAATGCAATTTATATACTCAAGAGACTTTGGAGAGAAAGAGAGAAAGCTTGACACATCATTGGGGACCAGAAGATAGCACTGTCACAAAAATGCGGAAGCGTAAACTGACGTTTAATTGCACTTCAAATACTCAAGAGAATTATAGAGAGAGAGAGAGAGAGAGAGAGAAAGCTTGACACTTCATTGGGGACCAGAAGATGGGTTGGTCCCCCCCCATAAAGAGAATATATTTATTACTAAGGGAGAATCTTTACAAGCACGGGAACGGGGCGAAAGCCCGTCCTCTATTCTTTCTTGGCCTTTTTTTGCTTCTGACTGAGAGAGTAGAAGAACTACTCCCTGACTACTGAGAGGATCTATCCTCTTCTGCGAGATTTTGGGAAGCTCTCGTAGGGGAGAGTCTACCTTCCACAAAACTCATCGGAAGCTCTCACTAATGAGGGTCTATCTTCCGCTAACTGTGCCACTTTGGACGTAATCATTCCTGCAATTAACCAACCACAGAAACATGCAAAACACACACACATACGCTTGCTGTAATTTTCTGCACATAACCAGAAATTGTTACCTGAGCGTGTTCCAATGCCAAATTGGAGGTCCTTTTCGCGATGGAAATGCTCCAAACTTAGTGTACGTGTAGAGTAGGTAGTGGAGAATGAGATTCTATTAAGACTTAGCTGAAATTCACCCTAATACAAGTGATTAGGGGCTGGAAACAGGGAATTTGCAGCAGCTAGACAAGAGAGAAAGAGAGTTTTCTACTACTTTACGCGATGAAACTTCTCCCAAAGCTGCAAGCAACCATGAGAGGCCTTGTTCTAAGTGATGGGTGCTCAGAGGCTCCACATACACCACAAGGTGCTGCTCTCAAGCTTCAATGGAGAGTTTCACTGCGTAGAGGATGGTCAACTTGGGGGGGGGGGGGGGGGGGGTAGTGCACTGCCAACCTGGCAAGAGGGGGAGGGGCTCCTCTCTTATAGCCTCTCAGAAGAGGGGGCGCTAGCATGGAGAGAGAGAGAGAGAGAGAGAGAGAGAGAGAGAGAGAGAGAGAGAGAGATTGCATGGGAAAGTGTGCCAAGTGGCACACTCACTTAAAAATTTAAAAACCATTCAACTTTTGACTTTAAAAATCCTATGCTAGTTAATGAAATGTGCAATTAAGTGCACAACTGCACATATAGATGCAACAAATGAAATCGTTAGCTCCTCCCTAGCGCATTGCCGTGACAACAATGCTGTGGCATTACCTGTTCGCACTTGTCCGGCCATTTGGTCCAGCGCAAATCATTTAAGAATACTTTTAACTAACTTATCCTAAGGCCGTAAAATAATCAGGCCTTAGGGTTAATAGTCTAAGGACCCCATCTCATTCTTGTGCTTGCACTAGTGCGCGTAATTTTCAGAACCTGAAATCTGAGGCTACTATCTACCCCTTTATTGAAGACCCGATTTCCCAATCACTAGGGCTTCAGGGTATTTTTCTGCTAGGGTCTCGCTAAGGTGCTCTGGCCCAAACTTGGACGCACCTGAGGCCCCAGAAACTGCTAGATCTATTCTGATGTGCACACAACTAATTAGATAATTCTTTTCTTGTAAATAAATTAATTCTTTACAAAGTCTGACATAGTTACATCCCTCTTGGTTCTAAACAGTTGACCTCAACTGTAGAGCGTCAACATAATTGTGCAAGATGTTTGGGTAGTCCTTAAGATCGGACTCAGTCATCCACTTTGCATCTAAAGGAGTGTAATTCTTGAACTTGACTAAATACTTTCGATGTAGACTCCCCGACTTGAGTTGTCTCTCCGAGTGGTGTATTATCTGTTCAGGTTGAAGGATTTCCACAGTCTCTTCGACTTCTGGAGGATCTTCTTGTACTGGCGCCACTGGAGGAGGTCCAACATATGGTCGGAGGAGACTAACATGAAAAGCATTATGGATGCGCCAGTTAGAAGGCAAATCCAATCTGAAAGTCACGTCATTGACTTTATCTGTAATTTTGAAAGGGTCGTAAAATCTATGGGAAAGTTTGACAACTTTCCCTTTGCCGACCCGCTTTTTCAATCTAGCTTTCTCAAACCGAAGTAGGACATATTGTCCTTTTTCAAGATTGAGATTCCTTCTGTGCTTGTCTGCTTCTGTCTTCTGTTGCTCTTGAGTACGAAGAATCGCTTGCTTTACTTGTTGATGGGCAATATCAATATTGCGCACAAATTCATCTGCGGCGGCGAAGATGTTTTCTTTAGTCACCATAATAGGAAGTAAGAGTGGCTTCCCATAAATAATTTCGAAGGGAGCTTTACCAGTTGAGGAATGTATGGTATTATTATACACAAACTCAACTATTGGTAAGTACTGGTCCCATTCGGATTGTCGTTCCGAAACATAGCACTTGAGGAGATCTAAAACAGTGGCATTAGCGATTTCGCTTTGACCATCTGTTTGAGGATGATAACCTGATGAAAAATCAAGCTTAGTTCCCAAGTTCTCGAACAATGCCTGCCAAAATAGACTAGTCATGCGGGGATCTCTATCGCTGACAATAGTCTTTGGCAATCCATGGTGTTTAAAAATCTGAGCTAGAAATATTCTAGCCATGTGATCAGCTTTGATCGTCTTCTTTACTGGAAGAAAATGTGCTTGCTTACTAAATCTGTCTACTATAGTCCAGATTGCATCATTTCCATTCTTGGATTGAGGAAGATCCGTAATAAAATCCATGGCAATACTTTCCCATGGCGTGTTAGGCATAGGGAGCGGCTGAAGCTTGCCATAAACTTTATGTCTGTCATATTTTACTTTTTGGCAGACTAAACACTCACGTACACTTTTTTCAATGTCCGCGCGGAGTGTAGGCCAAAAGAAGTACCTTTCGAGGGCACTAGTGGTGGAAGCAATTCCCCGATGCCCAGCATAAGGAGAATTATGTGCTTCATCCATCACCTTCTGTCGTAATGGCTAAGCTATGCATATTGCTTGTTGACGATAGAGCGTATTATCCCTAATGGAATAAGGTGGCCTTGAGTGACCAGCTTGAAGATCTGCCCAAATTGTGGCGAAGTCGGGATCTTGAGGATCCATCTCGCTGAGAGATTCTAGTTCCTCATGATAAATTGTTATTAGTGCATTGATCTTTGGACGCCTGGAGAGAGCATCTGCAACTGCATTCTTCGTTCCAGAAGTGTGTAAAATCTGGAAATGGAACATTGAAAGAAAGTTGGCCCATCTCATCTGCTTTTCTGATAACTTTCTCTGTGTGAGAAAGTAGCGAAGACTGTCATGATTTGTCTTGATAATAAAATCAGCTCCTAATAGATAAGTGTTTCCAAATGGAAAGAGCATGAATTACTGCCATTAGCTCTTTCTCGTATATGGAGACATGCAACTCTGCATCTTTAAGGCGCCGACTTTCATAGGCTATCGCGTGACCCTCTTGGTTCAAAATTGCTCCTACACAATCTCCAAATGCATCGTAGTATACCTCGAAAGGTTTGCGAAGATCAGGGACGGTGAGAACAAGTCCGTGACTAAGTAGATACTTAAGCTTTTCGAAAGCTTGTTTTTGTCTAGACCCCCAATGGAATGGAATCCGCTTCTTTGTCAGGTCATGGAGGGGACCTGCTATCGCGGCAAAAGCGCGAATGAAACGCCGATAATAGGAACAGAGGCCAAGGAAACTTCGTACATCATGTACTGTAGTTGGCGTAGGCCATTCTACAACTACTTGAATCTTATCAAGGTCCATCCTCACCTAATTGTGAGACGCTATATGGCCCAAATAGTGGATTTCTTTTAAAAAGAACTCACTCTTCTTAGCATTCACAAATAATTTGTGTTTGCGTAATTCTTCAAACACTAAGGCGAGATGCTTATAGTGTTCGTCTTCCATCTCTGAGAAGATTAAGACATCATCAAAGAAAACGCCTGTGAAGCTTCTATATGAGTGGAAAATTATATCCATCATTCTATTGAATGTGGCTGGTGCATTAGTGAGTCCAAAAGGCATCACTAAGAATTCATACAACCCGAAGGTTGTTCTAAATGAAGTCTTATGCACATCCTGAGGAGCTATGCGGATTTGATGATAACCGCTCTTCAAGTCTATACGACTAAAAACACTTGCTCCTTGTAACTTCTCAAGAATGTCGTCAATCCGAGGGATTGGAAATCGATTCTTGATTGTGATCTTGTTTAGAGATCTATAGTCTATGCACATGTGGAATGTGCCATCCTTTTTCTGTACTAGCAAGACAGGTGAACAATATGGAGAAGTACTAGGCCTTATTAAGCCCTTCTCCAAAAGTTCGTTAACCTGCTTGAGAATTTCCTCTTGCTGCATTAGACTAACTCGATAAGGGGGCTGATTTGGAGGAGAACTTCCTGGAATCAAATCAATTGTATGATGCTCAGGTCGAGGAGGTGGGAGTTCATTTGGAAGTTCATCAGTAAAACAATCTTTATAACTTTCTAATAACTTAAGTCTTTTTTTCTCTAAAGAGGAAGAAAGTTGTGAAACAGACACATCTCTCTCTCTTGCAAAAATCAAGTACGCTGAAACACACTTTTTCATTTCTTTCTTGATGGCAATGTGATTGGCAATAGGGATACGCCAATCACCTGCATCTGCAAGTACAAGATACTCCTTTCCTTTACGAGCAAAGGATAAGGTTTCTGAACATAGTCAGGAATGGGATGCATCTTGTAGTGCCAAGGCATTCCCAAGATGACATCGCATCCTTCAAGTGAAGCTAGTAAGAAAGACTCTTGATCCTTGTAGTCGTCGACCTTTAGATTCAACTTCCCTATGATTGGAGTAGAGTTTGAGTTCTGCCCTTTGAAAGCAGATTGTGCTTGAATAGAAACTCCAAAACGATTGGGTTTCAAGTTCAGGTCATCAGCTAGCTTGGTAGAGATGAAGTTGTCTATACTGCCAGGGTCAAACAAAATGAGAGCCTGTTGGTTGTTGATGCTACCCCATGCTTTAAGAAGAGCTCTTTCTTTTCCATCCTTGGTTGTATTTCCCTGTACATCTGGGACTGCATTGGAAGAGGGTGGTTGTGGAGGTTTAGTAGGACGGTCACCCTTCATATGACCAACTTGTCCACACTTGAAGCATCTTCCTTCACTAATGTAAGTTCGCAACTCAGCAGGAGACACATATCTCCCTTTCTTGGGCTGATTTGGCTTTGCTTCTGCTTCGGAGGCAGTTATCTCCCTTTCTTGGGCTGATTTGGCTTTGCTTCTGCTTCGGGGCAGAAAACACAGAATTCAGCATGCTGCAGATTCTCGCCAGGTTTTGCAAAGTGTCCGTATGCGTCGGGAAAGTCATCCAATGCATGGGAATACTGACTATGAAGGGTCCTAGTACAGTTATGCTGCCGAAATCAGGCCAAAACAGTTGAAATTCAGCCAAGATTGTGCGGGGCAGCTTGTAGGGAACCACAGCGTTTATTCCCTCTTATAAAGAATAAAGAAATACCGAAAGGGGCGCCTAATTTAGGGGTCAGGCTGGTGTCGGTCTTCTCATACAGGTGCAGTCTAGCAGCCTGTATCCCTTTCCCCTTTGTTGTGTCTTGAAAGGACAGGTAAAGTGGATGACAAATTAAATGGGTGAAAGCAAATAAGATTTAAGTCTAAGGTCTACCGCCCTTTTTGGATTAAACAAGCCGGTTTCATGGTTCCATCGCCGGGATTAAATCACTTTTTCCCATAGAAGTGAGCCTTGGTCAGTTTGGGCTTGAAGACACAGGGGATCATAGACCAGACACAAGGAATTGCAATTATGGCTGACAGACGAGATGATGTGACTGAAGAGGTTTCCTCTTCGCAGGGTCAACAAACACATGAAGTGGGTGAGTCTTCAAGACCACCACAAACGGATGATGATATATTCAGGACCCAGTTGGCTACTGCTGTGGCTATGTTCACACAAGTAATGCAGAACCCAAGGTTTTTAGCCTTTCTGCAACCTCCTCTTCCGTCTCAACAAGTTGGGTCACTGGATCATATTCAAAAGCCTGTTAAGGCTCAAGCACAGGTGATTCATACTGCAGAGTCAATGGAAACACCTGTACACTTGACGAAGAACATGCAGTCTCCACAACCTGTGCCTAAGGTGCAAGAACAGGTGGCTGAAATGCCAGTCTTTCAAGTTGTACCAGTTCAGCCAGCCACCTTTCAGCAGCCTATAGCTGGTTCTAATGGGCAGGGAAGCAACCTACAGGCTATGCAACAAGTCTTCCCACCACCTTCAGTACACCCTGGCTATTTTAGAGGTGGATCGGTATTCCAGAGCATGGCTGGTCATGCACCTGGAAATCAGTTTTACACACCAGGAACAGTGTTCGGGGGTGCTCAAACAATGATGCGTAACCCCATGTATGGTGTCACAGGCATGCTACCAGGGTTTCAAAGCACTCAGGGCCAATTTGGGATGCCACAGACAAATTTTGGTATGGCTGGAATTACAAATCAACAGCCAAATATGGCATTTCCAGGTCAACTTAATAGCGGCCAAGGAACACAGATGAACCCTAACAGTGTTCCCATGTTTCAGTCACTTCCATATGACAACTTAGCGCTGCTAGAGAAGCCAACTCCGTACAAAGAAGGTGACAAAGGTGTAACATTCACGACCTTTACAGGGTTTGATGACAGGAAGAAGGCTCTCTCGTTCCTCCAGCAGTTTGACAAGGCCTGTGCAGGGGGAAACTTTACAGAGACTTCAAAGGTCCGCAAGGCAGCCACTTTCTTGACAGGGAATGCGGGACAATGGTGGACAACTTTATTGCTTCAAGGGCAAGCTCCGTCCACATGGATTTACTTCAAGCAGATTTTTGCAACAGCATGGTTATCTGATGACTTTGAAGCAGATGTCATGACAGAATGGCACCAACTTAATGTTGCTACTTGCAAAAATCTGGATGACTACAATCGGAAGTTTTGGAAAGCTCTACTTCCAGTAACTTCCTATAGGTTTGTGCCATTGACAGAACAGATTGAAAAATATTGTTGTGGCCTACCCAAAGGATTGAGAAAGTATTGCACGAAGACCAAAGTCACTACTTTGACGCAGCTCATCGAGGTAGTAAACACCGGCAATGGTTTGCTCAAGGGAGAAGATTGTGAATTCAATACTGGTGTCAAGGAAGGATCAGCCAAGAAAAATTCAGCGAAGTAGTACGTTCCCAATGAGGTTCCTAAAGGAACTCAGGAGCCAACCAACGCAAGGAAAGGCAAAGCTACGGCTGAATCAGAAAGGGACCAGCAAAGAAATGGAAAAGACGTTTTTCTCGCAAGTCGGAAGAGGAAAAGAAGGTCCTGAGGTCAGAGAACAAATGCTTTATCTGTGAGCAGCCTGGTCACATTGCTTACAATTGTCCTCAAAAGAAGAGGCCAGCTGATTCTGAAGACAAGGAGGACAGGAAGGGAAAGAGGCCCATGGTTGGTCTAGTGCTAGATATGGTGGGCGACATGCCAAATTCAGATGCAAGTGAGCTTTGCAGAGCATGGGGAAAGGTCAGGGATCAAACAGTGCTTATCTTCTTTGATCCAGGTGCCAAAGCCAACTTCATTCCCCCAAAATTGGCTTCAAAGTTGGGAATCAGACATGAAGAGATGGGGTATACAGCAGAGGCAAGTTTGGCATGTCCTGGCCATACAGAGGCTGTGACACCTATCGTCTGAAAGTTGCGACTACATATCCAGTCCTATGTAGATGCTGAAAAATTTTACATCATGCCACTGGACGGATGTGATGTGTTGCTAGGTATTCCTTGGTTGTTTCATGTACAGGGAATCATGGATGCCTACAACAAAAAGATCACTGTACAGAGCAGGGGAAAGACTCACATTCTGGATGTAAAGCTTAAAGGGGAATCTATTCCCACTGTGTCAGCTGCTACTATTACTTCGATAATGAAAAAGCATCTTTCTGCGTACTTGGTTTTTGCACGTGAAGTGTCAGATTGTGATGAATCAAATTTATCTGTGTTAGATAAAGAAAGGTCAATGTTTTTACAACAGTATAGTGACTGTTTTCCGATTCATTACCGTCTCAATTACCGCAAGAGAGACCCGAGGACCATGCGATAGATTTGGTGCTAGGCAAT
Source organism: Adiantum capillus-veneris (assembly GCF_014529385.1). Taxonomy (NCBI): domain Eukaryota; kingdom Viridiplantae; phylum Streptophyta; class Polypodiopsida; order Polypodiales; family Pteridaceae; genus Adiantum; species Adiantum capillus-veneris. The sequence continues at coordinate 70,386,070 of NC_140951.1, read as the reverse complement.
AGCCCACCAAATAAGCCTCCGTACAGGGTTAGTGCGGCTCGGCAGAAAGAGATAATGAGCCATGTACAGAAAAGGGGGCTGATTCAGCCGAGTTCATCTCCATTCTGTTCTCCAGTGTTGTTGGTGCAGAAAAAGGATGGCTCATGGCGTATGTGCATCGACTACAGTGCACTGAACAAAAATACCATCAAGAATAGGTTCCCTATACCTAGAATTGATGATATTCTGGACAAATTAGAAGGAGCAGCTATGTTTAGCAGGATAGATCTAAAGAGTGGGTACCATCAGATCCACATTAGATCAGAGGATGTGCACAAGACTGCTTTTAGAACAACGTTTGGCCTTTACGAATTTCTAGTGATGCCCTTTGGTCTCACAAATGCTCCTGCTACGTTCAATAGGATGATGGACAGAATTTTCCGTCCACACCAGTAGTTTGTTGGTACATTCTTTGATGACATGATAGTCTACTCAAAGAATGAAGAGGAGCATAGGCATCACTTGGCCATTGTGTTCAAAGAGCTACGCAGCCATAGGTTGCTCATCAATGCAAAGAAAAGTGAATTTTTTCTGGAAGAGATTCACTTTCTAGGACACATTGTCTCAAAGGATGGTGTCAGAATGGATCCTGCAAAAGTTCAAGCGATCGAGTCATGGCCAAATTTGAAGACGGTGCACGATGTCCGAAGCTTCTTGGGACTATGCTCCTATTACAGAAGGTTTATCCGAAATTTCGTTGAGATTGCTTCACCTTTACATGCTCTTCAAAAGAAGGCAGTCACCTTTAGATGGACACAGAAAGAGATTTCAGCTTTTAATCTCTTAAAGGAAACGATGACTTCAGATCCAGTCATTGTGTTGCCAGATCTTAGGAAGTCATTTGTGGTCCAGTGCAACACCTGTGGTAGTAGCATTGGTGCAGTGCTAATGCAAGATGGCAGGGTAGTAGCCTATGAGAGTAGAATATTGCGAGGGCCAGAAAAGACTATGCAAGTCTATGAAAAAGAACAACTGCAGGCCATTATTCGTGCGCTCTTAAGTTGGAAACATTACCTGCTAGATGCAGATTTCGTTGTCCAAACGGATCATCAGACCTTGCGATACTTCTTGACACAGGCAAAGTTATCTGAGAAGCATATGCGATGGACAAATATCTTGTCCATGTTCCATTTTCAGATTGTGCATGTGAAAGGCAAGAAGAACGTTGTGGCTGATGCCTTGTCAAGGAAGCCACAAATTTCAGCTGTGTCAATTCCTTATCATCATGAACTTGATGATATGAGGGAACAGTATGCAAATGATGAAGATTTTGCAAGGGTCTTCGAGCACCTAATGGATGGACAACGTCATGAACACTATCTTCTCAAAGATGGGTTCATGATGATGCATGGCAGATTGTGTGTCACAAAGCCATTGCGCCTTGAAAGTCTTTGCCATTATGGAAGAGAGTCATGTCCCACCGTATGCAGGGCATCATGGTATCGATGCTACAGTTAAAGTGGTTGAGACATTCTTCTACTGGCCTACATTGAGAAGAGATGTGGATGCCTATGTGCGAGAATGCCTAATATGACAGAAGGTCAAGTTTGACAGGCAAAAGGCACCAGGGTTATTGCAACCACTACCTATTCCGAACAAACCATGGGAAAGTATTGCTATGGATTTTATCTTTGATCTTCCGAGAACGCAGACAGGAAACGATGATATTTGGACCATCATTTGCAGATTCAGCAAGCAGGCTCATTTTATTCCTGTCAGGAAGAAGATAAAGCCAGATCAGATGGCACGCTTGTTTATGAGCAATATTTTCAAGTATCATGGCATGCCACAGTCGATTGTTAGCGACCGTGATCCACGCATGACAAGTTTGTTCTAGAGAGGCTTGTTTGAGAATATGGGCACAACGCTCAAATTCTCTTTGTCATTTCATCCTCAAACAGATGGGCAGTCAGAAGATGCAAATTCTGCTGTCCTAGATCTGCTGAAGTGCTATGTGTCAGAGCATAAAGGAAAGTGGGAGCATTATTTGCCATTGGTGGAGTATGCATACAATAATACAGTGTATTCATCAACTGGTAAGGCACCTTTTGAGATAGTTGAAGGTGGCAACAAAGTTCCTCCCATACTGCATACAAAGGACAAGATATTTGAAGCAGATAAGTATGTTCAGGACATGGATGAAATGTACAAGAAGGTCAAAGTGGCCTTAGAAAAGACTCAGGCAAAGCAAAAGAAAGCAGCTGATCGTCACCGTCGTGAAGTGGTATTTTCACTTGGTGATTGGGTGCTTTTATGCTTTGAAAAGGCAAGGTTAAAGAAGATGAAGGGCAAGTGTTTCCAAAGCTCAGCATGCGTTACTATGGGCCTTTTCAAGTATGCGACATAATCAGTGATGTTGCATATAGGCTGAAATTGCCTAAGAGTTGGAAGATTCACAATGCGTTTCATGTGAGTCTTCTCAGACCCTATGTGGGTGATGTGCCAGAAGATATGCCAACTGAAGATCAGCCGGAAGTCAAGGAACTTGACGAGACCTTGGTCACGGAATAGATTTTGGCACATAAAGAAAGAAAAGTGAAAGGCAAGGTTGCTAGGCGTTACTTGGTGAAGTTCAGAAACTATCCACCAATGGATGCTAAATGGATGGAAGAAGGTGAACTTGCAGAGTCACCAACTGTGTTATCACTTTACCTTGAAGCCTTCGATTTACAACCTACCTTGACCCCTTGAGTTTCAAAGCTACATGGATTGTCAGTGTGACAATGGCTTCTGAAAGAAATGATGTACATGGTATTTAAAGTGAGCTCAAATCAAGTACATGTTACATGAATATTAGAGCTTTACAGATTGTCAGTTTGGCAATTGCTCTTATGGAAAGTTTAAAAGTTTGGTTAGTGCTATAGAAGTGAGTATTTCTTGTCAGTTTGTCAAGGATACAGTAATTGCTTCTATTAAAGGGTACATGTGTAACTGCATTCTTAAACTGTCGGTTTGGGTATGCTCGAAAGTGTTACAGGATCCAACGTGTACTAAAAGACAGTCGCAAAATGCGTAGCTACCATTTTGTCATTGGAAAGTTAATGACTCAAAGCAATGGCAGAGTGTGAAGCTACCACTATGTCATTGGGACAGGGTTCACACGCAGGCAATACATGTGTCGACGAGGTGTTCAATACACCAGGGTTGACAATGAGCATGTATGTGTCGTACATGTGTCGACAGGTGTTGAATACACCAGTGTTGACTGTGAGCATGTACGACATAGATGCAAACGAGGACGTTTGAGATTTCAAGAGGGGGGTATGTCACCAGCGTGTGACTACTATCTATCCTTTTTGTTGATTTCTTTCTTATCATTTATTTATTTTCACTTTCAGGAAACACCCCTCGAGAAATCTAACTGCCCTGCATTGCATAGCTAGTGTGGGATTGTTCAGAGGGAGTCCAGGCCTAAGGGCAAGAGAGCACTAAGGTTGGACAAGGACTATGGTTAGCCAAAGTAGGGTCATTGACTAGTCAAAGTGGAATCCTTTGCTACAGAGGCTACATTTCAGTTATGGGTGTGGCTGCAGTGTACAAAGGGGGTCAGATGACCTAGACAGATACAATGGCAGCATCTCCTAAAATTTAGGGAACTGCTATTTTGGGACCTGAAAATGTGTTCGCGTCATTATCTCCGGTATGACTAGGGGAACATTTTACAACTCTGCTGCGAAGTCAACTGGGCAACCGGTCGGGAGATTTTTAGGCGGCAACCCCGAAACGGGAAATGGCCTGTAAATGTGCCAAGTGGCACATTTCTGTGCACTTTCCTCATGCATGAAGAGGGGACGCTGATTTTAGAGAGGAGAGGGGCTCATTTTTAGGCTGTCACAGGTTGGGAGCTTCAATGGAGTGCTTGCTTACCTCTTATGTACAGTGCGGTGCCAGGAGTGATGCCCTGCACGCTACGCACTGCCCTCTCTCCCCCCTATGGCAGTATGTTATGCCCCTCTAGTGGGCTTTTCAATTGACCAATGTACAGTTGTGTGGGTTCATGCGCAATTGCCGAGGCAAGAGCCTCTTGCACAAGTACTGGATTAGCGAGCGACTAATCCCCCGCAGGTACAGGTGATTCGGAGAGGTTTCACGTGCGAAATCTCGTCCGATTCAAAGGGCAAGTAGCCCTATAGGTGCAGGAGCTTGAGGACTTGCTACGGATGCGACCGAAACGGAGCCCGAAACAGTGAATTACAGCCTGCTGTGTATTTTTGCAGGTTTAGGGTTTCGGCCCTAAACGGACCCTAATACCCACAAGAGGTTCGGGGACGCGAGGGGACCACTGTACAGGTGATCTGGCGCATTTTCAGGGCAGAAAACAGAGAATTCAGCGTGCTGCAGATTCTCGCAAGGTTTGGCAAAGTGTCCGTATGCGTCGGGAAAGTCATCCAATGCGTGGGAATACTGACTATGAAGGGTCCTAGTACAATTATGCTGCCGAAATCAGGCCAAAACAGTTGAAATTCAGCCAAGATTGTGCGGGGCAGCTTGTAGGGAACCACAGCGTTTATTTCCTCTTATAAAGAATAAAGAAATACCAAAAGGGGCGCCTAATTTAGGGGCCAGTCTGGTGTCGGTCTTCTCATACAGGTGCAGTCTAGCAGCCTGTATCCCTTTCCCCTTTGCTGTGTCTTGAAAGTACAGGTAAAGTGGGCGACAAATTAAATGGGTGAAAGCAAATAAGGTTTAAGTCTAAGGTCTACCGCCCTTTTTGGATTAAACAGGCCGGTTTTCACGTGACTGATGTACAGTCAACCAAATCCATAAAAGTGATCTCATAAAAGGAGATAACCGAGTAAAATCCAAAGGAGCATCAGTGAAGATGAAACGGATAGTCGTGCGCCAAGGTCCCTCTACAGCTAATGATCCAAAACGTGGCACTGCACGAAACAAAGCATGATACAAAAATTGTTTCCAAGGCTCGGCCCCAGGAAATAAGCCTCTAACTATAAGTTTGGACAGCAAAGCACCACTTTGCATCTCTGGATCAATGATGCCCAACGCTCCCTCTTCGCGAGTCAATATAACGGTACGCCAGCTAACTCTAGGACGGGCGTCGTGCATGCCATCCGAAACTCCCCACAAATAGTTGCGCACCAAACGCCGAAGCCAAATGAATACCCAGAGTGCATAGTCCAGCAAGAAGCGGTGTACCAAACAGTTGCCAAAAGAACCTCGTTCACAATCAAGGCTCTGCCCACAAGAGAGAGATGCATAGACGACCAATGGCAAAGCTTCCTCCTAACTGACTGTAGAACTGGCTCAAATTGTTGTTCCGGTGATACATCAATGCCAACCTAAAAGCCCAAGTAACGACATGATTGTCCAGAAGCCAACCAAGTAAACCCATCCTGCACACCCCATTGTGTAGCTTCATCAACACCAATTAGAAAACCAAACAATTTATTCCAATTGATTAGAGCTCCGCTCGCAATGCCAAAAACAGTAAGAGCATCCCGCAATCTATCCAACAAATGAGGTACATACTGAGAGCAAACCAAGGTATCATCTGCATACTCCTGATCCAATAAATCTGGTTCCCCTTGCATTGGCATGTTAAGACCGTGCAACGAAGGAGTCTTGCCACGCAAGTATAAAGACAGCCTCCGCAAAGAACAAGAAAAAGTAAGGAGCCAAAGGACATCCATGTCGCACAGATCTCGAGAGGTGAAACCAACGACCAATACAACCATTAATAGCAACTACACTATAAGAAAATTTGTACAAGGAAGAAACCCCCGTAATCCACCGTGTAGGAAAACCCAACCTCTGTAGCGTGCCTTTTAGAAAACCCCAATCCACATGATCATAGGCCTTCTCAAACTCAAGAGACCAGACTATTGTGCCCACTCCAAAGCCTCATAAAAAGTGAAAATGTTGTCCAGGATGCATTTATCCTGAACAAAGCCAATCTGTGAAGCATGAATGAGATTAGGCATAAATGGTCACAATCGAGCAGCAATCATATGCGCTAGAATCTTGTACTCTCTCTCTCTCTCTCTCTCTCTCTCTCTCTCTCTCTCTCTATAGATCTTTGAGGTCTCTTGGGATAGTTTCCTACGACGTTAAAATCCTCTTCTTCTCGGGTGTGTGTGTGTGTGGGTGTGTGAGTGTTAATAAAATGAGGAAAACGGTATAACCTTTCTATCACCCAAGTGTGGTAGATTGGTTATGCCATTCCCTCTTCAATAACAGGTCTTGAGTTCAACTCTCGTCGGATAGATCTTTGAGGTCTCTTGGGATAGTTTCCTACGACATTGAAATCCTCTTCTTCTTCTTCTTCTTCTTCTTCTTCTCTCTCTCTCTCTCTCTCTCTCTCTCTCTCTCTCTCTCTCTCTCTCTCTCTCTCTCTCTCTCTCTCTCTCTCTCTCTCAGTAGATGGGCAGAGAGGGAAGGGATACGTGCAACTGGGCAGGCAGGATTCAGGAGAGGCTTCTCTACTCTTAACCATATCCTAACACTCAGGGCCATCATCGAAGAAGGCAGATCTCATGGGAGACGGATCTATTGTAGCTTTGTGGACTTCCGCAAAGCTTTCGACACGGTACCCAAAGCTAGACTGATGCGCAGACTACAGGAAATGGGAGTACCCACAGAACTCATTTGGGGGATCATGGCATTGTACAGATCAGTAGTAAGGCATGTACGCACCCCGGAGGGACTTTCTACACCGGTTCACTCCACTATTGGGGTGAAGCAGGGCTGCCCGCTCTCTCCTACTCTTTTCGGTATGTATGTGGATGAGGTTTCTCACTACATTGACAGGGATGGGGATAAAGGTGCTCACTTGGCAGGGACATGGATTCCACTTTTGTTATATGCTGATGACATAGTGTTAATCTCCGAATCCCCATAAGGAATGCAACGTCAATTGGATGCTTTGCATACGTTTGCCCACGAAAGTGGTTTGTCTATCAACCTGGGTAAAACCAAGGTTATGGTGTTTAATACCACCCCACAGTGGATCAGGAGGTCAGCACCTACATTCAAATACGGCCAGGAGACTGTGGTGTACACAGACGCTTACACTTACCTTGGAGTGGTTTTTAGCGGACCTGCATTCTCACTCAGAAGAGCAGCAGAGACTAGACTTACTAGAGCCCAGGCAGCATTGGGTAGATTGGAGAGGATGTGTTCGCAGGTTCAGTTTCAAGAGCCCCGGATGAAGCTCTGGCTCTTTGACACCTTGGTGGCTTCAGCATTGCTATATGGGGCTGAGATGTGGGGACCTTCACTGGATCACCACGAGAGGCCGGGTCGCTCAGACGGATGGGCGAACATGGAGAAACCTCTCGTCTCTATGATCTCGCGGCTCATTAGAGCCAAGGCATCAGTACCACGGGCCATTATCCGAGCAGAGCTAGAGGCCCCCCCACTAGTGGTAGAGGCGCTCACCAGATCAGTCTCCTTCACAAACCGCACATGGGAACTTCCCAGAGACAGATATGCTCGCATAGCACTTGAGTCCTCTCGACAGTTAGCCATACAAGGAGATACAACATGCCGGTATGGGGAGATGACATCATGGTTTCAGGCGCATGGGTTCAGCATAGACAGGCTGCCACCATTCCAGTACTCATTGGATGCACCATCTCTCATTCTTACACAGTCGGAGATCACCAAGCTCATCCGCCAAGACCTGACCCAGCTAGACACCAGGAGGACATGGATACAACCAGCACAAGAACTAGGCACGAAGATGGCTTTCTACAGAGACCACCTTCTCCGGCTTACGGAAGATGGTTTTGTGATGAGACCCAGATACATGGATACCCACCTGTCTCACGGGATACGGTGTGCTATTGGCCAGTTACGCACATCGTCTCACCAGCTGCAGATTGAAACTGGGAGATACAGCGGAGTACCAGTAGAGGCCAGGACATGCCCCTTGTGTGACATGGAACCTGAGACAAAGCTGCATTATACATGCCGCTGCCCCATCTACTACGAGATACGAGGCCGCTTCCATTGCTTGTTCAGAGAGGGTTTTGGACCACTCTCAAGAGTAATGGGATACGAAGATCAAAGATGCCTGGGTTTGTTCTTGCTCGAGCTGCGCAGACACAGAGAGAGCCTGATGAATGGTGAGGCTAACCAGTCTCAAAGACGGATTACAAACTTCTTCAGAGCAGACACGGGACATCCGCAAGAGCCACTCCCACAGCAGAGCTCCCCCCCGTCTCACACCAGAGGCACACTGATTGCCCGAGCGATTGAACTGGGGAAATCTAGGCGCCCACGACTGCGCAGGACTACACAGCATTGACGGAGGCTACGTCAAAAGATTCAGAGCACGCTGGCCAAGCATGCACGACGCCCGGTCATACTACTAACCATGGAGGAAATTGATGAGATTCGCCAACGACCGATGCTAGATCTTTTGTGATTCGGCTATCCCTGCTAGCCACCCTTTTTCTTTTTTTTGCTTAGTTTTCGGCTTAGCTCACATCGACCAATCTAGAATCCCATAATATATATCTTTGTTTTGTATTGTTGTTAGGTTATTTTGTTACTCTGACTTTGTATCAGATCCACCACCTTGTAACTTCTGGTCTCATAGGTCACTATGGCCTTTTGAAGACGTTAATATAAAATTTCATTTCGTTTCATTTTATTTCTCTCTCTCTCTCGGGTCTACGCTTCCGCATCGTCGACTTCGACAGTGTCGATACATAAGTCACTTCATCCATCTGAAATGACAGTGTACCCAAACTGTTTCCATCCAGCTTTCGATGGCACCAAAGCCCAATCGATCAAGGCCTTCTGCTCATCAAGCATCGTCGTGCGCATTTTCTTGTAGCCCAAGCCAATCCATGTCTCTATGGGACCAACTTCAGCAATAGCCTTTACCATCTGTTTCCACTCGTCAATCCTCAATACATTGAAGGAGATGTTGCACTCAATAAGAGTGTGAGCTATCTCCATCTCAGCCACCATTTGTCGCTCCTTGATCGAAGACTGAGTATGTACACGCGAGGGCAAGGTTGTCTGCCAAGGCCCAGTGGCATCCTCCGTATGAAAAAAGTTAAAACATCCTCATCGTCCTACATGACACAAGCCCTCTTCCTGCCAGCATGAGGCTGAGAGCTAGGCTCAAAACTTCCTGCCGTCTGATTGTGTGTGTCCGTGTCCCCAAGGTCTCTAAGAAGGGCGTCATGAAGAGCATCCTGTGTGCACTATGCCCCGCTGCCTTGGTTTGCTCCTGCCATCGCCGAAAATGTTTTTGCAGTCAACTGATCATTCACCTTGGGAGGCACCTTCTTACACGCTCCACACTTGGCAGTTGAACCTATTCCTATCAAGTGTCGGACGATGTGAGTGATAGTGCTTGTCTGCTGAGTCCCACAATACTTGCATTGCTAACGTCAAGTACCTGATCCAGATTGGCCCAGAGTCCTCACAACCTCCAGGACGTTGTTGTGGATGTTCCATGATCCTACCCTCATAGGGGATGTAAAAAGAAGAACATCCCATTTAAGACCTGCACTTCTGCAGACAAATCAGCCCTTGAAGTAACGCAGCTCTTGGACCAGCCCTTAGCCATCCCAGGAGGAGCCTCTACTTGAGGGGTTAATCCCCCTTTCTCCATGTTTCAGCATTATGCAAGGACCTAACTGCGCCTGGTGCCTTCTTCTACTTAGTTTAATCTATGGCTGCATGCATGATCTCACTTGAAGGTTCACCTATCAATCCTGGCTCTCCTTGTTCTCTTAATCAACTCCATGCAGTGAAGCCACTAAAGTATCCCATGCAAAAGAAACATAGAAAAATTGCCCACCTGCATCATTGCAATCAAAATGTCTCTAGAGAATGATCAGTTGCTGCCCATCAATTTACAACCGACAATTTCAAGCAATCCAATATGCATTATCGATAAAACTCAAAATTGAACACTCTAACTTGACCGAGATAAAGAAGGTACATTCACATAGATGTCATATGAAAAACCTTATTGAGGGATTCCAACCTGATCTGCATTCAATGATCTGGGAAAGTGATGATGATGATGATGATAATGGTAATGGTGATGATGATGGTCATGGTGGTGAAGATGATGGTGAAGACCTGTGGCAGTGTTAGGCCTGCCTGTTCGACCATTAGAGGATAACTCAGACGTCAGAGCAGTTCTCCCTTGGACACGTCTTCGTCGTGTGGTCTCGTTACCAGCCATCATCCTTCCTTCAAAAAAAAAGGCCTGCTTCAGCACAAACACTCGTGGGGAGGGAGGCATTAGCAAGACACACATTCAAGCACACCCCCCAACCAAGAAATACACTACGACAAGTGGAACACCTGGTCGAGTCCACTAAACTCACTTATTTGAAAGATCACGGTTACATAACTTTTATAGAGATAAGAAGTTGAGCTCATCCGTACACCTGAATTAGGGTATAGGCCACCATGGTTACCTTAAAGTGGCAAAAAGTTCCTCAAAGTTGCAAGAAACAGCAAGCTCCTTCTCAGGTGATAACTTCTCTGCACCTGTAGTCTTCTTACGTCTATGTGCTTGATCTGGACTCTAGGACTGTCTGATTAGTAAAAACCATCACACTAAGATAGCCACACACAATCTTGATGTGGTTCCAATCATACATAATAGACCTGATCAGTGCTGGGACCTCTTCATAACTAATGGACGCTCCAATAAATCCTTTACAGTGGCTAATACTTTGTACTCTACAAAAGCTCCAATTGATGATTTTTGATTCAGCTACCGAAGCACCTTGTGATAGCAATGTCATCAGTTCAGGACTTCTTAGTAGGGTTCACGAGAACCTCAGCAGAATTATACATTCTAGGCGTCCATGAAGCAATGCAATACATATTTATTCAGGCTATGAAAGCTCCTTGTTTCTCCCCTGAGGCCTGCAAGAAATCTCTTTAAATTGGCTACAAGCTGCACATTTTCTTCTCTGCACGAGTAAACAGAATCTGAGATGAGCTACGAAACCTAGCTATGGCGTCGATGGACTGTGGCAGGACATCCACGTCGCCATGACAAGAGCACCCGACGTGCGGATAAAAAAGTGTGCGTTAATATGTGTGGGGCGTACTGTCGCTTACAAATGCATATCACCCACCTACCTCCAATATTGCTGGGGGCCGCGATTTGAACTCGGATCGTTCATCATCGAGACCTCTCTCTCTCTCGCTCTCTCTCTCTCTCTCTCTTAAATATCCCTTAGGAGTGTGTGTGTGTGTGTGTGTGTGTGTGAAGGGACACACACACACACACACACGTGTAAGGGATTAACCAAAAAAATGTGTGTAAAGGGATATTTTAACGTTAAAATCTCTCTCTCTCTCTCTCTCTCTCTCTCTCTCTCTCACACACACACACACACAAAGGATATTTTAATGAGAGAGAAAGAGAGATTGGTTATAGTTTAGTTTGGGAATGTCCAAAAGAGTTTTCTTACAAACTTTCTCCAAGTCAAGACACAAACTCCGTACATGCTCTTACTTCTTGAGTCTGGATCACTTCTTGTTGAGGCATTGCTTCATGATGCCTGTATAGATCCAAAGTGAATGAGACTTTTTACACCGCTAATGTAATCATGGCTTAGGAGAAATCCAAGGGCTCACGCTTCATACATTACACCATGCACGCTATAAAACCACGTTATTCTGTGAATAAGGGAACCACACCTACCCTTTATTTTTTGTTGAGTATGTTTGACAATGGCCAAGAATCTCTAGGTTTGTTCTTATGGGATGCAATGCTTGAGTTTGAAGGTACATGGCATTGTGCATAATGTTGTGTGAGAAGTCATGATGAGATTGTGAGTCAAAATGCAATCACTTTTGGGCAATGTGTTCAATGCATATAGTCACTTAGGTTTAAGATCTAGACTGTTTTTAGTGGGTGTAGTAGAATGGAATCTCTCTAAGTGCAATCACAATGTGCTTAAGGCAAGTAACCACTCAATTCCAGAGAATGAGGGCCAAATGGATTTTGGTAACATGAGCAAAAAGGAACATTATCACTAGACACGTGTATGGTTGATCTTTTCAGATGTGTAAGGTTTTCTGAAAAAAGTTTGAGTAGAATTAGGATGTTTCCATATACTAATCATTCTCTTATTTGATTTGTTGTTCTGGGTGCTTCTCCAGAATGGGAAAAAGTGAAGCTTGCGATGTTTTCCTTTGAACGTGCAGTACTAGGCCACTGTGATGTGGTAGCATCTATATTGATGTGTGATATTTATGCAGTTGTAGGTCAGAAAACATTGAATGCATGAGAAAAAAAAGTGTTGATAGAAAGGTTGTAGCTTTTAGGTTGATGCATTCATAAATTAGTTGGCCAAACCAGCATCTGCGTAGTAGAAAAATCAATTTGAAGTTTCAAGATCTTTTGCCATTGCTTCTGCAATCATCAATGCACCACAAAGAATGAGGATTCGTCTTTATCTTCATCCTCTAAAAGTCTTGCGATGTTAGAGTCTACAACTACATGTGGTTGCATCTCTTCATTGAAAAGAATGCTACTATCACAAAAGACTATAAGTTGAAGTAGATCATATTTGTGGTATTGGTTAAGAAGTCACTATGTGATGCCTTTGGCTATATTCATCATCTATTTCTGGGTTTGCACCACCATGCAACCATGGTGCATGGAATCACAACAACACTGAAGCGATTTGTAGACCACTTGTGTGCAGTCTTTATGCAGTGTGCATCTTCTCTCTCATACTCTCTCACTTGCCTATTTCTAAATGTAGACATCAACTCGAGGGCAATGATCAAAGAAGCCAAAAATAGCAAGGACAAATATGAACCATTGTCTACATTCATAGTTACCACTTTGACTTCTTCCTTATCCTTACTTTACTTAGCATGTTTCATATGACAATTGGACCATCACTTGCTCTGCTATTTGTTTCCTTTTTAACTATCTGATGTTCTTTAATTGCAAATAGATGGTAGTGGTAGGCCGATTGGTGATCTTGTTGTTTGCCTTTCGAGCATCAAGACCTCAATGCATACCCATTGCAATCGATCAAGCTAGCTAATGGTGGAAAACATGGACATAAATGTGTAGATGTTGTGATTGTTTGCTAGCTCAATATCATGGAGGAGGAGACATCTCCTGGTTCTTATGGAGGCATCTCCATAAGAATCATGAGGAGACATCTCCTGATTCTTATGGAAACAACTCCACATGAACAACGAAATATTGCAGCACACATAAAAACTATTACTTCCTCTACATTTTATATATTTGTTCATTTCTATAACATAAGGCAAAGCTTTCTTGCAAGTCCAATCTTACTTAGAAATGTACCCAATACATGTGCCAACATAGGGTGCTAACATCATTGGGGAGGGAGCTTGAAAGAGCTTTCTCTGCAACCTCTGTGATGTTCCCCTCAACAGAAGGCTCTTGTGGGCTTGTGCATCTCTGGCCTCTCCACGCTTTCTATTTGGCTTCCCTTCTACTAGCCTTTTACAACAAATGAAGCCACCATCTCTCTCTCTCTCTCTCTCTCTCTCTCTCTCTCTCTCTCTCTCTCTCTCTCTCTCTCTCTCTCTCTCTCTCTCTCTCTCTCTCTCTCTCTCGCTCTCGTTTAATCACAACCCTAGATCTTGGTGCTTGTTGGCTTCATGTGCAGTTACCAAAAGAGAGAGGTTGTGATACGTTGTTGAATGGATAGTTATGCATCCATTGCGTCTTGCAGCTCTTTGGAGGTCCATGAGCACCACTCAAATGAATGTACGGATAGCCTAATCCTAAGGTACTTTAAAACCAGGTTTGACACAAATGAAGCCAAGATAAAGATTTATTCAATTGAGAAGGAGAGGGAACTTTGCAATCTCCATGATGTCTTTCTTCCTCTCATCTACTATGGCTACAATTGTAGATGATTAAGACAAAGTGACAAAACTAGAAAGCTTCCTATTATTCGTTTGACAAAAAATTGAGAATGCAAAGGACATAAGGAGATAATGACAAGGGTTGCAAGGTTTGGGGAGTACGAAAGGGGATCAACATAGCTTCTCAGTGCTTGGGATAATACATGTGAGTAGTGTTGGGGTAAAGACGGTGTGCCTTACCCCGGGGTGTGGCCAATCTCCCAATTACCTTTTAATCCTTTTACATATACAAGAATAAGGAGCTCTCTCAGTCTTCTGCTTGAAAACTTAGCTCCACTCACACATGGTCTCCATCTTCTCCTTCCTCTCTCTCTCACACGCACGCATTCACACACACAACACCTAGAGGAGCCCGGATTGCAGATCTGAGTTCAAGGATGTGTTTTCAGCTTATGTAGGCCTTGAGAAGCAAGCCATTTGCTAATTTTTGTGAAAAAGAAACATGAACAGGAATTTCTATAGCTCTTTTTTTTTTCTTTTGGGCTCTAAAACACAAATTTTTGCATAATTCCGTCATATAGAGTCGGATAGATATGATCCGAGAAGTTAGACCAAAGTTTTGGTATGTTTCAAGCACAATGACAATGGCAAAATTCTGAAATTTTGATCAAAATTATGGTTGGTGCAATAGCAACATATTTGTTATGTACTTTCGGGGCAGAAAGGCTATTTTTGCATATCTCTCACACACGGACTCGGATCTATATGACTTAGTAGTGTATCCCAAGGTTTTGGCACATTTTAGATGTAATGAAGACATCAAAATTCTAAAATTCTGATCAAAGTCATAGCAGGTACATTTGCTACACAAATCTGACGCTTAAGAGCTATGGCAGGTGGATTTTTACACTATAGAGCATTGTGTAGTTTGGGTTTATGGGAATGTATATCACATTGTGGTGCTCTTTGAGATCTCATTTTTTTTTCATTTGTATATGAAAGTGTTGATTTTAGATGTGGATTTCAGATTGATACACATCTAAATGCAGTTGTGTGACATGTTCATGGCTACAATTGGCATGCATATTTGAGGTGTATGCTTTTCCAGATACTGTAATGTGAGAGATAGATCACTGTGAGTAAAACTTAGAGATCATTTGACACACATAGAAGGAATATGACTTGGATGTCTACTTTTTGGCCGATGGATCATTTCAGCCGAGGATTATGTGTGTGCATTTCTCCGATTTCTACTCATAGAATTGTGTAGATTTTCATAGAGATTTATGCATGGATTTGTGTAGTTTTATTTTCAAGTATGACATAGATGGATATAGGTGAGCTCGTTATAGCTCAAATTATGCGAATTCACAAGTTTTGGGCATGTGGAGTTTTCCGGAGAGCTATTGATGCAAGAGTGTGCTCCATTGCCATAGCTTTGGCGGTTTATGTATGCACACCATGGATTTGTGATTGAAATGGTTTTGTTTGGAAAGGTTTATGCATTTTTGTTTAACCCATAGGTTTTTGTCTTACTTCTTGTACGCTTTGCCGTACGTGTCAAAAGTTGGGAACTTGCCTGTGCACTATGTGCGAGCCTCGAAAGGCTGCAAACACACAACTAGAAGATCCTAACAAGCTCAAAGGGGCAAAGGTGTGTCACTCACCGCTCAATGCTTCCATCGTCATCGTGAAGGATCCTGTGCTGCAAAGAAGAAGGAGCCGCCGCCGATGCCGCGCTCAACCGCCTCGTCGCCGCCGATGCCATCGCAATGCTCTCTCTCTCTCTCTCTCTCTCTCTCTCTCTCTCTCTCAAGCATACACACACACACACACACACACACACACCTGTGGAGCATACAAAGGAGAAGGAGACATAGATGGAGCAAGAGCACTTCTTAGCTTACACCTCAGAAAATGAGGATTTTTAGGTCAAATGGACCATTTATAAGAGTTTGATCCATTCACACATGGGCGCCCACAGTGGCCGATCGTTGCAAAATTCCTGTAAAAATAAGATAAGTGGTGCGCCTCTCATCGATGATCACCTATAACCTATTGGACTAACAAGCCTGGTCCATGACTCTATCAAATAAATAATATGCGTCCGTCGAAGGTGATAGGGTGTCCGTGAGGGTTAACATGCACCCCTTCTTGATGTAGATTCCGTCCTCATAAGCTATTGAGATGAAACCCGTTCGTCGAGGTGGAAGAGCATCCGAGATTGAATGTCCTTAGCCTTCTTCAATCACTGCAAAATCAACCAAAATTGGGACAGTAACTACATTCTTATATACAATTAAAAAGCATATGCAATTGTACGCACACATATTGATTGGTAACATAATATTAAACAATTTGTCAGCAGTAAACATTCAACTGTAATATAATCGAATGCATAAACAGTTGTAAAGGTCAAAAACTAAACAAGTCTGGGATCGCTAGAAGGAATATGACTTGGATGTCTATTTTTTGGCCGACGGATCATTTCAGCCGAGGATTATGTGTGTGCATTTCTTCGATTTCTACTCATAGAACTGTGTAGATTTTCATAGAGATTTATGCATGGATTTGTATAGTTTTATTTTCAAGTATGACATAGATGGATATAGGTGAGCTCCTTATAGCTCAAATTATGCGAATTCACAAGTTTTGGGCATGTGGAGTTTTTCGGAGAGCTATTCATACAAGAGTGTGCTCCATCGCCATAGCTTTGGCGGTTTATGTATGCACCATGGATTTGTGATTGAAATGGTTTTGTTTGGAAAGGTTTATGCATTTTTGTTTAACCCATAGGTTTTTGTCTTACTTATTGTACGCTTTGCCGTACGTGTCAAAAGTTGGGAACTTGCCTGTGCACTATGTGCGAGCCTCGAAAGGCTGCAAACACACAACTAGAAGATCCTAACAAGCTCAAAGGGGCAAAGGTGTGTCACTCACCGCTCAATGCTTCCATCGTCATCGTGAAGGATCCTGTGCTGCAAAGAAGAAGGAGCCGCCGCCGATGCCGCGCTCAACCGCCTCGTCGCCGCCGATGCCATCGCAATGCTCTCTCTCTCTCTCTCTCTCTCTCTCTCTCTTTCAAGCACACACACACACACACACACACACACACACACACACACACACACACACACTTGTGAGCATACGAAGGAGAAGGAGACCTAGATGGAGCAAGAGCACTTCTTAGCTTACACCTCAGAAAATGAGGATTTTAGGTCAAATGGACCTTTTATAAGAGTTTGATCCATTCACACATGGGCGCCCACAATGGCCGATCGTTGCAAAATTCCTGTAAAAATAAGATAAGTGGTGCGCCTCTCATCGATGATCACCTACACACCTATTGGATTGATAAGCCTGGTCCATGACTCTATCAAATAAATAATATGCGTCCGTTGAAGGTGATAGGGTGTCCGTGAGGGTTAACATGCACCCCTTCCTGATGTAGATTCTGTCCTCAGAAGCTATTGAGATGAAACCCGTTCGTCGAGGTGGAAGAGCATCCGAGATTGAATGTCCTTAGCCTTCTTCAATCACTGCAAAATCAACCAAAATTGGGACAGTAACTATATTCTTATATACAATTAAAAAGCATATGAAATTGTAGGTACATATATTGATTGGTAACATAATATTAAACAATTTGTCAGCAGTAAACATTCAACTGTAATATAATCGAATGCATAAATAGTTGTAAAGGTCAAAAACTAAACAAGTCTGGGATCGCTAATTTAACGATCGAAAGGCACTAGAGGTCAACTATTAATACCATGGGCAAGCTTCTCAATTTTCTCTGGTCAATTAAGCTGTTTAATCACGAAAGCCAAGTATTTCATGTCCGAGAGGCTATACCTAGAAGACCTTGTAGTTAAGCTACGATAAAAGGAATTGCTCATGAAATCATCGCCTGACTTATTCCCTTTTCTTTGACCCCCGAAAGTCCTTTTGCATTGATTCAATTTTGATGTGTGTGCTTATTTTGTATGTCTTTGATTTTTTTGCTTTTTAAGGAAAAACGCCCACACTGGGAACCTCTAGGACTCTAGTACCATAGGCGATATATGTGAGTGAAGTACCAAATCAAGCTGGGATCTCTTTTCCAGCTTAAGATTTTACATTGTGGCACTTTTGATTTTTTTCAGTTTGTTCATTTTCAGCATTTTAATTTTGTGACTTTGGGGGGTCATAAAACATTGTTACCTTCCCCAAGCTCATCACACTAGTAAACTCCCTTTTTAATACTTAAGCTAAAGGTCAATAGGGACTAAGACCACTAGAAAGCCCTAGTACATTGCACACAATGCTGCCTGAATCAGATTAAGAGCCTAAAGTAACAATTGATTATTAAAAAGGCATTCCCCATGGTATTAAGAGAAGATCTCTAACGCTTAACTTGATCAAACTAGCTTAGTCAGACTGCTTGATTCTTTAACCTAGACAAGGGAATATGACAAAAAATTATATAGGATCTAATTTTTAATTTAAGCAAATGTGCTGAATATTGTGCTACCAATCACATTTAAAGCAGACAAATATGGATGCAAAAACAAAGACAAGGGGCAATGCTAATGGACAAGAAACACCTATTCGTGTTGATGATTGCGCTCGATTTGAAGAGTGAACAAGAGAAAGATTCCATGAAGTCCAAAATCCTAACAACAGCAACACGTTCTTGTACACACTAGAAAACACAAGGAATACCTCTAGGAGGCACATCAGTGGGAAGAGGCACCAACCTTTATTGAACATAATCAAACAACATAAGGAACCCTAACCTAATTATTTACACCCCTCCCTAAAGAGTCAAGGGAACATGATATTGTAGAGATGGGGAGGTAACCCTAAGGCTAAACCCCTAACCTCGTCATCACTAAGAGAAACAAAGTCATCATCCGTGAGACCATATGTGCCATCCGTGTAGTCATGTAAGTCTTCCTCATCATTAGAGACACAAATGTTCACTAAGAAAATCACTAAATGCATATAGTCATCTTGGTCAAGAGGGTAGTCTTGTGCAATCAGCGAAGAGACGTCCTCTACTACTAAGTATGGATTAGTCGTGGTCAAGAGACGTATCAGCCATTCTAACTCCTCGAAATTCCTTTCAGACACTAGCGTATCTACCAAATCCCATTCATAGGCAAGCATCGAGTAGAGTATGTGAAACACTTGTGAAAAGTAAAGAGGGTACCTCTCATCCAAGGTAGGAGTGGATGACTCTAGCATACTAGCCATATCTGTACACACAAATAGATGATGGTTAGTGCGCAAATATTATAAGGGTCCTGTCAAAAGGTCGTGTCCTTGTGCACAATCGTTTTTATGATTTTGTGTCATATATAAAACTTGTAAGTTTTCAGATTATTGTTTGGTTGCTCTTTTACTTTTTTATTTTGTTTAATGTGAGTATAAGGATTTATATATACGTTCCCTAAGATTGGGAGATTGAGAGGTCAAGTATGAAGGTTAAGAGGGGAGCAAGTGAATGATGGATGTTAGCAAACACTCCCCCCTTCCTTAGGTAGATCATACCTTTTGGAATGATGTTGTCACCTTTTGAAACCAATTGTTCCAAGTTTTCATGGGTGAAGAATTTGACCAATAGTTGTTGACTGCCCTAGGCAATTCATCTAGTTGCAAGGATGGTAAGGTACTCTCCCATGATTTTATTTGCAACGTTGTTGTCGGTGGTGAACTTACAATGGGAGGTGCAAACTCTTTCTTGTTTGTATGGATATGTACAATGGTAGGTAAAGGTTGTGTCAAAGCTTCTATTTCCATATATGAACTACATGAAGAGCAAGAAGCTTCATTTGTTTTTTCTATGGTTGAGTTGAGCAAAACAAGCCTTTCTCGCTTGGGTACCCAAACTAGCTCCAGATCAGATGTATACTGTTCTGTGATCTTTCCTAATTTACGTTTTGACACCAAGATTTGATCATTTCCTTGATAGTAGCCTTGGGCTTCCAATAGTCGCTTAGGAATCCAACGCAACGTTTTCTTACATTTCTAGGCGCGAGTGGGGCGTTTCTTATAAGGATCGTGTTTTTTTAGTATCATCCATGGTCGCTAAAGAAGCTTTAGGGACCCAGTTGTATGTTTTCTTCGTTATATTAGGATGCACCTTGTGTGTCTCAAGCTTTGTTTCAACTACTGAAGTTGAAGCTCTAGAGTTTTGGTCTATAGGGACATATGGTTCAACCTACTAGACATGCAATGTTTTGGGTTTTATTTCCTCAAGAGGCAATATCTCAGGGACTATGGCTTGGGTGGCAGGTCTAAGAGTTGGTTTCTGCATTGTAACACTCCCAATCCCCCAATCAATAGTGTATCTGGTGGCTATCATCCACGCAAGTCCTAGGTTTATATTGTCTTCCATAGTTTCAGCAGGCATGACCAAAAAGTCTTGAGCCACAACCTCGTTGTCATAACTGATAGAAGTGTGTCAGATACCAAAACCCGCAGTTTTTTTCTTGTTGAAACCCTTGACTTGGATAGTACTCTCAGATAGAGATGGCTTTCCCAACTGACACCACACTCCATATGACAACATATTATATTTAGTACCCGCGTCTAACAAGGCGTTATATAGCACTTTCACATAGGCGCTATTTAGTTCAATAGGATATCATAGAGGTGTGTCAGAGTGCAACCAATCATCCTCTATTTCAACGTGAAATGCATGTGTAACTCCAAGGTTGGCCTCTCGTTGGCGTCTTATGCGTTTTTGTCGCTCCTTAGCCTCAACTTGAGCTTGTATCTTCTTCAATTTTGTTTGTACTTCGGCTGCCCTTTTTTTTATGGATGGCACGTAGCTCCTCTTTGCTTAAGGGATCGTAGTATCTTTTAAATTTTCTCCCATAGAGGAATCCAATGGTTTCAACTCCATCAAGAGTCTCCACACGAATGGTACCTTGTGGGGTGATTTCACATACTCTATATGGTCCTTTCCCGCATATTTCAACTTTTTCTTTTCGTTACGCACTCCATACATAAGGACTTATCACCAACATTGATATCTTTGTTCTTTAGATGACGATCAAACCATTTCTTCCTCCTATCTTTCTCCACAAGTGCATTTTGCACAGCCAACTGTCTTTCTTTGTCTAACCTTTCAAGGATATATAAATGCTCAACTAAAGGGTTACCATCCCAACCTTCTTGTGAAGCTATGCGTAGACTAGGAATTACAAACTCCCATGGCATAATTGCTTCTTGGCCATATACCATTTTGAATAGTGTACAATTAATAGCCACTTTGTAAGAAGTACGGTAAGCCGATAGAGCTGACGTCAGCTTCAAATCCCAATCTGTGCGATGAGCTTCCACTGTTTTGGTCAAGATAGAAATTAAGGTCTTGTTAGTGCTCTCAACTTGGCCATTTGCTTGTGGATAATAAGACATGGACTTATGGTGGGCTATCATGAAGTTTGTCGTGAGTTCCTTTATCACTCCATTTATAAAATGAATACCATTGTCACTCACAATTTTAAAGGGGCAACCAAATATTATAATAATGTTTTCAAAGAGAAACTTGACAGTTGACCTTGCATCAACCTTACGTGTTGCCTTGGCTTCCGCCCACTTTGTCACATAGTCAGTGGCAACGATAATATATCAAGATTGAGTGTTACGAGCTGCCGGACTAATTGGGCCTACAGAGTTTAAACCCCATTTTTCAAATGGTGAAGTCGCTTTAATAGGATGCAAGGGCATCTTATCCTTTCTTTGTGTGATCTAGTAACGTTGGCATTCATCACATCCTTTTGCAAAAAGTGATGCATCCTTGAATAAGGTAGGCCACCAATAGCCTGATTGCAACACCTTTCTAGCAGTTAGCTCCCTTGAGAAATGTCCTCCGGCTATACCCATGTGGGCTTCTTGCAATATGTATAAATACTCATCCTCACGAGCACAACGTCTAAGAATATCGTCCTTCCCTAGCTTGTAGAGAGTTCCTGCAATTAGAGAATAAGGTTCACATTCTTTTAAAAGTTTTTGAGTTGTATCCTTACGAAGCTCTTTGGGTGGAAAACCATTAACTAAAAAGTTCACAATCTTCTCACTCCATTCATGCATGGTCTGGACTAGGAAAAGGGAAGTATCGGGCAATTCACCATCAACTCTAGTAGGGGCTTCACCATTGGGTATGCGAGACAAATGATCTGCCATGACATGTCTTTTACCAGGTCTCACCACAACAAAAAAATCAAACTCAAGAAGAATTAACAACCATCATGTAATTCTTCCAGTGGAATAAGGTTTATTTACTAGACACAACAATGCTTGATAATCAACATAGAAAACAAACTTGTTGGCAAGAAGGTAGTAGCAAAATTTCTTCACTGCATAAATCATAGCTAAACCTTCCCGCTCTGTAGGGGTGTAGTTTCTCTCAGCATCATTCAATTGACGACTCGCAAAGCTAATGGGGTAGTCCAATTTATGTTCTCCTGGTTGAGATAGAACACACCCAATAGCAAAGCTCGATGCATCAATATACACATGGAAAATTACATTCCAATCGGGCACTCATAGAATGGGAGCACTTGTCAAGGTCGTTTTCAATGACTCATAAGCATGGTCACACTCCACGGTCCAGTGGAACTCAATAAGAAGTTTGTACAATGGACGAGCTATCTCGACAAAGTTTAAAATAAACTGCCAGTAATAACCAACATGGCCCACAAACCTTTGAGCTCCTTTATAGTTTATAGGTGGTGGCAATTTAGCAATGGATTTAATTTTGCTCTCATCTGTGGAAATCCCTTTTTGGACATTATATGCCCTAAAATGACTCCATGTTTAACCCAAAATGGGTATTTAAAAGGGTTTAATGAGATGTGATACAACCTGTACTTTTCAAATACTTTTCATAAACATGATATATGTTCTTTCCAAGAGGAATAAACACAAAGGTCATCTAAGAAAGCTTCACAAAACTCCGTCAAATATTCTCTAAAATTAGTGTTTATTAATCCTAGGAAGGTAGCAAGAGCATTGGTTAAGCCAAAAGCCATAACATGAAACGTGAACACTCTGAATTTGGTTATAAAAGCCGTTTTAACTTGGTCCTCTAATGCAATTGTGATTTGATTGTATCCAGGGTACCCATCTAAAAAGATATAAGCTTTCTTCCTTGCAACTCTTTCAAGCACATGTTCTGAATATGGCAAGGGGTAATGGTCCCTCCTAGTGGCGGCATTGACCTTTTTGAGATTCATGCACACTCTGAGTTTCCCATTCTTTTTCGGCACAATAACTATTGAAGAAACCCATTCTGAGTGCTCAATAGGGTATATGAATTCACATTTGACAAGCTTTTCAATCTCTTCTTGAACAATCTTTGCATACTTAGGATTCATTGGGTAGGGTCGTTGTTGGACTGGTTTTTCCATGCTATTCATGGGGATTGTGTGTTGCACCACGGAAGGTGGAACACCTTTCATATCATGATATGTCCAAGTAAATATATCCTTGAATTCCTTGAGAAGTTCTTTAAGTACATAGTCCTCAGTCTTTGTCAGATCTTAAGCAATGAAGACAGGTTTGCACTCCTCACCTGGGTTTGCTAAATCTATTTCCTTAACTATCTCTGGACCATCATAAACTCCATTACTTCCATTGATAGGTGTTCTTTCTGCCTTTGTATACACAACCTTACGTTCCTCTGCCGTGCAGGATTTGAAATGTTCAAGTGCAGGGTGTAAGTCTGTGGGGTCTTGTTGTTCTATGAACCGTGATTTCTCTTTCGCTTCCTTTTGTTGTTGAGCTAACTCTCGATTTTGTCGTCTCCTTACGATACGGCTCAACTTTGTCTTCTCTCGTAGACTCTAGCTGTGTGATGTCAATGACATAACGCTTTGAAGGTATTCACCCCAGTTATCTACCAACTTTCGATGAGCATCACATGCACCTATATAATTAAGCCATTCTGCGGTATATTTCTTTTCATTTATTCTAGCATGCACATTTACTCGATAACGCCGCCTCTTATATCTCTTACTCTTCTTGTTTAATTTTTTATTACGACCGATCTCTAGTGAAGAGTCACTAGATGAATCACTACTTGTGTCTTCTGCTCCCTTGGGTAGATTGTCATCTAGGGTACCACTGGGCACTGAATGGTTTGTCCCCACATTTGCACCAAGGTTTAGCTCAGGTTCTTTGTCTTCAGAGTCAACTCCAATTGATGATTCTGACTCCGAATCGTGTGGGCTATAGTCTTGTGAGACGCTACTGGTTCCAATGTCAGTCAAGTCTTCATCTTGCATTGCTCCTATCATATTTAAGGGTACGAGTTGTGACATTTCATCCCCCTCAAGTGTTATCCAGGTATCCCCCTATTGCCCCAAGTGTCTATGGTTGCTGCTAGGTGGATCCAATCCACATTGTCAGACTTAGTCATCTTGGGTAGAACATCCATACAAGGAGAATCTTTCCCAACATCAATGTCCATTTTACATGTGTAACAATACTTAATGGGGCCGAGTACTGTGGTGTCAGATCTATGATCAAGTATAAATATGTTTTCTAGAGGATGTGCTCGAATAGTTACTAGATCCACTCGAATGACAAAGTCTTGGAACTGCAAGTAGACATGGTTTTTAGACCAATCATGCACCATTTTTGCTTCCCTCATGAAAGGACGACCTAAGATCATCTCAGATGACATAGTGTGCTTGGAGAAATCCACAACAATGAAGGTATTCCTTATTTTGTATCCAAAGACCTTGATCTTGAGATCTTCTAGCATCCCGATAGGCTTAACAATAGTCCCATTAGCCATATTTACCACTATGTTTGTGGTCCCAAGGTGAGGTCTTCCCATGGTTTCCTAGTAATTTTTCGTCACAATGCTAATCCCAGTGCCACCATCAAGGATTACCTTTGTAGTTAATCCCTTGGTAGAGATTGGCATGGTCGCATTGGATTCATCGCCTTCAAAGTATTGTCCCAAATTGTTAACAGGTATTTCTACAACAGAGTTCTTATCTAGGTTGGGTTGTGGATCTAAGTGTTCTCCTCTATTGGCACCTCCCTAGCTCCATCCATCTGTGCAAATTCTGGTAGCCCAAATTTTAGTTCTCCATTGAGGAAAGCTCAAAGAGCTAAGAATAGCTCCGGGTCTCCATATAGTTTGGACATGATGGTGGTTCTAACTTCTGAATCCATGAAATCCATCAATTTGGCAATATTTAATGGCACCTTTTGAGCTTCAGTCCCTTGACATGGGGAAGATGGGATCTCCATTTCTTCGATAGGGTCAGGTAGTCCCTCTGTAAACATTCTCTCCAGCAAGAAGTGAGCACACCCACTTTCCCATGACTTTAAGTCACTTTCTTCTTGGATGACACTAGGTATGGCTAGTGGTCTATGGACTTTGTGAGGTTGCTTTTGCATAGGGAACACTGCGTTGATAATCTAGATCTACTTAGGTGCTGGCTCTAGATCCCTTTGTGTATCTTCTACCAAACTCCTTTACTGCTTGAATCACTCGATCTCCTCTGTAGGGTTTGGTAAGTTACTATCTTGGGTCCTGGCCATTGTGGCTCTCATGATGATCTTCCTTGTTGGTTTCTTCCTAGTGGTTGTTTTGATCTCCATGGTTTCACCTGAATCAAAATCCTCTTCACCGTCATTCACATATACGGGGTCACCAGTCCCTATGTTGGTCTTTGAACTGGGGTCTAACTTCGCTGCTTTTTGCGATCTCTTCCTTCGTGTTTTCTTCTTCTTTTGAGATTGAGCAATTGATGATGTGTCTCTTTCTTCAAGAATATAATTTTGGTTTTGAAGCATCGATTATGTGAGTATATTCAATGGTACCACATGTGTACTTTGTGTTGTCTCCTCAACAACCTCAATTAAATTCAATGGCGTTATCTTTGGCGCATTTGGATTATTAGGACATTGGGCAATCAAATGATCTATGTCACATCCATTACACATGAGTATCGGCATTGTAGATGTGCTCTTTTGATTGGTTTGCATTAGTGAATCATTCTTTTGTAGCCTAGTAGGACACTCGGCTACACGATGTGGACCGCCACACTCATAGCATTGAAGAGATGGTCTCTTGGCAATGTAAGTGATATTTTGGCCTATTGCCGTAAGAGTAGCTACTTGATAGACAGGTTTGACCTGTTTGTCCTCCATGTAGTATTGTGGACTCTATTCAAGTGCATCAATCCCATGGGTAGTATTAGGGTCTATATCTTCCTCACAACCTTCCAAACAAGCAATAGATGACTCACAATCCACTTGATTCACAGAAGTGATTCTCGGGTGTGGTGGTTGTGGTCCTAGCACTGGAGGTGGTAAGGGTGTTGTTTGAACAACATTTTGGGCCCTAGGGACCATGTGTTGTGACATTTGTTCAAGAGGTGGGGCCGGCACCAGTGCAGGCACTTGAGGTGTATCCGTCCATGCTAAGGTTGGTCTATTGGCCATCGCATGCTTAAATACTATGCAATCCTTAGCTCGATGACCATACCTCCCACATGCATTGCAATTTCCATTAAATTTTACTCTAAAAGTAGGGCATTCACTAGTACTATGCGGACCATGGCTAACTGAGCACCATTGTTGCTTCCTTCTTGGATACATATGGTTGTTTTGCGGAGCACAATTGTCTCTAAGACTCTCTTGAATGGCCTTGGTGAGATCTGCTAAAGTCATCTCAGATATCTTTGGCTCTTTAGCAATAGACTTTATGGTCATTGGCTCATGCCGCGATGCTTGCGTAGATTTAGGCTCCCAGACACTCTTTCTCCTTGAATCATTAGATTATCCTCCAAATGGATCACATTGGTGGTGACTGCTTCGCAGTTGGTGATTTTTCTAATGACTAGGCCATTGTAGATATCCTCATGGCGTATCCCCTAATGAATCTATCAAGCAATTGATTATTATTGAAGCACTCATTTTGATTACAATGAGAATTCAAATACTTCAAGAGACTATAAAGTCTCTCACCGACTCTCCTTCCTCTCGTTGGGCTTTCTGGAGCTGAGATGCTACACCCAAAGCACTCCCTCTCGTATGTACTCTTTCAAGAACAGTCTCCTAAGAGTAGGGTAAATCGTTTGATAGGTGTGACATGTGTATAGGTCGGTTAAAGTCTTCGTTTCTAGTTCATACTCCCAGTTTTTGTTTAGAAATTCTCCATCTAGGATTGAGGCGCTAGGGTGTCCTTTGAACTAAATGCAATGTGGCTCTCAATGGGTTGACCCTTAGTTGGTTGCTAATTCAGGAGCACTCAATTGCTCACCTAGCATGGACGTTGACATAGGGGCTTTTGCTTTTAACTCTCTCCTTTGCTCTGCCTTGTGTAAGCTCTCGATTTCCTTTTCCCTCGCTGCAAGGATATATCTCTCAACCTCTTGCACTTCGGCAAGGCTTCTCCCATCAGGTACTATAACCTCGGAGGGGAATAGCTCTGAAGAGTTAGGGGCTGCAATGAATGGAGTATTCACGTGCACACTCTTCAGGAGCATGGGATCTATGTTGGTCATGAATGGAAAATTTACTTCCCCACCCCCTTCAATTACATCCCTAACTCCATGTTCGGAGCTAGTGGTTGTACTAAAAGTTTTCTTCAAGCAGCTAAGCACGCTCGGCCCAGACCGTGGGCCCATGGCATGCATGTCATAGCTTGAACTATGAGGATTAGGCATCGAGTAATGTTCCATGACGTCGTAGTCAGAGGAAGAGTCACTAGACGCAATATGTGGGTCCTGAGTGGTACTACCTTGGGTTTCCGCTGAGGACCTAGAGCTTGAGGTGGAGGAATAATGAGTGCCCACCTAAACGGAGACACTCTCTATGTTCTTGTCCTCTAGCACACGACCAGAATGTTGGCGCATGTGACCTCAACGCTCTAGAAGCGTTGGTGAGTGCCCGTGAAGGCCACTCACCTAGTTTTTAGGTGCATTCTAACCAAGCCACGGAATATGGTGTGTGATAGCTCAAAACAAGCTTCTTGGCTAGGGGGACGTGACGTGCTTTACAGTCCCCGATTCGGTTACATTCAACCCTCGAAATGCGAAAGCTAGTCTTTTCCTAGGTGGGAAGAGGCCTAGAATTAGTAAGTCCAAAGGGTGAGTCTGAAGGGAATGGTGGAGGACTTGAGGAACTTGTCCCACATGCCCTCCCTTCAATTGAGGTCCCTTCATAAGATTGAGGACTGAGGCCTGGGCTCGGGCTAGGGTTTAGGGTTCCGGTCCTGATCCTTCCTTTTAAGATAAGGTTTTGTTAATTTTTGTTTTGAGTTTTCTTTTTAGTCCCAAATATCTCGAGTGTTTTTTAATTATTATTATTTAAATAAATAAATAAATAAATATTTTTAATTAAAAAACTTTTTCTTGAGATTAATGCTACCGTGTGGACACTGAGCTCTCACGCGCACACAGCAGCTCTTGCGAGCTCTGTCTAACCTCTTTTCAACTAGCACAACTAATTAACTCTAACTACCTCTGCTAACACACTATCAAACACAATACACTGCACACTCACAAATAGTCAACTATACTGCTCACTGTCTACTCTACTTCTCACTGTCTACACTCACTAACAGATCTACTAACACCTGCACATTACAGATCTTGCAAAACTAACAAAAACAAGTACAATGTAGCACTAACAGAGCTTACAATCACTTAACAGTAGCTAACAAAAACCTGCTAATCTGCCTATTGCAGTCACTTAACAGTTCTCACACAACTCAACAAAAAACAGAAAACAGATGGAAAAAAGGCTTCCAAAGGCAGCACTAAGTGCTCCTTAAGCTTAATGCAAGGCACAATAGCGGTGCCAAAAATGTACGCTTTGTCGTACATGTCGAAAGCTAGGAACTTGCATGTGCACGTGTGCGAGCCTCGAAAGGCTGCAAACACACAACTAGAAGATCCTAGCAAGCTCAAAGGGGCAGGGGTGTGTCACTCACCACTCAATGCTTCCGTCATGAAGGATCTTGTGCTGTGAAGAAGAAGGAGCCGTTGTTGATGCCGTGCTCAACCGTCGATGCTGCCGCAATACTCGATCACACACACACACACACACACACATTCTCTCTCTCTCTCTCTCTCTCTCTCTCTCTCTCTCTCAGGCATACACACACACACACACACACGTGAGCACACGAAGGAGAAGGAGACAGAGATGGAGCAAGAGCACTTCTTAGCTTCCACCTAGAATGAGGATTTTTAGGTCAAATGGACCTTTTAGAAGAGTTTGACCCATTCACACATTGGCGCCCACAGTGGCCAGTCAATGCAAAAGTATTGTAAAAATAAGATAATTGGTGCACCTCTCATCAGCGATCACCTACACACCTATTGGATCGACAAGCCTGGTCCATGACTCTATCAAATAAATAATATGCATCCCTCGAGGGTGATAGGGTGTCCGTGAGGATTAACACTTCTCTTCATAGGTTTCGGAGAACCATACGGTTAGATTTTGGCCAAGTGTATGACGACTTGAGGATGAGAGACCGCACCTATATTTATGCACATATCATAGTTGGCTTCACAAGTTTTTTGTATGCCACATTCTTGGTGAGGTTTCATTTTGACATTTTGCTCAAATCATAGAGGAAATCTCTACCAAAAATTTTCCAAGTTCTTGCCATAGTTTTGATGTACCCATAATTTACTCTCTAATGGTATAGTGGTCGATTATCTCTCGGTTTGACAGTGATTGAGTTTTGACTCTCACTTCAACATGTTTTAGGCATAGCTTAATGCTCATGTATCCACTCTTATAGGAGTGATATTTTTGTATGCTCATAGTGGCTACAACTTGAAGGAGTACAAGCGGAAGTGCGACACGAGAGAGAGTACGAGAAGAAGAGCACGACGATATGGTGAACTCTCTCTGTTCTAATGTGTAGAGCATAGTGAGTTCTTATTAGGTTTTTGCAAAAGAATATGTGTACATACCTGGCGGCCCGCCCACTTACCTAGGCGACCACATTGGGCTTTATACCCCAAAAACCTCCCACTTAAAGTCCAATGTGTGTGAGAGAAGCTACTATACAAGCTAATATACAAGAGATGTAGAGAAGTGATGTACTACCCTACACCTAACTGCTTGCGAAAATGCGCAAAGCTCTCTGTGGGAAGTCCTTTTGTAAGTAGATCAGCAGGATTTTCTGTGGTGTGAACTTTGACAAGCTGAATTTGCTTATCCTCGAGCATTTCCCTGATGAAATGATACTTCACATCCACATGCTTTGTCTTTGAGTGATAAACTGGATTGCGAGCCAATTGTATAGCACTCCGACTATCACAATATAACACAGGCATCTCTTCTTTGATTCCCAAATCTGTTACTAGTCGATTAAGCCAAATTGATTCTTGCATGCCTCTGTAGTAGACTGAGTAACACAATCTTGTAATCTAGAACGCCATGATACTGCTCCACCAGCCAATGTAAAGACATACCCTGACGTAGACCTTCGGTTGTCTAAGTCACCTGCATAATCTGAGTGTGTAAAACCCTTTACACTTAGCTCCTGACTCCCATAGCATATACACATACTCTTTGTAGCTTTCAGGTATCTCAATATTCCTTTCACTGCCTCCCAATGTTTCTTGCCTGGGTTTGACATGTATCGACTTACTACTCCCACTGCAAATGCAATGTCTGGGCGAGTAGCAATCATTGCATACATCAAACTACCCACTGCACACGCATATAGAATCTTATCCATTTCAGCCTGTTCTTCCTGAGACACAGGAAAATCTTGTTTGCTAAGTTTCACATATGGTGGCAATGGAACACTCAATGCCTTTCCCTTCTCCATATTGAAACGTTGCAAAACCTTGTCAATATACTCTGTTTGAGATAACCAAATCAACTTCTTTGATCTGTCTCTCTCAATGCGCATACCAAGTATATGACTTGCCTCACTCATGTCTTTCATGTCAAATGATTTTGCCATCTTTCACTTCAAAGCTGAAATTTCTTCCAAGTGCTTGCCAGCAATCAACATGTCATCCACATACAAAATAAGGATCAGCCAACTGCGATCCTTAGCCTTCTTTGTATAAAGACAGTGATCGAACTCACTACGTTTGTAGCCTTGAGAAAGCATAAACTTGTGGAACTTATGGTACCATGCCCTCGGTGATTGTTTTAAGCCATAAAGACTCTTTAACTGGCATACCAAATCTTCCTTGCCTGTTTCAACAAAACCCTTCTGGCTGCTGCATGTAAATTTCCACATCTAAATCACCATGCAAGAACGTTGTCTTGACATCCATTTGGTGCAACACCAAATCTAATATGGCAACCAATGCAAGAAAGCATCTCAATGTAGTCATCTTGACCACCGGAGAGAAGACTTCATCAAAGTCAATGCCTCGTTCTTGCTTAAAGCCCTTGGCAACAAGCCTTGCTTTGTACTTTGGCTGACTATCATGAGCGGTGATCTTATACCTATAAACCCATTTACAAGGTAGAGCCTTTTTGCCATGTGGTAATTTAACTAGCTTCCATGTCTGGTTTTTATGCAGAGCTATCATCTCTGATTGCATGGCCAATTGCCAATTCCCGGAGTCCTTCATTTGCACTGCTTCCTTGTAACATGAAGGCTCATTGCAATCACTCAACATGACATAGTTCATAGATGGAACAAACCGATCAGGAGGTCTCGTGATACGTCCAGATTTACGCAAAATAGGTGGCTCAAGCTCAGCCACAACCTGTGGTTCCACTCTATCCTGTCCTTGCTCCTCTTGAGCCTGACATTTTGTCTTGCACGTGCAGGTCCATCTTCTTGGAAGACAACTCTTCTAATCTCCTCAACCCTCTCTAGTTTAGAATGATATTTGGCTTCATTAAAGTGAACATCATTGCTACGGATAACCTTTCTGGATTCGGGATCAAGATGCACTTTTTACTCTTTGGCTCAAGTTTGTTCCTAAATTCCTTTGGAACATGAGTATATGCCTCACAGCCAAAGACTCGGAGATGCTTGTATGAGGGCACCTTGCCTGACCATACCATCTCTGCCACTGAATCCTTCTACAAAACCTTGCTAGGAGATCTATTTATCAGATGAACAACTGTTGATACAGCTTCAGCCCAAAACCCATTTGGTAGCTGTGCATTAGACAACATACTTCTGACCTTCTCTTGTATGGTCCTATTCATCCTCTCAGCAACACCATTTTGAGGAGGATTGTAAGGAGCAGTAAGTTCACGTTTTATACGTTTTGACTCACAAAAGTCCTGAAAGGCCTTTGAAACATACTCTCCACCATTGTCAGTGCGTAAGCATTTAAGCTTCTTGCCAGTCTGATTCTCCACAAGTGTCACAAACGTTTTGAAAACACTAAACACTTCATCCTTGTGCTTGAGAAAGTAAACCCATACTTTCCTCGAGTAATCATATATAAATGTCATAAAGTAAGAAGATCCCCCTAGAGATAGGTTAGGCATAGGTCCACACAAATCACTATGAACAAGTGCCAAATGTGTATCTCTTCTACTGCTTCTATGCTTATGTGGCTACTGTGTTTGCTTACCATACAGACAATGTTCACATAATTCAAAATCATTAAATGAAAAGCCAGGCAAATAACCAGAACAAGACAAGATTTCCATTCCCTTCTTGGACATATGTCCTAACCGGCTATGCCACAAAGAAACGTTCGGCTACTGGGTTACATTGATTACATTTTTAGAGACATTTGATACATAAATCATGTAAAGTCCTCCAGACTTTACTCCATGTGCTATTGTCATTGAACCCTTGGATATCTTCCACATGTTCTGTCCAAAAGTGGTGACGTAGCCAGCATCATCAAGTAAACCTGTGCTGATCAAGCTCTTTGTAATTGCGGGAATATGTCTCACATTCTTCAGCGTGAAAGAAGAGCCATTCTGAAACTTCAATTGAACATCTCCAGCACCTAAGATCTCACATGTTTGCCCATTGCCTAGCCGAACATGATCTTTAGTGGTCACATAAGAGGTAAACCACTCCTTGTTTGGAGACACATGAAGTGATGCCCCTGAGTCTATAATCCAGTCACTCAGCGCATGTCCATCAGATGATGTAAGAAGAGATGAGTCCATTGTATTCTTCAAGAAGTAGATGTCTCCTGACACTAGACTGTCATCCTCTGCAACAGTGTTTGTCACATTTATTTCTTGAATCTTCACTGAGGACTTGTTCGTCTCACCATGGTCTTCAGCTTTCTCTTTGCCTTTTTCTGCCTTCCATTCTCTGCAGTCTCTTTTCATGTGACCCTTCTTGCCACAATGGTAGCATTCTATCTCACTCTTGCCTTTAGCACTGCGGGACTTGCTACGAGACTGATTCCTCTTTCCACCTTTGTAATTTTCTTTGGTCCTTCCCCTGACAACTAAGGTTGTTCCTTTGCCTTTGTCCATTGTCTTTCTGTTGGTTTCTTTAGTAAGCAGACTGCCTTCTACACCTGCTATGGTCAAACCATATGGACGTGCAGAATTACTCAAAGCTGTGTGAAATGTGCCCCAAATTTCCGGCAATGTGATCAACAGGAACATAGCTCTAACAGGTTTATCAAAGTTGACACCTTGAGCTGACAACTGACTGTAGATGGTGTTGAATTCATTCAGATGACTGGACATAGGTGTCCCTTCTTTCATCTTCAAGTCAACAAGCTTCTTAAGCCAGTATACCTGTGAAGCTGCACTCTACTTCTCATAACGATCATGCTTCATAAGCCGACATCTCGTCTGCTACATTGAAGTAAACGCTTTCTGCCAAAGTCAGCATAATGGTAGAAAGTGCCAATTCATCCATTTTGCTCCATTCATCTTCATTCATATCTTCTGGTTTTATCCCCTTGAGCTTTATAGGTTTTATCTGCTTCTTTTGTACCAACACGTGCCAAATCTGCTTCTTCCACAATGGGAAATTGGTTCCATCCAGCTTCTTGATATTGGAAAGAGCAGTGTCCTGTGATCCAGCCATAGCTACGCTTCACAGTAGTTTACTTTCCTGGGAAAAATTTGGCAGAGTTTCCCCTGTAAACTGACTTCTGAACCAATATCAACCTGTCAAATGAACCAAGAAAGCTTCAGATTCTGCAGAAATTTCGTCAGAGTTTCCTTTGTAAAATGGCTATGGTGTACTAAAAAAACAGACCAAAAAACAGCTCAAAAACCACTATCTCTCTAACTCTGTAAGCTGCGGGTAAACCTGTCCTGCACCTGTACTGTCTCTCACTGTCCTGTCACTGTCTTGTAAGCATAGACTGCGACAACGCCTCAACGGAAGTAAAGCAAAGATGCAATTCCAATTTTCTAACTCACACTCAATACATCCTAGCTGCCTATCTAAGGGTGCTCGAGGGATTGCTCCAAAACCTGTATCACCGAAAGGATCTCAACTTTTCGAGAATCCCCCAGCTCAATAAAACCTCACTCGACCCTCAACAAAGGCTGCAGTAAATTTGACAGTACATAAACTTCCCACAAAGTCATACATCCACAAATTTCCCACTGTATGCTATAACCGCTGCGGCGGTTGTTTACTGCGTGACTCACAACCAACAAACCCTCAACAGACATACATCATCTCTGACAATACATCCCATGTGGAAGTACCTGCAATGTCAGGATGAAATCTGGAATATCAAGTAGCAAACACAAGCTACCTGATGAACTAGTGGATGTCGCTTACAGTCTGTGTGTAGATGCGTCCGTGTCGTATGTGACACGCCTCCAAGAACTATGAGCTGTCCTTCGATGTGTAGACAACCACAAATCAACACTTTGGGAGTGCCGATATCCTCAGCACCTGCAGTCGTAAGCCGAAACCCCAAATTTGCAGAGTCGGATCTGCACCCGTCGAGACCACGTAGTCGAAAATGGCATCCGCAGAACTTTGTTGAAGCCGAACGGTGGCCGAGATGACCTCAGAATGAAATTCTGAGAACACCGAGCCCTTCGAGCACGCCCACAGGATTTGCGATCGTGTCTTCGCCTGTCAAATCTCACTCCAATCTGAGCAGGTGACTCTTGCTTCCTGCAATGCTGCCCCGAGCCTCAATCTGAGCTATGATACCAGTTGAAGGAGTACGAGTGGAAGTGCGACGCGAGAGAGAGTGCGAGAAGAAGAGCACGACGATATGGTGAACTCGCTCTGTTGTAATGTGTAGAGCATAGTGAGTTCTTATTAGGTTTTTACAAAAGAATATGTGTACATACCTGGCGGCCCGCCCACTACTTGGGCGACCACATTGGGCTTTATACCCCAACACAACTTACAGATACTCACACATTATAGGTTTACAAGTGCATGTTTATGTAGTTATTGGATTTCGCAACACTATTTGTGGGATGTGTAGCTTACAACTTACAGATACTCACACATTATAGGTTTACAAGTGCATGTTTACGTAGTTATCAAATTTTGCAACACTATTTGTGGGATGTGTAGTTAGCATTGCATTTGCTATCTACTTATGCATGTAGTCATGCATTTTATGCTCGGTTGAGAATTGTTATCCTAGTCTTGAGTCTTTGCTACTTGTTGTGCTTGCATTATCACTCGACAGTTGACTACACGTGGTTCTTCTGCTGGTTTTGGTAGAGGTTGGATACTCTTTTTTGAGCAATCTCTTTGGTAGAGCTATGTTGAGCTACAAATTTTATATGTTAATCATGGTTATGATTGTGTAGTGGTCGAGGTGATCTCCCAATTTAGCATCTTTGATGTGGTTTATGGTTAAGATTTTGCTAAGTTTAGACTCTGACATTTTTTTCTCTGGATTTCTCACCATAGTTTTGGTTTCTTTGCATTACACTTTTGATACATAGGAAAAATTTGGTTTTTTGACATCTATATAGTAGATATATGTAACGTTTCAGAGTTTGCAAAGATGACTCATGAGAGATGGAGGTCTCATTCATGCCGATGCGTGCATTGTTCACATTGCGATCAATAGGGCACATTAGACGATGTTTCTTCATGTGCATGAGACAACGGAAGTGATGTATACTAGATGCATATGGTTTTAAGACTTGCTAGAGAGGTGGATTCATTTGCCACTGATAGTGATGTTATAGTTTCCTCTAGCGTTCCTCTTGCTTATGTGTCTGGCACTTGTGACATTTCTTCATGTTGGTTGTTAGATTAGAATGTAGTTTTCCACATCACACCATGTCGTGAGTGGTTAAGCACTTTCCCTAGTGAGAACCTTGGTCAAGTGCACTTTGGCTGATGGTTTGACGTGTGACATTGCAAGAGCAGGAGATGTATGTATGTCAATGCCTAGTGGTGCACCATATACACTTTGACATGTGCATTATGTTCTTCAACTAAAATAGAGTGCGATCTCAGCGAGACAATTAGCAGACTGTGGATGTCAAATATTGCTTGATTGGCTCAAGATTAGTTAATGTAATCAAGGATACGTCTCTCCCTTCCATGAAGTGGTGTATCTTGATCTTGGAATTGTTCCATAAATGGACAAAAGTCTTATAGTATGTGCACTAGACACATTCACAAGTTGGATGCTCTGTAGATTTGCACCTTATGTACCAAGTCTCTACTTTTCTAATTGAAAGCTTGGTCCTTGAGATCTTATATATTTGTCTGAACAATTCTTTGATTTTTTGTGCACAGGCTTCTTTCTTTAGGCTTTGGTCCTTGAACGAGTTGGAGATAGATGATGAATCTTTTGAACATTCATTGGATCTTGAGATGGGTTTACCTTTTTGGTCCTTATCCTTCTTGGCATGTTGCTCCAATTTCAGAGCTCTCTTTACTAAATTATTAAATTTTCTAGTTAGATCTAGTACCTGTTGCTCTCATAGCTTCTTACTCTTGAACTCGCTTAAGAACCAGGCTCACATCCTCTTTTGAAATGACGATTCATTTATCTACTTAGTAATCTCTTTGATCTTTTTTGGGTAGCTCCTTACTGAGAGCTTACTGTGTTGAATCTTGTCTAGCTCATAGAGGATATCTTCATCCCCTCTGTTCTCACCATTCTCTAGTATGAAAGCTTTCTTCAGCTTGTTGTGCATTCTCAGCTTACACGGTAGTACCGTTTTTGCATCCTCTAGAGTCTAAAGCAAATATTCCTCTCATTTTCATCAATGTCAATACCTTGGATATGAACATCAAAATCACCCCTTCCGCTATATGTGAATGTGGGAAAAGCTATCTTCAGATCATTGGATTTTTCTTTGTGACTAAATTTTTCATGATGATGAACTTCCTTCTCTCGACATTTGTGCTTAGTGATCTGTTTCTCTCTTTCGATGTTTGGGCTTGTCCTAGTGGTCAATTTTTGCCTCCCATCATCTCCCACATTTAACATGGTAGTTGTCCTTTGTTTTTGTGATTGTTTTAGGCTCTTTTTCTCTACACGGTTTTGTCAATGATTCCAAATGCATGTGTTTATGTCTACATGACTCATCGGCCTCACTATTGACTTTAGCTTTGCCCTTGTTAGCAAAATGACAAGAACCATTGTCGAGAAATTTGCGGTTTTGCCAGGAAAGCACCGGGCTTATGGCTGTGAGAGTTTGTGAGAGAACTCAACAAAAACTATATGAAGGAGTTAAACCATAGATGCCATGAAGACTAGGGTTTGGAAAGAAGTGCAATCAAAGAAGACTCACTCTTTCTCTCTTGCACTCACACACACACAAAGAAAGAACGCAAAAGAGAATGTCAAAACAATACAAAGATGAAAACATCAAGGCTATGGTCATATCGTATCATGGGTAATATGAAAGGGTTAATGGATGAGTTAATGGCATTCAATCTTGGCTGACCAAATAGGCTACGAATTGTTCCTTGGAATTGTAGTTTTGTGCTTACCATAATATATATATTTTGTCTAGTGATTGGGATTAATTGTGTGTACAAATCCTCTTGGTTCATAGCAAGATAACTACGCTTACATCAAAAGAAAAATTATAGTCTATGAGAGGTAGTATGATGGGATCCAGTGATAGAAGTATTTCATTGAGCCTTTCAGGGCCGAAGAGAAACACTATGCGTTGTTGAAAGTGTATTTTACGGCTAATCCATACGTTAATTCTAATAGATCGTACAGAGTGAAAGCGATAGAAATGATCATCATGTGGGTTATTCATCTAGGATAGTATGTGAGAAATGTAAATATGAGAGAAGTGAAGAGATGAGAAGTTTCCCTCCCAAGCCCTATTCTTGCCCGTAGGCAATAAGGATACTGCGGGGAGAGATGTACCTGTAGCAAAGAGAACCTAGAGAGGATGAATTACTAAGAATGAGAGAGATAGGTTTGGTTAAGGAGATGAGATTAGATACATATATATATGTTGGATTAGAGATGAAAATGAAAACAACAAGAAATCAAGAAAACATCAATGTAGAACACATCTTACTTGAAACCCTTCGGCACCATTATTGATGGGAGAGAGAAAAAGAGGGGAGAATTCAACGTTGATTGATACGCCAAGTACAACACCTTCTTTGATTAGAGTTAATCCTCCAAGGATGGCGTACAAGAATGGCTAGTTTTCCTCTAGGAGAAAGTGTAGGCTTGGGCTTATGTTAATGGGGCTAAGTACAATTAGGCATTACTACTCACTCCCTCAAGAATTCCTCTCATCAATGGCTTGAATGCTTGAGTTTCTTCCAAGGAAGAAGAGGTCCCCTTTTATAGGTGAAGGGAACCCACAAGGGTTTACACAAGAAGAGAGGAGCCAGTGTGAACAGGAATTGGAAAAGTTGGAAATGAGCTGTCCCTGCATGATGTGGGCAGACTGGGGTCCAGTATTTTGATCATATCTCCTCAACCATAGCTCCAAATAAAAAAGTAAAAATATGGGCAGAAACTTCAGCTCATTAGCTACGATTTTTATTTTAAAATCATTTTCCAATTCGGATTGGAACCTTGTGTAAAAAATTCATCAAAATAGGGTCCATTTATGGCAGCAAAAGTCTTCATGTGGTCCCCTTAGCCTAGACTTTCATTTGATTCCAAAGGACACCTCATGCCATATGAAAGCATGACATTGCTCCTTGACAAAGTTTTGTAATCATGCTTGCAATAATGCATTAAAATAAGTGTATCTTTGAAATCATGCCACCTAGTGTCCCACTAGGATTTGATTCCCTCCTGGTAGCTATTTAAAAAGAAATATAAGAAAAATATGAAAAATACATAGAAT
The DNA here is from genome assembly GCF_014529385.1 of Adiantum capillus-veneris. Classification (NCBI taxonomy): domain Eukaryota; kingdom Viridiplantae; phylum Streptophyta; class Polypodiopsida; order Polypodiales; family Pteridaceae; genus Adiantum; species Adiantum capillus-veneris. Next base: position 70,347,040 of record NC_140951.1, on the reverse strand, counting down.
ATATATAGATTGGAAATTACTCTAGATATAGGATCTAAATAGGGTGTGAGATAATAATGAGATGGTAGAAAGAAAGAATCAATGCTTTTTGCCCCGAGTTAAAGAGGTGGAGCTATTGACACTTTTCCCATAGTATTTTTTGATGGTAAAGTAAGAATACATTACCCTTGAGATAAATAATAAGATGAGATAGAAAGCTTATTTTTATACTTACATATGCATATGTACATTATAGGAAATATAATTATGTATCTAAAAAATTACAAGATAACTCTTGTAGCATGCGTTCCCACTATGTACGTGTCACAACACGACATCCACCCCCTCTAAACCTGCACATCCTCCGGCATGTGCCAACCTCATGGTAACTTGTGAAAGCAATTGTATCCCCTGTCATCCCATGACCTCCTCCAGGATCATATGGGTAACTCAAAAACTTATATTGTACTAAGCATTGAGATTCTCCGCATATTTTAATTACTCTCGGATCAGAAGGAATTGTTATATACATCTGTCTCCAAAACATCTGTAACAAATCTCCATTATGCGCAAAATCTTCATGACGTAGAGACATAAGTTCCTCATCCTCCTCTTCAAAAAACACTTCTAGGCTTCCTGTAATATACTTGAAAGATTTTTGAAACTGCACTTCAACCTTCTGACCAACCTGTAAATCCATATGTACCTCTTTCGCATAGAAGTCTGAATCTGCATCTTCATTCTCAAAAGAATCCTCTAGATAGCCTTTCTCAACATCGAGAGAAACCTCAGAAATGTGCATGGTAAACCTCTCATCAATTCTCTCACCTTTTACCAAATACCTCTCCAGCTTTATAGCATAAAACTTTGCATACCTCTCAAATATGGTGTCTAATTCCCTTTCCAAATCATCCTGGTAGGTATGCTCCCGGTCACTTGTAACCGACTGCTCAAAAACCTCCTTGGAGTTAGTCTCTGACACAATATCTTCACCCCTTCTTCGTTTTTGACTCATCGCTAAATTATCTTCAATTGAATCATGTCTCCACTCATCTAGGGAGAACCCTTCTTCATTACATGACTCTGGTGTCAGCGTAGAGCTAGCATCCTCTTCTTGCTTCAAGGAATCACCATGTATACCCTTCCTATCCATAGCAGATAGATGCTCACAAACTTGCTTGCAATTTATACCCTGTGACACAAGACCTAAATCCCTTTTATACCTCAGATATTGTTTGCATACCTGCAGGCAACCCTGTATAGTAGGCACTTTATGGCAAGCATCTTTATTTGCATCTTCACACAGATAAGAAATATCACCCCAATCACAGACCATATCCCAAGAGGTTTCTTGCTCTTCTACTCTATCCTCTGATGTCACTTCAACCTGTATAGCATTCCCAAACACTTCTCTATCTTTGATTTGTGAATCTTGAAGATTCATAGCTTCATCTGCAGAACCCCAATCCTCATGCAGAGAATGTGTATCTGTCATTCCTTTTGTTGGCTCTTTCTTCTTTCCTATTGTAGACTCCTCCATGAGTACTTCAGGTGGAGATGCTCCTTCTGTTGAGGGTGTTTGAGAAGGCATTGAGTCGCTTCTTCCCCCACTTCTAGAAGCTCGTTTTGATGGTCCTTCATCAGCATTCTCACGTCTGCGCTTCTCTTCTACAATTGCCTCATTTTGTTGGCATTTTTTAATGTAGGCATGCACTGACAATGAGTCCACTGGATCATTCCATCCTGTTTCTAGACGTATGCAATCACCTGCTTCATGTAGAATCTCTTTTGTAAGCTTTCCCTTTTTAGCTAATTGCATGACATTTGGCCAAATTTGACCATGATGGTCACTCACTTCTTCATCACAAAAATGTTCAATTTTTACTCCATAAGTAGCTGCCTCAACTGAAGAGGTGGCATGCTTGGTTGCCATATCTTCAACTAAGGTTTGCATTCCCCCCTTCCCAAAGTTAGTTCTCAAGGGTAGACCTGTCTCTCTTAAGTGGATTTTACCATCCTTAAAAAAGACAACATCTTTTGACAAAGCATCACTAAAATCATCACAATCCCTTCTTACATGGTTTGTACTATCACACCAAATACATCTATTAACAAACCCTTCTTTGGGCTGTTGTCTTTGCCTAGGAAGTGGCCCTGATGGTTGGCCTTTTTCTTCAAGCTTTGCAAACTTCACCTTTAAGTCACGCATTCCCTTCACAAGCTCATCTAGCATGGACTCATCAAACTTAGGAGCGATAAAAGTAGGCTTTACCATTTTGTCAGAAGTTGAGGTGGAAGGACTTGTAGTGTTTACTACCATCTTGTCCCTTCTTCTTTGTCGTTTGGCAAGCAGTGAGACAGCACCTTCAACCTCATTCCAGTCGGTCTTTAGTCCTTGCTCAGCATCTTTATCTTCAAGAAGAAGCTCCAAATTTTCTTGAAACTCTTTACCTGCAGCTTGTAAGAAAAGATCTGTCTTCTCTGCATCTAGTGTGGCCCTTTCTGTCCTAGTGAGTTGTGCATAGCGCCGCTCAAATTCCCTAAGTAGCTCTGTTATTGATAGTCCTTGCTTTGGCTTGACTACCCATTCTAAGAATGTCCTTTTGGTCACTCTCTCAGAGTCCTCCATGAAATATTCCTCCTTTAAAGCGAGAGCCAAGTATTCATGTTCGAGGGCTGACTAGAGGCTATATCTAGAAAACCTTGTAGTTAAGCTACCATAAAAGGAATTTTTCATGAAATCATCGCTTGACTGATTACTTTTTCTTTGACCCCCCAAGGTCTTTTCACAGTGATTCAATTTGATGTGTGTGCTTATTTTGTATGCCTTGGGTTTTTTGCTTTTCAAGGAAAAGCGCCCACACTGGGAACCTCTAGGGCTCTAGTACCATAGGCGATACATGTGAGTGAAGTACCAATTTAAGCAGGGATTTCTCTTCCAGCTTAAAATTTTACATTGTGGCACTTTGATTTTTTGTTTGTTCATTTTCAGCATTTTAATTTTGTAACTTTGGGGGGTCATATAACACTGTTACCCTCCCCAGGCTCATCACATTAGTAAACTCCCTTTATAATACTTAAGCTAAAGGTCAATAGGGTTAAGCCCACTAGAAAGCCCTAGTACATTTCACACAATGCTGCCTAAATCGGATTAAGAACCTAAGTAACCATTGCTTATTAGGAAGGCATTCCCCATGGTATTAAGAGGAGATCTCTAACACCTAGCTTGGTCAAACTAGCTTAGTCGGACTGCTTGATTTTTAAACCTAGACAAGTGATTATGACAAAACATTACATTGAATTAAATGTTTGATAGTAAGCAAATGCGCTGAATATTATGCTACCAATCACAATCAAAGCAGACAAACATGGATGCAAAAAGATAAGGGCAATGCTAATGGACAAGAAACACCTGTTTGTGTCGATGGTCGCGCTTGATTTGAAGAGTGAGTCGAGATAAAGGTTCCATGAAGGTCCAAATCCTATCAATAGCAACACGTTCCTGTACACACTATGAAACACAAACAATACCTCTAGGAGGCACATTAGTGGGAAAAGAGAACTTCGCTAATCTCTCAACTCTAAAACAGTCATGACATAGGTTTCTGTTTCAGTGTACCTGATGTAAATGTGTAGGTCTGAGTCAATGTTTTGACTTTTATTGTGCATACTCGTTTGCTAATTTCTCTTGCTCTTTATTTTTTTGTTTTTTGTGAGTATAAAGCTTTATATGTACATTCCCTAAGATTGGGAGATATAGAGGTCAGGGAAAAAGGTTGAGAGGGAAGCAAGTGAATGATGACTGTCAGCAAACACTCCCCCCTTCCTTGGGTAGATCATACCGTTTGAAATGAGCTTGTCACCCTTTGAAACCAATTGTTCCAGTTGGTAATAGGTGAGGATTTTTGCTAGTAGTTTTCTATTACCCTAGGTGCCTCGTCAAGTTGTAAGGGTGGTAAGGTACTCTCCCAGGATCGAACTTGAAGTGGTTCATCAGGTGATTCTTGAACACTGGGAGGTGTGGATTCTTTTGTAGCTTCATGGAGGTCCACTACTATAGATGGAGGCTGTGTAGAAGCTTTTACCTCTATGTATGTATTACATGAGGAGCTAGAAGCTTCATGGGACTCCCCCCTTCCTGAGCTAGGTGGAACAAATCGTTCTTTCTTTGGTACCCAAACTAGCTTGGGAGCGGGTGTGTAGCAGTCTGTGATTTTTTTCTTTCCACGATCATTGATTCGTTTTGGAGCTACGGGATTGGGCTCACTTGGGTCAGGTGATAGGTAAGAGCACAATCTACGTTTTGGCACCCAGATTTGATCATTTCCTTGATAGTAGCCTTGGGCTTCCAATAGTCGTTTAGGGATCCATCACAACATTTTCTTACTTTTCTTGGAGCGAGTGGTACGTTTCTTACAAGGCTTCTGTTTTTTAGCACTAGCTATGGTCACTAAGGAAGCCTTAGGGACCCACTTGTATGTTTTCTTCGTTACATTAGGATGAGTTTTGTCGGAAGAGATATGCATTGCTTGTAGCATATTTAAGGGTATAGGCATTTCATCCCCCTCAGGTGTTACCCAGGTCGTCCCCCTATTTCCCCAAGTGTCTATGGTTGCTGCTAGGTGGACCCAATCCACATTGTCCGACTCAGTCATCCCAGGTAGGATATCCATATAAGGAGAATCTTGGCCAATGTATGTATCCTTCTTACAAGTGTAACAATATTGTAGTGGGGCCGAGTGAACTGTGGTGTCAGAGCGATGATCAATAATGGTTTTACTCCCTAAGGGGTCTACCTTACGAGTCACCAAATCCACTCTAAGGACAGAGTCTTGGAATTGCAAATAGACATGATTTTTAGACCAATCATGAACCATTTGTGCTTCCCTCATGAATGGTCGTCCTAAAATCATTTCATATGACATAAGGTGTTTAGAGAAATCCATTACAATGAACGTATGTCGTACCTTGTGTCCTAGAACTTTGATCTTAAGATCCTTGAGCATCCCCATAGGTTTGGCTATGGTACCATTTGCCATCTTTACCACAATGTTAGTAACACTGAGGCGGGGTTTTCCCATGGATTCCCAACAATCTTTTGTAACGATGCTAACTCCCGCACCACCATCAAGAATTCCCTTTATAGTTAATCCCTTGTTAGTGATGGGTAGGGTCGCATTAGACTCGTCGCCTTCAAAACACTGCCCTAATTCGTTAATGGGTACCTCGATCACAGACTCGTGTCCATCTAAGTCAAGTGATTGCACATGATTTTCCTCATCAATCATAATCGAGTCAGGCCTATTTGGTTGTGCAAACTGCGGTAATCCCGTTCGTAGCTCTCCGTTAAGGAATGCTCGAAGTGCAAGGAATAACTCAGGATCTCCATACAGCTTTGCTATGATCGTGGTTCGGACCTCAGAAGACATGAAGTCCACTAGTTTGGCAACATTCATTGGCATTTTGCAGGGTGTAGGTCCTTGACTAGGAACTGGTGAGGATGGAATCTCATATTCCTCAATGGGATCAGGTATTCCTTCGTTAAACATCCTTTCCAACAAGAAGGGTGTATGCTCACTTTCTGATGTCCCGTCCTCACTCCCTTCTTGGATGATACTAGATATGGCTAACGGTCTATGGTTCATGTGGGGTGGATGAACTTGCGTGGGAAACACTGTGTCATGAATTTTGACATGCATGGGTTCTGGTTCTAGTTTCCTTTGAGTCTCCTCCACTAAACCTCTTAGATGTTTCACCTGCTCAATCTCGTCTACTGGGTTTGGGTACGTCCCAATCTTCTTTTTACGATTCTTCCCTTTTTGCCCCTGCGGTTTATCTTGGGGGTCTTGGATTGGATTTGGAAACACTTGTGGTGTTTTCAGAGGCTCTTTATGGTTTTCTCTTATTCGGTTTTCATTTGGTTCCATGTTAGGGTTTTCTTTGTCGGTCTTTCCCTTTGTGGTATTGGTTCTAGTCTCTATTGTCTCGATTGAATGTGAATCATCCTCGAGGTCATTCATATACACGGGGTCATCTCCCGTTCCTATGTTTGTTTTGGAACTTGGCTTTGAATTTCCCGTATTCTGCGACCTCTTCCTTCGCGTCTTCTTTTTCTTTGCTTGGATAACTGACGCGGTATCTCTCTCTTCAAGGATATGGCCTGGCCCTTGAAGCATGGACCGTGTAATCACATAAGCGGGTGCGACGGGTGGTATTGGCGATGTCACACTAGCAATTTTGACCAAATTTAGGGGTGTGATTTTAGGCGCATTTGGGTTATAGGGGCATTGGGCAATCAAGTGATCTATGCCACAACGATTACATGTGAGTATTGGCATTGCAGACGTGCTCCCTTGATTCATTTGCATCTGTGCAACATTCTTTTGCAGCCTAATACGGCACTCCGCTGCCCGATGTGGTCCGCCACACTCGTAGCATTGAAGAGGTGGCCTCCTAGCCTGGGTGTTGATATTTTGACCTCTGGATGCGAGAGCAGCAGCTTGATAAACCGGCTTGACTTGTCCCCAACAATCTTCCATGTAGTATATAGGACACTCTTCCAATGTATCAAGTCCGTAGGCAATACTAGTGTCTATTTCCTCCTCACAGCCATCTGCATAAGCATTAGATGGCTCGCAACCCACTGGGTTCATAGGGGCGACTCTTGGATGCGGGGGCTGCGGTCCTAGCACAGGAGGTGGTAGCGGTGTAGCTTGTACAACATTTTGAGATCTAGGGACCATGTGTTGCTGTAGTTGCTCAACAGGTGGAGTAGGCATCAATATAGGAGCTCGAGGTGCATCCGTCCAGGCTACAGGTGGTCTATTTGCCATCATACGTTTGATCATTAAACAATCCTTAGCTTGGTGACCATACCTACCACATGCGTTGCAAGTTCCATTAAATTTTACTCTAAACGTAGGGCACTCACTAGTGCTATGTGGACCTAAGCAAATGGAACACCATTGTTGCTCCCTTCTTGGATACATGTGACTATTTTGAGGGGGTCGATTATCCTTAAGAGACTCTTGGATTGCCTTGGTGAGGTCTCTCAAGAATGTCTCAAATACCTTTGGCTCATTGGCAATGGGCTTTGCAGTCATGGGTTCATACTCAATGGCTTGTGAGCTAGTGGATCTCGTGTCAGTAGACACCCTCATGCCTGCTATCATCAAGTTGTCCTCTAATTGGATTGCATTGGCAGTGACATCTTCCCAGGTTGTGATACCTCTAATCACTAGTCCATTATAGATTCCTTCATTCCTCAACCCTCGGATGAATCGATCAAGAAGTTGGTTATTGTTGAAGCGCTCATTTACAGGGCAGCGAGAGTTTAAGTGCTTTAGACGACTAATGAAGTCCCTTACTGACTCTCCTTCCTTACGTTCGGCCTTCTGTAGCTGAGATGCTACACCCCAAAGCACACCTTCTCGTATGTACTCCTTTAGAAACAACCTTCGAAGGGTAGGGTAGATTGTTTTCTCGTCCACCCTTAGGGTTCTATACCAATCTCCAGCCTTCCCACTTAATGTCAAGCTTAAGGCATTGCACTTATGTAGTTCGTTGCATTCCCCTAAGGAATCACATACTTGTTCAAACACTTCAATGTGTTTTCTAGCATCTTCGTCCCCATTGAATTTTTGCGTGAGTTTGGCAATTTGTACTGCCTTACTTCTAGGCTCTCTATCAGATGCATGACGCATATTTTCCGCGATAGATCGACCTATGGTTTGAGCAAACGCTGCCAAGTCACCTATGTGAGGAGGCAGGGCCGGTGGAGGTACTCTTGGAATCATATGTGGGAGAGGGACGGGTACCGGTCTTGGCATATGTGTGGATGATGCAGGATATGGAACATAACTGGGCATAGGTCCACTCGGATAAGGGCTAGGGAGCGGCACTCGAGGAGCATAAGCAAGTGGTACAATTGGAGGTGTGGGGGCCATGTGTGCATAAGGGGCTAGAGGCACATACGGTCGAGGCCCCATATTAGGTACTACGACACTAGGTAGTGGCACTGCGCTAACCGTAGATGTCATCGGTACATTCTCTGTCAGGCCTATCCCTGGAGTGAGCACTGTGTTTTCCTTAATAGAGGGTTGAGCCAAGTTAGGGAAGCTAAAGTTGTCGCTCGGAGGCTCAGATTGCATAGAGACCCCAGGTGAAATGACGTAAGATGGGTCCATGGGGCTCATTAGAGGAGTCTCCATTTGTGATACAGTAGGCTGTTGAGCCTTGCTCGTATCCAGAAATCTCATGGGGCCAGTTGAGAGTATATTTACCCCTCGGTTTTGCCTTTCTGATTGAATAATGCCATGGATAACATTACATATCATTTTCTGTTGATCTTCGATGCTCGTGGCACTAGAGGTGGATTGTACAATCTCTATCCATCCTACATGGTAGGCGTGGCCAGAGTGTAGATCCGTCAACACCTCAGTGTGGAGGTCGTATGTCCAATGATCATTAATGAACAATCCTTCTAGAGTCGACGTGTTAACGGTTTCTTGTGAGGTAGAAGCAATGTTGCTCCCCGTGGTTTTACTTGTCACCAACGGTACTCTAGAGGGAACTTCTGAAAGAGGCAGCTCAACAGGGCCTTCTTGGTAAGAAGTTGGCAGGATATCCACATGGACACTCTTTGGGGGTGTGGGGTCCACGTGCGATGTGAAAGGAGAGTCCACTTCCCCACCCCCTTCGTGTGCTTCATTTGCATCAGGTTCCGAGCGAGTAGCTCTACCTAATGTTTCCATGAAATGGCTAAACATACTAGTACTAGGCTGTGGAGCTTCTGGAGGTGCATGGCCTTCTCTCTCAATGTTTTGGGTAGGATATGCTTCCATGATTTCTGAGTCGGAGGAGGAATCACTAGCGGCTATTTTAGGGTCTTGGGTGGTGCTACCTTGTGTCCCCGCTGAGGGTCTAGAGCCTATCGTGGATGGGTAATGGGTGTCCGTATGAACAGAGGCACCCTCAATATGCTCGTGTTCTAGCACCCGCCCAGAGCGTAAGTGCATGTGCTTTTGATACCCTAAGGTGTCAAAAAGCTGCTCTAGGAGGCCTTGTGACTAGTTTTTTGCGTGTTTTTTGTTTGTTTTTTTGCTATATTTTTTAGAGCGTGTCGTGGAATGGGCCGTGTGATAGCTCGAAACGAGCGTATCGCTAGGAGGGACGCGCTGTGCTTTACAGCCCACCTTTTGGTTCTATTTTGCTCCAGAAAAGCTCGAAACAGTCTTTTCCTAGCTGCGAAACTAGGCTCCAAATAGCAAGTCTAAGGGTGCAAGTGGGAAGAGAAGGGAGGAGAGTGGAGGACTTGTCCCACATGCTCTCATTCCCTCTTGAGGGAGTAGGGTATATATATAAGAGTGAGTCCAATATATATCATAAGACTGAGGCCCGAGGCTTGGGCCCGGGCTTGGGCTTGGGCTTGGGGAAATGATCTCGATCCCGATCTAACTTTTATACAAACCAACCCATCCGTTTTAAAACTCACGTTTTTTATTTTCGAAAATTTAACCTCCCCCTCACTCGCGTTTTTATTTTTCGGATTTTTTTTTTCCAAAAATTATTTTTTTTCCAAAAATTTAAATTAATTTTTTATTTTTTTACTTTTTTTTGGTGCAGAAAATGCAGAAATTGAAAAAACGCAAGAAATGCAGAAAATTGAAAAAACACAGAAATTGCAGAAAATGCAGAAATTGAAACTTGACAGAACCAGAAAATGCAGAAAATGCAAAAACGCAAGAAATGCTAGCTGTGCAGTGCAAACCAGAAAACGTAGAAAACGCAAAAAACGCAAAAAACAGAAATCTCCACACAACTACACACACTCATTCCCTGCCTTTCCTATGATAGAAATTGCACCACAAGAAAGCGTAAAGTGCTTAACCGAGCTTAGTGTAGGGCATTTCCCCGGCAGCGGCACCAAAAATGTGCGCTCCTTGCCGCACTGTCGAAGCGAGGACTTGCCGATACACCGTGTGCGAGCCACAAATGGCTCCAAGCACACAACAAGCCTAAACTAGCAAGCTCAAGAGAGCAAAGGGTGTGTCACTCACCGCTCTACGCTCGCCTTCGTGGTGGATTCCTCGCCGCGATGAAGAAGAAGCTGTAGTCGTACCGCGCTCAACCGCTTCGCCGCCGTCGTGCCTTCGTAATGCTCGATCGCACACACACTCTCCCTCTCTCTCTCTCTCTCACACACACATACACACACACACAAGGAGGTGAAGAAGAAGAAGACGGAGATGGAGATAGAGCAAGAGCACTCTTCTATTGCACAAATGAGAGAATGAGTAAAAATTAGGTTTAGTTGGCTTTTATATGAGCTCACCCCATTCACACTTGGGCGCCCATGCTTAGCCAACTAATCCCTTGAATGTCCCAGTTAGAGTGCGCCTGTCATCGGCGATCACTCTTACCCTTTTCCTATTGGTCCGACAAGCCCGGTACCTGACTCTAAATAATACAACGTTTATAGATCATAGGGTGTCCGTGTGCCGTGAGGGTTAACAAGTGCTAGTGGTCCACAAATTTTTTGACCGGTTTCACATTGTTTGGTAACCATCTAGTTTTGAGGAGTGTTGGATGCCTTATTTTCCTTCATGATTAACCTATAGATGGCCTCCAGACCTTTGTGAGGCTAGGCTCTTTGTGAGAGCATCTGCAGGGTTGTCATATGTATGAACATTGCGTATTTCAATGCTCTTGCTAGCCAGTATGTCATGTATCACATGGTATCTGACCTCTATGTGTTTTGACTTGAAGTGAAACACGGGGAACTTTGCTAACACAATAGCACTTTGACTATCACAATCCAAACTAGAGTTTGATAAATGCCAAGGTCCCCCACTAGATGAGTAACCATACAACTTCCTCACTAACACCAGAAATTACAACATACTCTCCCTTTGTGGTTGAAGACAAAGTGAAATCCTAGAGACATGATCTCCATGACACAACTGCTCCAACAAATAGGAATACATAGACGTAGTCTGCATCTGTGTAACCCACTATGGATATATCACTATTCCCAAAGCGCAAGCACTTGCTTTTGTACCCTTAAGGTATCTCAAAATGTACTTTGTAAAGTGTGAGCTTTGTCCTAAGGTGTGAGTCAAGGAGAGGAGAGTGGATTTATCCCACATACTGTGGAGCAAGGCTGTAGAGCTACTTAAAGCTCATTTCTTGAATCAATAACAACAACTCCATTTTGCACTATATGCTTGTCTATGGTGAGCTTGTGCTAAGCTAAGTCAATACTCAAGATTGTGTTTATGAGTCCAAGCTAATTCTATCTTGGAACCTAATTCACTTGAGTGATAACCTTGCTTACACACACGCTCACACATTGAAGCTATCCATGTGTGAAGAATTTGTGACAAAGTGTATGAGAAACACCGCATGCTTGGGCTCTCAGAGTATAACCAAGATGGAAGAGAGCATTGATTTTTGCATAAACCTTTTCATAGGATATTTTAGCATATTGTTGCATGTCACTATGACGCATGGAATAAAGCCTGATTGCACAACAAAAAGGGGGACAGAAGCACTCGTTCGATGGGAGGATACGAAGTCAGACCATGAAGCAGTTGAAAGCTACAGTAGAAGCAACGAGGCAAGAGACCTGACAGAGGATCAACTCACATAGTAGAAGACAAAAAGGATGAAGACGAGAGCAACATTGTCTTTTATGAAGACCCATTTTGAAGATGCAGACTCTCTACTTGTAGGGGAGGACTTTTTCCTGTGTGGATACCAGCTTGTCATCCTGTGTGGACATCACCATCCTTTGTGGATTTTTCCTGTGTGGATTTTACCATCCTGTGTGGATACCACCATCCTTTGTGGACTTTATTTTCCTGTGTGGATATCACCATCCTATGTGGATTTTGTTAGCTTGTGTATCATGCATCTTCAGTACCTTGTCATAGTCCAAACCTCAAGGGGAGGATTGTAAAGTGTGAGCTTTGTCCTAAGGTGTGAGTCAAGGAGAGGAGAGTGGATTTATCCCACATACTGTGGAGCAAGGCTGTAGAGCTACTTAAAGCTCATTTCTTGAATCAATAACAACAACTCCATTTTGCACTATATGCTTGTCTATGGTGAGCTTGTGCTAAGCTAAGTCAATACTCAAGATTGTGTTTATGAGTCCAAGCTAATTCTATCTTGGAACCTAATTCACTTGAGTGATAACCTTGCTTACACACACGCTCACACATTGAAGCTATGTTTCTCTTTCATCCACCATAGCTAGCACGATCCCATTCCTAACATACTTCATTGCTTCCCAGTGCTTCTTGCTAGGATTTGCCATAAATCTGCTAAGCACTCCTAGTGCAAATGCAATGTCTAGTGCCGTGGCTACATGGCATACATAAGAATGTCTACTACTGAGGAATATGGCACCTTCGCTGTCAGGACAACGGCAAGGCCGGACTAGACAAGGGCAAGGCCGGGCTAGGCAGTGTGGAAAGGGAGTCCAAGGGCAAAGGTCTAGGAGCCATGCTATATAGTGGGAGGTTGGGAGGTGGACTCCTAGGTTCTAGTTCCCCTTGTCTAACATTGGTATCAAGAGCAAGTTACTTTTTTTGGGAAGGGATAGCCGTGGTGTTGGAGACCCACACAAATTTTTGCATGATTTTGCATCTCGGGGTCAAGAAGGCCGTGGGGCTCACCCCCTGTGAGGAGGACGACGAAGACGACGGCGTGGGCAACACCGCTTGCGAGGGGAAGAGGCCGACAAGCGACCTGCATCGAATCTCGCACTCTTGAGCTTGACGGCATTACGCGGGTGCGTTGAGCGTTTCACGTCCCTGACACAGAGGCTCTCGACCACCACCCAAGGCGGGGAGGACAAAATCTCCCACCTTGCATTGTCTGCGGGCCACCATCGCTGTGAGGAGCTTCTTTTTTCACACCCGATGGGCGCCCAACCCTTTGGGTTAGTGGCTACAATATTTTTTTCCCAAGCAAGGGACATGTTACCATATACATGTGGTAGTGATGTGTGTGAACACACTAGGACCGCTCGGGCATTTTTTCCCTCTTTAGGAGGTTTTTTCCCCTAAGCATTGTATATACGCCCTTCACTCTAGGGCTATCTATCTTTCTATTGCACACAAAGTAACACACTCTCTATTGTGTGCCTTGAGCTTCCTTCGTCTTCTCCAAGCTGTGTGTGTTTCTCTGCAACCCTAATTCCAACAATTGGTATCAGAGAAGGTTACGTCCTCCCAGGCTTAGTCACCAGCTGCTCTAGCACACGCCTGCTCACTTTCTCCGATTACAGTGAGGTTTGGCGAGTGTTCGCAGGTCAACAAATATTTCGGGATCACTCACAGAGCTCGATCTGCTCACATTTCCTATTCGGGCTCATTTCGGCTTCCGTTTCCACTACAGGCAGGTCTGCACACGTATTTTTGTCATTTTGTGCAGAATTTTTGTCACTGCCGTTTTTTGCATAACAGGTGCCTTACAGTCTTCTATGGTTTGTGCTATATAGCACGTGTTGTTCCCGCTCCGTTTCTCCTATTTTGGGGCAGCTTTCACATCAGGTGGTGCAACATTTACCATGGCTGACAACAACACAGATGTCTTACAGTCTTCTATGGTTTGTGCTATATAGCACGTGTTGTTCCCGCTCCGTTTCTCCTATTTTCGGGCAGCTTTCACATCAGGTGGTGCAGCATTTACCATGGCTGACAACAACACAGATGTCTTCAAGATGTTTATTGCTGAGGACAGGTTGGATGGGGACAATTACACTATGTGGGCTTATATGATACAACACGTTCTTGTGTCAAAGGGCGTGTGGAATATTGTGCAGGGCATTGATGTACGTCCTGGTTGTGAGGATGTAGGCAATGTTGAGGATGTTGCTGGTCTTTCTGTAAGGATTGGTGCTACTATTAGAGTTGTTTTTCCTACGGCAGAACTAGCTCGTTCGGATGTAAAGGATGTGTAGGCTCATGCATTGATTGCGTTGTCTGTGAAGCACACCATTTTTCCTCACATTCGTTCAACAAAATCTGCAAAATAGGCTTCAGATATATTGGTTGGTCTTTACGCAAGTCGCAATGAGGCTAAAATTTCTTTGCTGCATAAAGAGCTAGAGTCAAAGATTATGCATGAGGAAGATGATATGGACACTTTCCTTGCTGGTGTCAAGGATATCAATGAGCAACTTATTTCTGCAGGTGAAGTCATTTAAGACAGTTTCCTTGTGCAGACTGTTCTTGATGCCTTACCAGACTTTTGCTAGTACTTGGAGACTTATGACCCAAGGAAATCCAGAAGTTGTCAAGTTTGATGCATTATGCACATTGCTGTTGCAAGAGTCACTTTCCAGAAAAAACAGGACTAGGCAGTGTGCAGCTGAACATGCTTTTATTGCTTCTCAAAGAAAGGGTGGTAACAGCAATGCAGCCACTTCTTATGGTTCTGTTGTGAGTGGCAAGACTTCTGTTCCCATTGTTATGCTGGCAGCAATCCTTCTGGTGATAAGGGCAAAAAGAAGATGCGTTGCCATTATTGTAAAGCTAATGATCACTCGATCAAGTCGTGTCCTAAGTTGAAGGCCAAAGAGGCTAAGAAGAAAGAGGGTGGTTCCATTGCAATGCTGGTTCCACTACAAATGCAGTCATTGTTGAGCCTTCTATGAAAGGAGACTGTGTTGTTGATGTTGATGCAGAATGGGCTTTTAGAGCAGAGTGCACTTACAATCCTGATGTCCATGATGCATGCTTGTCAGTTGCTGTAGATTCACATGTGTGGTATTTCAACAGTGGTGCTACAAAGCACATTACCTCACATCGTGAATTGTTCACCTCTCTCGAGTCTGTTCCTCATGGGAATTTAGTCACTTGTGCCAACAATGCCTCTTATCCGGTTCACGAGTTGGAAAGATTGTGCTTACTGCTGTTAATGGAAGTTCTTTCACACTTGTCGATGCACTTTATGTACCTGGGATCAAGAAGAATCTCTTATCTGTATCCGCACTTGCTAGACTTGGACTTGCAGTCAAATTTGTGGATGACAGATGTACAGTTCATGATCTCAGTTTTGGTGATGAAATTGTTGCATTTGGCCTTTTGTGCCATGGGCTGTATAAGCTCACTTTGTATGACAAGTGTGGACAAAATTTTGCAAATGCTGTTGCAGATTCAAGGGCTATTTCAGATGCAAAACTTTGGTATGCACGTTTTGGTCATTTAAATCTTGCCAGTTTGCTGCGTTTGCAGAAATCTGATATGGTTGCTTCTTTGCGGCCTCTTGAAGCACCTGTCAAACATGTTTGTGAAGGTGGTATTTTGGGTAAGATGCAGCGTTCTAAGTTTCCAAAGGATGGTTCAGCTCGGGCCACATGCAAGTTGCAGCCTATGCATAGTGATGTTTGTGGGCCCATGCAAACTCCGTCCTTGGGCAATTTCCTTTACTTCGTGAATTTCATTGATGATTACTCCAGGCATGCATGGGTTTTTCCGCTTAAAGCGAAGTCCGAAGGTTTTTTGTGCTTCAAACAATTTCTGGCTATGGCTGAAAATGTCTCGAAATGTACTATGGGCACCCTCCATTTTGATCGAGGGGGGGAATATATGTCTCATGAATTCAATGCATTTCTGGCTAGTCGTGGGATAAAACACCAATGTACAGTGCCTTATACACCTCAACAAAATGGTGTTGCTGAGAGGAAAAACAGGTCACTTATGGAAATGCCACGATGTATGGTCAAGAGTCAAGCTTTGCCGCATTCTTTTTGGCTTGAGGCCATCATGTGTGCCACTTATGTACTAAATAGGTGTGCTACGAAAGCTTTGCAATCTATTACTCCATATGAAGCATGGCATGATAGAAAGCCTTCTATTGAGCACATGCGTGTTTTTGGCTGTTTGGCATATGCTTTGGTGCCACAAACACAGCACAGAAAATAGGATGATAAGGCTGTCAAATGTATTTTTGTTGGTTATAGTGCTGAAAGCAAAGGTTACAGGTTGTATCATCCGCAAACAAAACGTATTCTCATTTCACGGGATGTAGTGTTTGTGGAAGATTCTGTTCAGCCCTTGCTGTCATGTACTAGAGACAATAATGTAAGCTCACAGGACATTTATGACACTTTGTTGCCTCTTTTCAGTGGTGGAAATACGAATGTAAGTTCCAATGAGGCAAATGTACATCCTATGGAAGTTTTCGAAAATGTTACAGATCAGCCTATTACTGATACATATGTACATGATGTACTTCATGAGGAAAGGGCTGAAAATGAGCAGGCTAGAGGTATGCCAAAATGGCTGGTGCATACATTGCGTGACAGTAAATTGGATGCACATTTGTCTAGTCGTACTCATTCAGGCTCTCGCCATGCATCTTATGCATGAGATTGTTATGCTTTGGTTGTGTCTAGCTTACACGATGTTGAGGAGCCTCTGTCTTTTGATGAAGCACAGACTTCAAAAAATTGTATGGCTGCCATGCAATCAGAATATAATGCACTTATAGAAAATGACACATGGACTTTATGTGATTTGCCTCCTGGCAAAATGTCCATTGGTACAAAGTGGGTTTACAAGTTGAAACGCAAGCCGGATGGTGAGATCAATCGCCATAAGGCTCGACTTGGTGCAAAGGGTTATGCACAACAAAAAGGCATAAATTATGAAGAGACTTTTTCTCCCACTTGTCGTATGACTACTATGCGTTTTCTATCTGCATTGGCAGCTTATTTTGGTTGGGATGTACATCAATCAAACATTGTTACTGCTTTCTTGAATGATGACATATTTGAGGAAGTTTATGTAACGCAGCCTTGCGGTTTTGTTATAAAAGGACAAGAGGACAAAGTGTGCAAATGTAAGAAGGCTTTGTATGGGTTGAAGCAATCTCCTCGTGCTTGGTATGAGAAAGCTGACACTCATTTGGTCAAACAAGGTTTTCGTAACAGTCCAACAGAAAGCACATTGTATGTAAAGCGTGAGGGTTATGTACTTCTCATTGTGGTTCTTTATGTTGATGATTTGCTGATCACTAGACCACATGAGAGACATATTGCTGAATTTAAGGCTGATTTGAATGCTACTTTGAAGATGAAAGATTTGGGGCTGTTGCATCATTACTTGGGTATAGAGTTTAAGCAGTGTGATGGTGGTACTGCCTTGTGTCAGAAAAGTTACATAGAGGCATTGCTATGTAAGTTTGGACTTGAGGATTGCAAACCTATTGCCATTCCCATGGAAACGGGTTTGAAGTTGAGTCTACATGATGCTGGCGATCCTGCTGATGTCACTCTTTATCAAACTGCTATTGGCTGCCTCATTTATGTATGCAACACGAGGCCGGATATTCAGTTTGCAGTCTCGGAGGTCAGTAGATTTATGCATAGCCTAGGGTCTAAGCATTGGCAGGCTGTTAAGAGGATTTTCCACTACCTTAGTGGCTCTTTATATCCTTGCTTGTTTTATCCCAAGGGGGGATCATTACCGCCAGACTTACATGCTTTTTCGGACTCAGATTGGGCTGGTTGTTTTGACACGTGAGTGTCCACAAGTGGTTTTTGTTTCATGCTTGGAAGTTCATCTATATCATGGTTGAGCAAGAAGCAACCTATTGTGGCCACTTTGAGTTGTGAGGCTGAGTACACGGCAGTCTTCACAGCTACGGTTGAGTGTGTATGGCTCAGACGCCTTATGGCTGATTTGGGTGTTGGACAGGACACTGCCAACACTATCTACACTGACAGTTAGAGCGCATTGGCAGTTGCAAGGAACCCAGTTTTTCATGCTCGCACAAAGCACATTGAGGTGCATTACCACTATGTCAGGGAGAGGCTCTTAGCAGGAGAGATCAGCTTGGCTTATGGGCCAACACAGGACAACCTTCTAGATCTTTTCACAAAGGCATTGTCTTGTGAGAAGCTTGAAGCTTTCCGCAAAGCTTTGGGTTTACTCGCCTTTGTGGACTGATCATGCCCTCAGGGCATGGCACTTCCCTTTACTCATGTGCTAGCTCTCGTTCACCGCATCACTCCAGGGGGGATTTGTTACCATATGTGGTAGTGATGTGTGTGAACACACTAGGAGCACCAGGGCAATTTTTCCCTCTTTAGGAGGTTTTTTCCCCCGAGCATTGCATATACGCCCATCACTCTAGAGCTATCTATCTTTCTATTGCACACAAAGTAACACACTCTCTATTGTGTGCCTTGAGCTTCCTTCGTCTTCTCCAAGCTGTGTGTGTTTCTCTGCAACCCTAATTCCAACAGGACGGTACCCACAGCGGGGTACCCCCCCTCCCTCTTGTGAAGCTTCAGGCAAAGCTAGGCATACTGACAGAGCCAAGCAAGGTAAGGCTGTGAAATACAAAGGCAAGGTGCTATTTCTGCTGTGTATCCTACATATTATCATTTCGTACCTTCATTCAAGTTGTCGGCAAGTTATCCAAAATACACAAACCAAGTATAGCACAGGTGCTCAAGGCAAACACACCTACACTATCGAATTGTTTTCTTGGAACCCGGAGCAAGATTACATCCTCAGCGGCAATTGGAGCAAGAACGAAATTAGCAAGGCTAATTACCGGTATCAACGGGATTCTTTATCGGCATTTATCATTTGCGATACATCATGTATTTTTCTTGCTATTCCTTGCATTGCACTGTGTCACCATGGATTCAGATATCAATATGACTTTTGATTTCAAGCAAAATACACCTGATCCTGCCCATGATGGCTCGCAGCAGGATGCTCTCATGAAGAGTGCCCGTGATGCTACGGCAGGTGAGGACATCTATGAATTCCTCGACATTCAAGAATTTCGTGTACTTTAGACACGCATATCAGTCATGGAAGGAAATTTTAAATCTTTAAATGAAAACCTCACTAAATTATCCACGTTAGTGATCCAATTAATGCAACAACAGTCTAAGGGTCCTGCTGACATGCACATGCATGAGCACATTGCTACATAGGGGCAATGCCTTCTAATCAGGGACAAGGTCCAACTGCTGATACTTTGCACACTCTCACTGCAAAAGAGGTGGATGAGTTGTTGAAAAACACCAAACCACCGACTTTTAAGGGCGAAGACCGCGATCGCAATAAGGATGCAATAAATACCTTTTTCAGCAAAGTGGGATGGAATTCATGCCTTACGGCGTACTCCGGACATACTCAACGCACTGCAAATGAGCTTAACTCTGGAAGGCAAGGCCTACAAATGGTGGATGTCTCTCAAGGAGAAGAATATCATACCACAGAGTTGGGCAGCTTTTGAAGCTATGTTTCACAAAGAATTTTTGCCTACAAATGAGGTAGATCGGAATTGGACGGTTTGGGACACGTGTTCCATGCGCCAATACCCATCATTACTTGAATATATATCTCACTATCGGGATGTTATCCTCAAATTGGAAGGCTTAGATAACTTTCAGCAAGTACGGGGATTTATACGTGGTCTGACACCAGAGCTTAAGAAGCACGTAAGACCCAAGACCCTAAAACACTTGAAGAATTCATAGTGAAAGCACATATTCTCGATGATCCAGATGAAAAGAAATCACATAATACTCACGTGCCTGCTAATACACATGGTAATACATGCACACAGTATGGGCACAATAAAAGGAAATTTATAGTAGCCAATGCAGAAGCATCTAACACTACAACACAACATGGAGATATCGACGCGCGTATATCAATGAAATTAGCGGGCGTCGCTATACGCGTCTCAATGTACGTCGATATACGTGTGGAAAGGCTTTACTTTCCACGCTTATATCGACGCCTATAGCGACGCAAAAAAAATTGGGGGAAAAAAGCGAAACCGGTGAGCAACAGGGGCCATTTTCGCTTGCGCTCTGCTCAAATCTTGGCCTCCACCTACTGCGCAGGTATTACACCCCCCCCCCAACCCCTCTCTTTCTCTCTACATCGTGTGTGTGTGTGTGTAAGAAAGAGAGAGAGAGAGAGAGAGAGAGAGAGAGAGAGAGAGAGAGAGAGAGAGAGAGAGAGAGAGAGAGAGAGAGAGAGGAAATAGAGAGAGAGAGAGAGAGAGAGAGAGAGAGAGAGAGAGAGAGATAGGAAATAGAGAGAGAGAGAGAGAGAGAGAGAGAGAGAGAGAGAGAGAGAGAGAGAGAGTTATATATATATATATATATATATATATATATATAGAGAGAGAGAGAGAGAGAGAGAGAGAGAGAGAGAGAGAGAGAGAGAGAGAGAGAGAGAGGTAGGGAAGTGAAGAGCGAGACAGAGAGAGAGAGATAGGAAAATAAGGAAATAGAGAGAGAAAGAGAGATAGCGAGAGCGAGATCGAGAGAGAGAGAGAAAGAGAGATAGCGAGAGTGAGATTGAGAGAGAAAGAGAGATCGAGATCGCTTTTTTGAGCAAGAACCATGCAAGGCTTCTGAATCTTTCTCAAGTTGCTCATCCATCTCCACATTATCTTCTGGCTTGGACATGGAGGCCCTGTTCGGTTTACAATCAGGTAGAAAACTTTCATTGGGCTGAGAACTTCCATGGCTTGTGCTTTCATCAAGTGCGGCATTGGAAAGCTTTCTCTGACAGGCTACCTCGGAATGGAGGCAGGTGGGTTCGTAGACAGAGAAGAAACTATGGAACTAAAAGAGGCAAAGGGGTTTTGTCTGCTACATGCATTGCCATGTACACCTGGGAGTGCACGCATGTGTCTACCCATATAGGATTTGACCAATAAAGACGAGATTTTGACCCGGTGGTCCTGATCTCCGTACACCTCTGGACCTAGGTGTACGGAGATTGGGCAAGACTAGAGAATGCGAGGTAGTTTACATTGTGAGGAGTATATATATATATATATATATATATATATATATATATATATATATATATATATATATATATATATATATATTAAAAGAACATTCATAATCATTGTAGATGGCAACGTCATCAACTAACATGGAGGAAAAGATTGCATGCTCGTGCACGCTCTGCAAGTATCAAATCATGCGCAAGCGTAGGATATGTAATGAGCATGTGCACAAGTACGGAGAGTTTGCTAGAGAAACCGTACAGAATCTGTGATACGACTCCTACGGAACGGGCATTGATTTTCGCGACATAGCACCTACATCTGAGAGAGAGAGAAAAAAGATTATGCGTGAAGGTCCGACCAATATAGAGCCACGGATGGAAGTAGAAAAGGGCTTACAGACAGAAGACGACGGCATGGAGGAGATGCTGGATGCCTTCTTCCAGACAAGCGAGGAGAACGCGAACGAAGCAGCACCAGAAGCCATGCGCCTATCTCCTGAAGACATGTTGAGGAATTTGGCACGTCAACCAATCTATGAAGGCGCCAAAATATCTGTGCTTCGTACTTGTCTGGCGTTTTTGAATCTTCAGTCAGTGTACGGGTGGTCAGATGCAAGCGTCACTGCTTTGTTTAGGTACGTAATTTACAAAAGAGATTTTCCGATTGCAACAACAAATTGACAGCAGAAGAAACACGTTTGACAGTGGGGTAATGGTTAGTTTCATGCAAAAGAGCAGGGCTAGTGCTAGAGACTCGAATGAGAGCACTAGCAACCTGGATTATTGTGGTCTGGTGTCAGATATCCTGAAAGTAAGCTTCAGGCGGTTTGAGATGTTTTTGTTGGATGTGAAGTGGTTCAAGGTGATTACTTCTGGTCGCAATGCAACGGTACGCAGAGATGGAAACAAGCTTGTGCAAATAGATTCTACAAATAGATCAGGGAGGATGAGCGGACAACGGCCACGCGGTTCAGACAGCAGCATGAGGCCGCGCAGGTACGACAGATGACTAGGGGGACATCTCATCTTGGTAGCAAAGGCTTCGACACCTTTCGCTATGAGTTTGTGAGTTTCTAATCCAATCTTAACTATGGCGTTTTTTAAAATGCGATGAATCATATATTCTTATTACTTTGATTTTTGTATAAACGCAGAATCTTGTGATGCATTGAGCTCCATCATGCGAGGAGGAGTCAGATGGATATCGCAGAGGTATCTATGAAGTACTGAATGATCTTGAAGCTTCAGGAGAGCCTGTAGACTGGGAGGCCTTACAGTTTCGCTGATCGCTTGAGGTGAGACGTTAATATGTGTGAGTTGATTTAATTAAGTCAGTATAAGTGAAGTAATATCAATACTAATTTTGTGAGTTGTCCTATGTGCACGTTGCGACGCCTAGTCATTAGTGGACCAGATTTCATCTATATGCTTTGTGAGACACAGACACCCTTCTGTGTCTCTTTTTTGTACAAACAGTTATTGTTTCCCTTATGGTTACGATTATTGTCATTGTCATTGTATAGACAATTATTGTTTCTCTTTCTGGTTATGCTTATGGTTATTGTTAATTTTGTTTATGGTTATGGTTATCTGCATTATGGTTTTTATCAAAGTGGTTATAGCCTGTTATGGTTTTAAGTTATGGTTATGGTTTGTTATGGTTATGCTTTTAAGTTATGGCTATGCTTTTCAGTTGGTACGGTTGTCTTTTATTGGCCTTAAATCTCATGTGAGATCCTACATGGATAGCATGTAGGAGGCGTATACATGATATGGTTTTTTTTGAAAAGTTTATGTAAAAACAAAGGGAACTCTGCCGAAATTTCCACGCACGGGAGCATGGTTGATATTTTGGTCCTGCTTGCTTTCTTGGGCAGAGGGCAGGAAGTCTGGCTGTGGCTGTGTCCATCTTTTAACTGGGCACAGGCCAGGCTACCTGCCCTCTGCCCAAGAATTTTTTTTTCTACTATGGTTGTCGCTATATGCGTCGCTATGCCCGTCGCTAAGAGCGACTAGTTTCACAGCGACGCACATAGCCACGGGCAGCGTCGATATATGCGTCGATAACACCTGTTTTTGTTGTAGTGTAAAAAACCCAAGAGGTCCAGAGGTCCTCTCTCTCCTGAGGACTTTGATAAAGCTAAGAAAGAGAAATTATGTTTTCAATGTTTAGGAAGCGATCATGGCAAAAAGGATTGTCCCAAGGGGAAATCTGCTACTCATGGCAAGGAGAAAGCAGCGCACATGGTGCAACAGCTGCCTCTTGAGTCTTCCTCACGATTCTCTATAGTGGAAGTAACACACATCGAGGTGGTGCATGAATGCTATCTCACAGCTTCCACGTGGCAACAGAGCTTCGAACCACATGAGTTAGTACGTATGCACGGATCTCTGCAAGGGCACAAGGTCTGCATCTTGGTAGATGACAGTGCTACTCACAATTTTATCATTTACGGATTGGTGAAAAAACTCAAATTGCCTCAAACTCCGAGCTCACCACTACTGAATGGACATGATACCAAAATCTGGATACTCAAGTCCGAGCTGTTCTGTTGGAAGTACAAGGTTACTCCACATCCTTGGATTTTCAGGTTATGAACATGGAGAGGGCAGACGTGGTCCTTGGTAGGGAATGGTTGCATAGCTTAGGACCATCACTGAAGCGTAGCTATGAGCACAACAGCTTGATGTTCGAATCCCATGGCGCACATGTGTTGTTGTTAGGAGAGAAGGATGTACCTTCTTCACCATTGATATGTGCAACCGAGCTTATGCAGCTCGTTTCTGATAATGAAATAGATCAAGTTTTCTTGTGTTACTCATTGTCTCATTTTCTCTCTAACATTGAATCTGTTGAACATTCCTCAACGCCGCATGCTTCTCTCTCATCTCTTCCACCAATGGCTACTTCCAAACAAGCAAACATTGCTAGTGAGTTACAAAAATTATTAAAGGAATTTCAAGATGTTTTTCCTAATGATTTGCCACCAGGATTACCGTCGACACGATCGGTGCAACATAGCATCGATGTGGTTGTAGGCAGTAAACCTGTCAGTAAACCGCCCTACCGTATGAGTTACTCTGAAGCTTCTGAGGTGGAACGTCAGCTTGTTGACTACCTTAGCAGAGGGTTTATCCAACCTAGTTCTTCACCATGGGCTTCTCCTATCCTATTAGTGAAGAAAAAAGACGGCAGTATGCGCATGTGCGTAGACTATCATGGCTTAAACGCGGTTATTATTAAGAACAAGTACCCATTGCCATGCGTGGATGAGTTGTTCAAGAAACTCATTCATGCTCGTATTTTTACGAAAGTAGACTTGCGATCAGGTTATCACCAAGTCCGTATTCGACTTGTTGATATACCCAAAACTACATTCCGAACAAGGTTTGGACACTACGAGTTTTTGTTGATGCCCTTTGGGTTAACCAATGCGCCCGTAACATTCATGGCACTTATGGATAGTGTCTTGAAGCCGTATTTGGGCAAATTTGTCATCGTTTTTCGTCTATAGTGCTTTTGAAGAAGAACACTTACAACATCTGAGGTAGATGTTCGAATTGTTATGGACAAGTCAATTATATGCCAAGGAATGTAAGTGTGATTTTCTGAAAGAAGAAATTTACTATCTTGGGCATGTTATTTCAGCTAATCGGCTATATATGGATCAATCCAAAGTGGATACAATCCGACAGTGTCCTTCTCCTAAAAATCTGAAAGAGTTACATATTTTTTTAGGATTTGCAAGTTTTTACCAAAGGTTCGTTAAAAACTATGCTAATATTGTTGTTCCCATGACGGATCAACTGAAAGGCAAAGGCAAAGCTTTTCAATGGGGACCCGCTCAACAATATAGTTTCGATACGCTCAAGGATGCATTAACTACAGCTCCCATACTAGCTATTGTAGATCCTTTGAAACCATTCGTTTTGGAAACGGATGCCAATTGAATGAGCTATTGGAGCAGTCTTGTTACAAGATGGACGACCAATTGCATTTGAAAGGAAGAAGCTTGATGCAGCTCAACAGAACTACTCTGCTTATGAGCGTGAACTCTATGCAATAGGGTCTGCCTTAAAAACATGGTGGCATTATTTGTATGGTGCTCAGTTTGAGATTGTGTTTGACCATGAAAGCATCAAATGGTTTACACAACAAACTGATTTGAAGGGTCGAAAAGCTAGGTGGGCCGAGATTCTTCAGGAATATGACGCCAAGCTCCAGTATCGTAAAGGATGATACAATGTGGTGACTGACGCTCTAAGTCATATGCCGGAGATCAATTCTCTCAAAGGCAAATATGAGCATGATGAAGCATATTCCAAAGGGTGGATCCATGTACAAATGAGTGATCGTTCTCACTCCAATGATGGTAGTGTAACGTTAACCTCCACACATAGTTCTCCCCTATCGAGCGATGAACTACAATGATGGAAGCATTTTACCATCAACAATGGGTACCTACTCCATAAGGGGAGAGTTTGTGTATCGACGGACACAGACATTCGGTGCCAAATTCTTTATGATTGTCATGATAGTCCAAGTGCAGGGCACCCGAGTATTAGAAAGACTTATGCTCTCGTACGATGGCGGTTTTACTGGCCAGGTTTACATGGCTTTGTTCAAGCTTATGTCTTGCATTGCCAAAAATGTAAAGTTAATAAAGTAGAGTGCCTGAAAGCAGGTGGACTCTTACATCCTTTGGAGATTCCCAATGGAAGATGGAAAAGTATCTCTATGGACTTTATTTTGGGTTTACCAACCATTGTACGAGGTCATGACTCGGTATGGGTGGTCGTAGACCGGTTGACTAAACTCTGTAAGTTTATTCCAACCAAATCAACGGTTAAGACTCCAGAACTAGCCAAGTTATTTGTGGACAATCTATACAAGTTGTATGGTTTTCCAAGTAACATTGTCAATGATCGTGATCCCAAAGTTTAACAGTCATTTTTGGAGGGCTGTGTCCAAACGATTTGGTACACAACTAAACCTCAGTACAGACGATCATCCAGAAACAGATGGTCACAGTGAACGAGTTAACCAAGTGCTAGAGAATATGCTACGAGCCTACGTTAGCAAAAAAAAAAAGTCACACTGGGAAGAATACTTACCTATTCTCGAGTTTGCCTACAATAGTACTAAGCATGTCACAATTGGATTTAGTCCTTTCATGCTCATGTATGGGTTTCAACCTAGGTCACTTGTTACGGTGGGGTTGGCAACCAAAAAGCTCCAATAGGTTAAGGATTTTCTCCAAGACCATATGGATATGCTGAAACCCGCTCCTCAGAATGTCCGACAAGCGTAGGATCGGTATAAGAAGTACGCTGATGAGAAACGTCAGCAAATTACCTTCAAGGAAGGGGAGGAAGTATTTTTACGTGTGCCAAAACATTCAAAAAGTCTGAAAATGGGGCCAACACCTAAACTATCTCCCCGATATTGTGGGCCTTTCAAAATACTCAAGCGAGTAGGTGATCGTGCCTACAAATTATTGCTACCTACACATTCTCGTATTCATCCGGTGTTTCATGTAAGCCGTTTACGTAAGCAGTTACATGGGGACGACAATGTCATTGTCCAACAGATTTTGGTTGATTTCGTTGAACCTCCTACCTTACCACATGAACCTGAACGTATTCTCAACTATCATGATTTACATACGCGTCATCATGTACGTCAACAAGCATTAATCAAGTGGAAAGATCGACCCGAGGAAGGTACCACTTGGGAAAACATTAGTGTTCTTAAGAAGAAGTTCCCCACTTTTGTTTTTGAGGACGAAAACTCTTCTTTAAGGAGGGAGTAATGTCAGGACAACTGCAAGGCCGGACTAGACAAGGGCAAGGCCGGGCTAGGCAGTGTGGAAAGGGAGCCATGCTATATAGTGGGAGGTGGATTCCTAGGTTCTAGTTCCCCTTGTCTAACATTTGCCATTTTCTTTTTCTCAGCATCAGATTTGGGATCATCATTCTTGCTATGTTTTGCATTTTCTTGCATCAATTGGGGTACTTAATTTTGCCTTTCCACCTTTCATATTAAAACATTGCAAGACCTTGTGGATATATGTTTTTTGAGATAACTCCAGTATTCCAGGTTTCCTATCCCTCTTGATACACATATCAAGAAAGTGACTTGCATCTCCCAAATCCTTCATAGAAAATTGCATGCTAAGTGACTTCTTCAAGATGGCAATCTTATCTTTAGACTTCTTCACAATGAGCATATCATTGATAGAAAGTATCAATATGATAAGTGAACCTTTGTTCAACTTTTGGGTATACAAGCATTATACAAGCAATAATCTTCTCTGGCGGATTGCATGTACTTGTCAAATTTTTGGCACCATGTCATGAGCCTTGCTTTAGGCCCTACAATTCCTAACGATGTCTACACACTAGTTCTACCCTCGTAGGCACTTTGGGTTCAACTTCAAAATTCTCTACTTGTTTCATATAGACATCTTCTTCTAGATCCCCGTAGGATTTTTGGATTCAACCTCAAAACCCTGTAGCTATTTTGTATGAACGTCTTCTTCTAGATCCTTGTGAAGGAAATCCGTCTTCACATCCATCTGGACAAGTTTCATGTCCTTAGCAGTTACTAGTCCAAGCACATGACACAAGTAGTCATCATGACTATTGGAGAAAAATTATGTCCATGCCTTTCCTCTTTGAATCCCTTAGCAACAAATCTAGCCTTATACTTAGGCTCAAGATATCATGTCATGTATTTCTTTTTATACACTCATTTGCAAGGCAAGGCTTGCTTTCCCTATGGCAACTCCGTCAGTTCCCAAGTCTGATATGCCATAATTGAGTTATACTTTGATTGCATTTCCTGGTCCCACTTCATGCTATCTTCCATTTGAATAGCCTCTTGGTAGCAGATAGGCTCTTTGGAGTCAATGACCAACAAATAGTCTAACTCTAGCTGAAAAATGCTGAGGGGTATGAGAGAATTGTGTATATCTCCTCATCGACTAACTATCAGACTTTATTCTCTCTAGAGCACTACTAGTGATAAGAATGTCACGAGTAGACTGAGCTATTTATTTGTTCTCACTTAAGGCTACATCCTCAAAATGACCTTGCGATACTCAACCTCTTTGATAGGATGCATATGCATCTTTGACTCATTGAAGATAACTTGTGACTTGCGAATGACTTTTTTAAAGTTCGGATGCCAAAGAGGATAGCCCATCTCTCCATTGAAGATAACTTGTGACTTGCAAATGACGTTTTTAAAGTTCGGATGCCAAAGAGGATAGCCCATCTCTCCATATGCACCATATCCAATGAAGATTAATTTATGTAATTTTGGATCTAGATTCTTGTGTAGTTCTTTAGGGACATATGAGAATGCATCACACCCAAATTATGCAATTTGTCATATTCTATCTCTTCTTAAAACTCTAGAGGTAAGTTCACCATAGACAACATGGATGTGACTCTCTCTTGAATTGTCCTATCTATATGCTCAACAATGCTATTCTAAGTAGGTGTGTACTACATAGCTAACTATCATCTAATGCCTCTTTTGCTACAAAAATTCTTGAACACAGTAGAGACATATTCTCCCCTATTGTCAATGCACAAAGCCTTCAAACTTCTTGCCTGAGTGGTTCTCGACCATCGCAAGAAATTTCTAAAACGTAGCAAAAACTTCATATTTCCTCTTCAAGAGGTAGACCCACACCTTTCGAGTAGAATCATCAATGAATGAGGAAATATAATGCCCCCCTACAGATATATGCACCCACATAACTCACTATGTACCAAGTCTAGACAGTTTCCTGACTCTTGATTCAATGGCAAAGTGGTATCCTTAGTTGTTTGCCATTAATGAAAAGCTCACTGAAACTAAAATTAGAATAGTTTAAGACATGTAAGTGGCTCAAACACTAAATTTGTTTCTTTTTTTTTGTGCTCATATGACCAAGTTGGCTATGCCACAACTTAGAAGAAGGCAACTCGACAACATAAATGGAATTCTCTTTCATAGACAAGACATACAAGAATAGAATGAACCAGATTTTTGGCCTTTCAAAATGACAAAATTCCCCTTGCAAATTATGCAAGAACCATTGCCTAATATTGTAGTATAGCCCAAAACATCAAGCTGAACTGCTGTCTCTAACCTCTTAGTCAACTTTGGCACATGTCTAACACCTCAAAGCATAAATTCAATGTCATTACACATGCATAACTTCACATCTCCAATGCTACAAATGTCAAGCTAATACAAGTTACCAAGCTTGACAGAACCATGCATAGAATCATAACTAGAGAACCATTCCCTATGGGGAGTAACATGGAAATTGGTGGAGTTACCAATGGCAATGTTAAATGTGTCCCATAACAAAGGCAAAGAACATAGCAAGAAAATGGCTTTTCTTTCATCATTGAAATTAAGTCCCTTGAATGTAAGCTACAAAAACAAGCTATTAAGCACATTTAAGTTTGAACTGACATTTTTTTCCTCTTTCATGTTCAAACGCATGAGCTTTTTAATAAGAAAAACTTTATTTAAGGTGCTCTTGTCATCCCAAGCTGAGCATAACGACTCCCATACTTGCTTTGCAATGGTCTTGTTGATACTTGTGAAGCTAATAGACTCACTAGGGTGCAAACAATTGGTCACCATAGCATGAGCATCAAGGTCATCCCATTGATCATAAGTGTTAACGCCTTCTTTACGCACTTTCAGTGGTGTTGCAAGGCCCTTATTGACCAAGACATCAAGCATACACTGCTTCCAACTCGTGAAGTTTGTGCCATCAAACTTCTTGATATAATACTCTTCTTTCTCAAAAGGTCCAACCACAATTAACAAGAGCAAAAGCGAGAGTGAGGCTAGGAATTTATGACAAAATTTCAACAAAAATTGGCAGAGTCTCCTCTATATGGAGATCAAAATCTCAAGCAAAACTCAACAAAAAATGCATAAATTGTAAAAGAGTGTTGAAAAGGTATAAACTCATATATAATGCTCAAAATTAATGTTGGAAGATTGCCAACTTGACATCAAAGCACCTATACCCTTCTATACATATCATATGGTCAAGCTACCCATTGTAAGTTGTACCCAACTTACAATGGGTAGCTTGGACCTTAGTGCTCGGCTTCAAAAAGACTCACGCAACAGCCCTCACAAAGGTTATGCAAACATCACTAACCACAATCTCAAAAAAGACTCTTTTGGACCAAGTCTCAAAAATAGTTAGGACTACCAAAACAAGCCAAAATTGGCTCCACAACGATGTATAATGGTAGTATCTACAACACATCGTATATGAATCGTAAGAGGCACTGCTAATGCACTTAGACATGCACCAACAAGTGTGCAATTAAAATCATAGTCTCAGCTCAAAGTGGGGAGTAAAACATGCTCAAAAGAGCACAAGAACTCTTGAAGTGCTAATCATGCATAAACAATATGCATCCAAACTCCCAATGAAACTGAAATGCTTGTAAAATGTCAAAGATGCTCACAAATTTGTTGTGTAAAGAGACCTTGTGATTGGCCCAGTGCGTGTAAATCCATATTTGAGAGCTACCTTTGCAAAGCCCTCAATGGCTATGCATAGGCAATACCACAGAGAACATACATTATGGCCAAGACTGCATATGGAATTCCAAAGCTGCTCTCAAACGAAACACATGGAGAGCTCAAAACACATGTGAATGCATGAAATTTTTTGCTAATGGCAAGATAAAATCCACCTATATTTTCCTTCCACTGTCGATGATCTCTATCTATCTTGCTCTCTATGATGTTAAAGAGCATGGATGATGCCAAATGCTGAAGAAGACAGTGGGGTCAATGCCAACTTTTACTTTCGGATAGAAGTATTGTGCCGATGCTCATAGATGTTGGAGGAGAGTCAATGCTCTCTCTCTCTCTCTCTCTCTATTTCTCTCTCTCTCTCTCTCTCTCTCTCTCTCTCTCTCACACACACACACACACACACACACACACACACACACATGTGCTATGCAAAAATCTCTAATGTCATCGAAGTCAATGTCAAATAGGAGTGCTCACCAATGCCAAATGCTAAAAGTATATCCTTGCAATGCAATGTTGAAGACACGGAATAGGAGGTGTGTGTGTTCGATGCTACAAAGGGTCACACGATGTTGAGTGTGTGTGTGTGTGTGTGTGTGTGTGTGTGTGTGTGTGTGTGGTGAAAGATGCACCTTCGCCTCTGTTCTCTTTCTCTACCTCTTTGGTGCTCATTTCCGTGTGTGTGTGTGTGTGTAGCTCTCACTTGCACTTTCCCTCTCCTATGCTTCTCCACAATCCTTCAACATTTTTCTTTCTGTCAAGTTGCAAAGCCTTCTCTATCATTGAGAGAGAGTGTGTGTGTGTGTGTGTGTTCCATGAGAGAGGCAAAATCTTTCTCTCTCTCTCTCTCTCTCTCTCTCTCTCTCTCTCTCTCTCTCTCTCTCTCTCTCTCTCTCTCTCTCTCTCTCTCTCTCTCTCTCTCTCTCTCCCCCCCAATAATCCTTCGTTGCAATCGGCAAAAAGAGTTGTATCAGTCATGTGATGGAGCCACTTTGTAATGTTTTTGTTTGGCCCCATAGGTCATATTTGACCTCTAAGGATGATAATCTCTCTCTCTCTCTCTCTCTCTCTCTCATTGGCCTTCCCATTATGATGTCGTCTGGCATATGCTTTGCTTTGATCACATGGAATTAAGCTATGATGATCTGTGAACTTACTTCAATGGTGGTGGAGATGATGCCCCAGCATTTTGTTTGTTTGTTTCCAGATATGTCAATGAATTCAGAAGCATCTTCCAGCTGTGGTTGTCCACATCTTTTCCAAGTGCGAAAAGACATTAGGTTCTTATCTAGCTGAAAATCTAGCTTTACTTCTCTTGACAGCTTTTCTTTGTTTTCACCAACAATGTTGCACTTGATCGTCTTAGTATTTCTTTCTGTATTGATTGCTTTTGTTGTGGCAGTGTCCTTTTGTTGAGCTTTATCTGTATTTTCTTTGCTTTGACCACCTGCTTCAATTGATGTTGACTTGTATGACTGTGATTGCACTTTTTGTTTGCAATTGATGAGCATTATCCATCTGCATCTGAGTAACCTTTGAGCTTAATAGATCCATTGTACTTTCTGGCAGAATCTGTCTCTTTGGAGGAGATTTTGGTCGTGACATTTCTTGTAGCATTTTGGACTTTACATTTCATTGACTTTGACTTTTATGTCACCTGTTCTGGCAGCTTGAGGCTCTGAATCATCTTCAAATAGTCTTTGACTTCAGTCGGGCCATCCGTATGGGTTTGTATAAGGTCGTGATCTTGCTGATATTCGTTGCCATGTGCATCTTGATATGCATATGTGAGCTTGATTACATGTAACTGTTTGAACACAATTGTATTTGTCGGCTTAATACTCTGATTTGTGGAGATCATCTGAAACTTCCATCCTTGATGATCTTCATATAAGCATTTGTCTGCAGAATCTGATAGAATCTGGGTCAATTGGAAACTTCGAACCATATGATCTTTCAATGGTTTCTACCTTGAAGGGGTCTGTTGGTTAGAGGCTCTAGGGCTTCTAACTGGTGTAGCATTTCCTGGTACATAAGCTGAGCTTGATGGATTTATAGCTCCTCCCTTCCTAGGGTGATCACTATAGCCTGCTTCATTATAAGAGTTCAAAATTGTTTGGCTCTGATTTAGTCTCACCTTTTGGGACTGTGAAGGTACACTTTGGGTAGCACTGTTGACATTTGGCATCTGTAAACCTTCTGCATAGTTTCCTATGTATCTCCGTGAAACATGACGAATTATTCCCCAAGTCAAGCTGCAGATAGCATTATCTTTACCCTGATATTGTCTATCCCATGGGTCTCCTATGATTTGAGCTTCTGTGGTTTCAGGACCCAAGGCATCGTAGATGCTAGACTCTCGTCTATATCTATGACTGTTTTGGTCAAAGTATATGTTCGTTTGGTCACAACATCGAAGCTTAATTTTGATGGAGGAGAGTTTGGCTCTGAACAGATTTCTGGGTTCACTCTGTTAATATCCTTCAGCTCTAGAGAGGATGGGCTATAATAGATTCTTTTCTCTGAAATGAACCATCCTTTCTGATCTATCACTGGACGCACTTCTATGAGCTGGTATGTGGGTCGTTCAAACACTTGTTGATCCTTTTTGTACAGTTTTCCTTTTTCGTCTACATAGTGTGCATATGAATTATGGTTGCATACAAAGCTAACATCATTCTGCTTGATGTGTCACTTAGACTCATGAATGATTGCACACTTGTGGTAGTGGATGCAAAATCATTTGCAAACCTAACAGTCTTTTCAACTTTTGGTGATACCTGGACACCTTGACCAAATTCATGCAGGAATTTGTTGTTCAAAGAATCAATTCTAAGCTTTTTAGGTGCTTGTGCATCTTTATGTTGATTTTTAACTTGCAGTGCAATTACTGGCGCTTCTAACGGTAATGTAGAATCATATGATTGCATTAAAAGTGACAAGTTAAATGCACTTACATCGAGATTCACATTTCCAATTTGCTATGTGACTTGATTGGCAGTTGATGTGTCCCTTTTGTCTGAATTTCTTGGACAATCTTCAGAAAAATGTCCACCTTTTCGTCCACAATCTGAGCAATACGCCATGACTGGTGGTATTTCAATTGGTTATGTCATGTCAAGCTCTTGCTGAGAAGTTTCAGCTTCTGTGCTTGCCAAATTGTAGGCATCTTCTTTTAAAACACTAGGCATTAAGCTGTAGACTGCTCCATCTTGACCTTTGTACCGTCTTTGGCTTGGTTCTCCAAGTAGACTTGCTTCTATTGGTTGATTTGTTGTATTTTGCAATTCTACTCCTCGACTATAGATTTGACAACTGCAATCCATGTACAATGACCCTGATTGCATATGCACCAACTGTATGTTTTGTTGGCTTGTGCAGATTTCTAAATAACCACTTGGATCCATCTTTTGCACTTCTATCTGTACTTCATCTTTGAGCTTGCAATACTTGGCTCCACTGAAGTCTGTGAACATCTGGGAGTTATCTGAATTTGGCTTTACTTTGATCAATAGGATCTTGGCTCCTATGCTGCTTTTACTACTCATCAAGTATCTATGGCATTTTGAATCTGCATATAAGACTTTGTCTCCATTGTATCCATATAGCTGTAAAATCTGGTATGTTGCAGTTGTGCATGTGTTGCCACTACTACTAGCTTGCTTTGTTGTACTTGAACTATCGGCTCGACTTGAGTCCATGTTGGCTTGTTCTGTAAAAACTATCTCCTAGCAGATTTTGGTTTCAATTAGCAAAAAATTTGCTGCTTGTACTAGCCTAATTTGCAATCACATGTCAGTTGTGTCCTTGTTCATCCAACCAGAAGCTAATTTGCAATGCAATTGCTTGCGCACACTTGCCAATTTCTAGTGTGCAAAATTCTCGAAATTTGACTGGACGCTCCACTGTTGGTGGTTTCGCTTGCTTTTTTCGGCTGTTCTTTTGCTGTTTCGGGCTTTTCCACTGTTTGCTTGATTTTTCATGGTCGTTGTTCTCGATTTGTGCTCGCTTTGCGGTGCACTCCTCTGGCTTTGGTTTTCAGCTTTTAATTTGCTCGTTTTTGTGTTTGTTTGCTCGACGTCTAATTTTTTTTGCTTTTTTGGGTTTTTTAACATTTTTTGGATCTTTCTGGCACTTCCAATGAGTTTCCTTTTATTTTTGTTGAATTTTTGTGAAATTTTAAATTTTCTAAAAAATTTAGTCTTTTTGTGAATTTTTTTGGGAAGGTTTTGATTTTTTATGAATATTTTTGATAGCTTTCTAATTTTTATGTGAATTTACTAATTTTTATGAAATTTTTGAAGGTTTTATGAATTTTTATGGTTTATTGGTTTTTTTCAATCAGTTTTTGATTTTTTAACAAAGTTTTGTGGTTTATCTCTGAATTTTTTATATTGACTTAAACAAAATACCAAAGTCAATGACACAAGAAAAAAAGGAAAAAGACAAAAGGCTCCAGTAGTAGTAGGCAGGCAACCGTTCAAAAAAAAGAGAAAGAAGACAACATGAAAAGAGAGGTTCCCTTTTTTTTTTTGTCTTCTTGTAGGTTAATGAATTGTGTGTGTAGGCGTGCGTTCACGCATGTGTGTATGTGGCAGACAACATAAGAGAGAGAGTTAAGAGAGACTACACGTGGGCTGCATCTGTCGGTGCTGATTGCGGAGGTACAAGGAGAAGGAGGTCCCGTTACGCACGCAGAGGAGAGAGAGCATCAGGTGTTGTGTGTATGTGTGTTTGCGTGCGTGCGTGCTGACAGCGGGACAGGTGGGCGGGGTTTGGTGTGTAGCGAGGAGAGAGAGCGAGTTGGAGAGTGGGAAGAGAGAAGGAGTTAGTGAGAGAGTCTAAATAATTGTGAATGGTGGGAGAGGGGGAGATGGACAGAAATGCTAAACAAAGAAATTCATGCTATACTCTATAGTAAAAAGCATACAACCCTAGAAGCGTGTGTGTGTCAGATGCTATTGACTTAGGAGACAATTGCAAAATTTTAAACGAAGAAGACGTTCCTAAGGATAACCAAAGCGAGAAAACAACATCCACTAAACCAGCACAAGTGGGAACGGCTGCTGCAGCACCACTCTCAGCTATTGAAGATATGCTAAAAAGGATGAACAACATGATGCACAACATGAAAAAAGCACCTATGAGGGGACCAAGACAGAGGATACCTCAACAAGGACAACCAA
This sequence comes from Adiantum capillus-veneris, assembly GCF_014529385.1. Taxonomy (NCBI): domain Eukaryota; kingdom Viridiplantae; phylum Streptophyta; class Polypodiopsida; order Polypodiales; family Pteridaceae; genus Adiantum; species Adiantum capillus-veneris. The sequence goes on along the minus strand of NC_140951.1, from coordinate 70,311,509 downwards.
TTAGGCCAGACAAAATGGTGTGGAGGGTAAATGGACCAACCATGAGACCCATGAGTGCTACGTCATACCAAAGTATGATGAGAATGTTCAGTACGTGCCCATGCAGCCACAAGGACAACCCATGTACAGATATCAGCCTAATATGGCCCAAGCTCAAAGACCACCAATGGGTATGGAAAGACCTCAACCTGTGTCGGGACAACAACCTCCCTGTCCAGGACATAATGTAGTGCTTGTAAAGTACATGCACTCTGAAGGAGTCATAGACGAACAAGCACTAGTGCCTGTTACACCCTATGCAGAGCCTAGTCCATCTACAGTAATGGTGGAAGGAGATTGGTATAATCTACACCCACCACCAATGGAAGAAACAGTGACTTATGCTCCACCAGAGCTCGCATCAATGTATTATGTAGCTAATCAAGGTGTCAGACCTCCCATGGTAAGACCCATGATGAAGCCAAGAACAAGAAACTGTCATAATTGTGGTGCTGATGATCATTGGAAAAATGAATGTCCAGAGCCTGACAAAAACCTCAAACTAGTTGAAGCCTATTGCATACAGTGTTGCAAAAAGGGAGGACACTTTCCAGAAGATTGTCCTAAAAATCCTTTGAACAAGGGTAAAACGTAGTCCAAGTGATACCTAGTAGCTCCTCAAAAAGTGAACCGATTATTCCAATCAAGGTAATCACTAGAGCCCAAGCCAAGAAAGAGAAATACAACTTCTCTGATGATTCGGAATATACGAAATTTTCCTCTCAAAGAATCAAAAGAAGCAGAAGCAAAAGATATGAGATGAGAAAACAAAAACAACGGGTTGAAATCGAGGAGAAAGCAAAAAAGCTATTCGAGGAAAAGTTGAAAGAAACTGGAAGTGAATTTAAAGAAACAACCGTGAAATCTGGAGGATCCATTTTGGTTGATAAATTTTTTTGAGCCTATTAATGCCGCCTTGGAAGCCTACCAAGCAAGACTTAAAGCAGGCCAAAACATGAAAAACAAATGGAAAAACTATCCTTCTCCAGACATGGAAGCAGCTAAGATGGAAGCTTATCAAAATTTGGTAAGAATCACGCAAGAAAGGCTGGAAAAACAAAAACCCAAGCTTGAAAGTATTGCAAAACTTGAAGAGCTCGTGGTAAGAGACACTAAAGAAAAATCCGATGTGGCAGCACAAACCCTCCTTGAAACAAAGGAACCAGAGCTTATAGTGCCTGACAGCGAAGATGCCTTAGACGGAATTCCATTCATAGAGGAAGACTGACTAGGACACTTATGGGAAAAAGTGAGAGAGATTAATGATGGGAGCCTAACTCTAAAGTCAGCTCCTATAGAGGAAGTCTCGTTGGATAACCTACCTTCTGATATGAACGTGGATGTACAATCCTTGTAGGGGGATTGCGGATTGGAAGCTTCAGGAATGTCAAAACCATTGACCTTGAAAATATTACCCTCTTACTTGAGAGATAACGAAGATGAATCCATCGTGTGTAAAACCACTCAAGTAAAAAGAGCTCAACAGACCCTAGAAGTAGACTACATTCATTCAATCATGTCTACACCCATCCAATGCACTCTTACCTTAGGAGAACTGTTAAAACTCAGACCATACTTATGGAGTGATTTACAGAAAACCCTAGAGAAGGTGGGGATAACTGGGTTAATCTCAAAAAATTTAAAAATGAAATGGACAACAAAGAGATTCAATCTGTTCCCATGAACAAAGTTGGAGAATATTATGAAGGGAAAGAAGGAAACACCACCCTCCCAGTGAAATATAATGACATTGAAACCATGGTGATATTGGATAGTGGAGCTGGCATAGCCATAGCCACTAAAGTAGTATGGGAATCCTGGGGACAGTCAGCCATTAGACAAATTCGAATGAAATTGCAGTTGGCTAACGGACACATTGAGAGACCATTAGGGCTGCTTGAAAAAGTGAGAGTCAATTCCAACACACTTTTGCCATAGTAGACTTTGGCAAAAAACTCAACTATGAAATCATATTGGGAAGACCTTTGATGCGACAGGTACAGCTTATCCAAGATTGGGGATACAACTATCTGTACTTGAAGCAAGTGGGATCTATAACAAAAGTAAATCTAAAAGATCACACTTATAGAGATGTCTTGAAAACACCCATCCAAGAGTTTGATTCTGTCTCTTCAGCTGAAACTAAACTTCCATCCTGGTTAAACAAAGACACTCCTATTTGGATGTGTAGAGCTTCAAAAAACGGAAGCTTAAGACGAGAAGAATGTATCCTAGAAAGGGACTACATAGATGAAGCTTATGTACTTGAACCCTTTTCAGAGCATTTGTTTGAGCCATTCGAGTGGACTCAAATTTTAGCGACAATGGATATATGTGTGAATATATCTATGCCTACTCAATTTTGCAATGAGGATGGCTACGACATAATTCCCATCCAAATGATTTCAATCCTCAACATTGAAGACAAAGATGAGGAACCCAAGGACTTAATGAAAGCTCAACAAGTCTTTTCATACCAATATTACGATGCAACTTATGAGTTAGATGAACACTTAGCTACCTCAGAAGGTTCGGGGTCAGAAAAAGAGCATATGAGAGCTAAGCTACTCTTAAAAGGAGGGGAGGAAAAGTTTTTTTACTTTCCAAACCAGAAATCAAGAAGACAAAAATGGTATAAACAGAAAAGAGACACCAGATTTGTGAAAACACGACCTATGCCATCAGTCTCCAGTAGAACACAATCCTGATGCCAATAGATGCAAATGATTGTGTCAAGGACAAAATAATTGGCAGATATTCTTCAAACAAAAACTCAGAAATGTCTCAAACATCAAGAAAAACAAGGAAGGGTACTCAGGCAAACCCACTGGATAAGAAACCACTCATGACACGAGTTGAGCGAAAAAAGAAATATCAAAAGTTGAAAAAAGCTCTAAAGGTGATATACACAACCGAAATGGAAAACACGGAAGAGGATGGTAAGGATGTAATGCATGTTCCATCCCATTACAAAAAGTATACTCTCCAAGATCGGAAAATTATAGTCGAACAACCTATTAGGGAACTACGGATATAGGGCAAGTCTTACAAAGGACCTGAAAACGCTAAAAGAATAGACTTGGTTGAACCAAGATAAGAGCCTAGACCTGCTTACATTGCGAATGACCTAACAGAAGAAGAAGAAAAGCTTTTGCTGAGTTCGTTAAAGGAATACCTAGATATCTTTGCTTAGTCTTACAAGGATCTCAAGGGTGTTGATCCAGAAATCTATCAACATACCATACCCATGAGAGATGATGCAAAACCAAGTAGACATAGACCATACACGTATAATGAAACATTTTTTAGGAAAATAAAAAGAAGAGATTGAAAAACTAAAGGAAGCCGAATTCATTTACAAAATTAAACACACAGATTGGGTGTCTCCAATTGTGGTAGTACCCAAGAAGAATGGAAAATTACGAGTGTGTGTTAATCTCAAAAGATAAATGTAGCTACCATTAGAGACAACTTTCCTCTTCCGATAACTGAGCATGTTTTAGAACGAGTTGCAAGAAAAGAAGCTTACAGCTTCTTAGACGGCTTTTCGGGATACAATCAACTTTTGGTTGACCCAAAAGATCAACATAAAACTGGTTTTGGATCAAAATGGGGTATATTTGCCTATCGGGTTATGTTGTTTGGGTTAACTAATGCTCCAGCCACGTTTCAAAGGTTGATGAGCCATGCTTTCAAAGAATATCTTAGGAAATTTTTAGAACTTGATGGCAGGCATATGGTGGCCAACACTTTTTGCAGATGCCAAAGAATATGTTCGAAGGTGTGATGCTTGTCAACGAGCAAAAAATGCCAACACGAGTAGATAGCATGTCCTTAAGACCAATGATGGGGGCTAGAGATATCGCAAAATGGGGTATAGATATTGTTGGACCAATACAGCCACCTACTTATAGAATCCAAGCTCAGTATATCATTGTAGCTACGGACTATTTGACCAAGTGGACCGAAGCTAAAGCAACTCAAAAGAATGATGCCAGAACCACTATTGCATTCTTATATGAGTATGTCTTCACGAGATATGGAGCTGCCAATAGAAATTGTCAGTGCTCAAGAAACTCATTTCCTCAATGAGGTAATCGAGTATTTGCTTAATGAGTTTATGGTCATCCATAAGAGTCTTACAAGATGGCAAGCGGTTTTTTTTTAGCAATGAAAAAAACGATCGAGTTCCTCAATAAAGTTTATTGCCTAGCTTTCTCTGGATCTTCAACCATTGAACCCAACCCAATGCCTATACTCTCACTCTCATCAACATGATAATAATCAGAGTCATCACAATCTTTGGTGAGAGACAATGAACTAACTTGATTATGAGTAAAATAAGCCCTTTCCCATCTTCAAGAACCACGACTAATTGTAGGACAACATATTTATATGCCATAATGGTTTCAATATTTAATTTTCACTGCTAATAAAACACATAATTTTCTTCACTTAAACTACACTAAAATTTTCAATGAATGTATTAAACTTGATCTAGCTCACTAAAATACTAGCTACATATTGGCTCAACATGTAAATAACTCTTTAGTATCAAATATCCCCCCCCCCCCCCCGCCACGAATCCTCCTTTCTTATTCTTCTCACCCCTACACCTTACTGTAAGCACCTTCGTTGCCTGCTTCTAGACCACATCCACAAGCGCTCATAACCCCTCCTACGATGAGGATTTGATTGTGTCACCAAGCTCTTTAGTCTAACAGTGATTTTGACTGAATGTTGCAACTCCTCTATGCCTGCAAAGAAGGCTGAATGGCTATTGTCGTGGCATTGATATCTCATAGTTCACAACTACATTCTGCCACCATTTCCTCCTATGCCCTCAATCTCTCTGCCTCCCCCCTCATGACCCTCAATCTGTTCATCATTCACTAAGACCACATGACCCTCAATCTTCATCTTGAATAAGCCTTGAAGGTAATATGTGGAGGTGATTGCATTTGTACTGAGAGAGCTGCATGTTCTTGCCAATAGAGCTACTTAAGGCTCTTGACATAGGGCTTGAAGATGGGCCACACAACACCCAGGGATTTCCCAGAGAGAGAGAGAGAGAGAGAGAGAGAGAGAGAGAGAGAGAGAGAGCCTCGTACATTTTTTACATGAATGTATGAAGTGGTAGTGCCACATGTAGATGCATTTTTGGCATGGATGTATGAAGTGTCAATGCCACATGTAGATGGATCTAAATACATTTGGTTTCAGTAAGAAGTGGAGGATATGTTAAGATTCCATTGATAAAAACATTTTGTAAAAATCATAAAGAAATAGCAAACTAATTAAAGTTATGCAATGTGTACGTAAAAAGATGTTTTGGTTTTTATAAATAAAATGGCCTTTAGTAGGCCTTCCTATGACCTTCGCAAAACCACTCCAAAGCAGTCTGCACCGGTGCAAACTGGTTATAACATACTTCGTCCTTGACGATGGATCCAAACGCTATGCTCTATAATGTATATTTTTAAAATATAAAACTAACATATACATTTAAAAAAACAGCTCTTGGTTGTGTTGGAGAAGACAACTGCAAGAAACGTGAACCCTTCCGGCTTCTGCAACATGCTTGGGAGCCTTTTTTTTTTATATAAAATAAATGTTGGGAGAAATACGATATCACAATAATGTGCATTGCTCAAATTGGATCTAGAGATCCATAAATAAATAATAGGACTCTGCTGGGCTGGCGAACGATATATTGTGCATAAGCAAAACCTGCTCGAACCAGTTCGTGCCGCCGCGAACTGGTTTGAACAGGTTTCAGAAGGGAGCTTTGCATAGAAAAATGGGCACCATTTAAGAGCTAAGACAATCGGTGGTCTACACAGAGTGAAGATATTGGCCGATTGCGAAGCCTAGCTGCTGGTCTGTGAAATTCATGCTAGCACACCTGGTTGTGTGCTGAGAGTGTCACAGAGTAGAGATGGGATGAGAGCTCTGATCTTTTGAGCTGTGCTGAGTTGGGATGGTTTCATCGAGGCCGACATGATCTGGGCATTCACATTGTGAGTAATTAGGAAAGCAGGTGAAGAAGCTGAAGGCACACGTTTTGATAATGGATCCACAATTGCAAGGAGCTCATTTGCAATTTCACGTAAGATACATTGATCACCAGCGTCCTCAATTTGTCTCGCCTCTATGAGCACACCATGGCAGAGCCTCTACACGGCTGGCTGAGCAGAAATTGGAGGCGGTTCATGCGAAGCTGCAGGAGGCCGAGCAGAAGGCTAGTGGGTCTTCAAACAGGTGCCCCATGTCCTCATTCTCTACCATCCAAAGAAAATGTTCAAACAGAACGACCTCGCATGCCTGTTTATAGCCAAGCACATGCAGGAGCTAGAGTATGTCCGACAACAGGAGGTGGCCAGGTTGATACAGAGGGTGTAGGATGGCTACGCCTTGCTCACAGGGGTATTGGCATTCAAGAATGAAGAATTGAATAAGAACTTGTTGGGAACACCGCTCTTTCCTCTCATTTTCTGCCCTTCCTCCTCTTGGCCCTCCACTCCTCCCACAGTTCCATTCTTCACCCTCTCTCACCACATCTACACCATTTGCACCACCCTCATCGACTTAAACAAATGTCCCATATGTATTATTATAGGGCCTTTCCTAGACCCTCCAAAAGGTCCTTTTTTGGATAGTGTTCCCCGGAATGAAAATGGTAACCTCATAGGCCTCCTAAACATGCCGCCGAGATGAGAACTACTACTAGTTTGGGGTGGTTGAACCACCCTCTAGAAGGGCCTCTCACCTTCAAAATTACAGATTGCCTGTTCAATCCCAAATTTTTGAATTGAAGGCAATGCACGCACTGAAAAGCAATCGGCTGCCAACCTATTTATATTCGTTGTAGTCACTGAAAATGAGTGGTATAGGGTTGTGCTACCAATTTCAGAAGGCCTTCCAATTTGACAGGTCAATCGAGCGATGGGTAGACACAAAGTGAGATGGGAGAGAAGCATTGCTTTTGAGATGCCACCCAATGTGATAACTCAAGCATGTATAGTATGGAACAATGATTTAATAGACATTCATAGCTCTTCTGTTAAACACTCCCTTTTTGTTTTCTTGATACCATTACTCCATGAGTCTGATAAGCATTGAGTGCAGCAAATTCTAGAAACTCATCAAAAAAGAAAAGGGTATTACATCTGTATCGGTCTTGAGTCAATGTTAAAACTCAAGTGTAAGAGTCCCCTACGTGCATAGTCTTCTTTTCCTTGGTCAACTGGGCTAACGCCAATGGGCCCTAAAAGTGAAGTGGACTTGGCTAACCGTATGCATCTTGGAGGAAAGATGCATTATATGTGGGTGCATTTTGAGCATGTGCATCAAATGGAAGGATGGCTGACTATGTTAGCCCATATTTATGATCCTTACATTTGACAATTTTTAACTTTGCCTATCTTTGAGTTTACAATGGAGAATAGACATTCTCATATCGAGTTTTGGAATATGCTTAACAAGATATGCATAGACTTGGTAGGTACTCGAGTAGCCTCATAGAATTGTTGGAAGCTTGTTAGTTCTTTTTTTGGTATTTTTGATGCATTTATAATTAATTGCTTTATATGTACTTGTGTGACTTGGGATTTTGTTCGGGTCTCAACATCTAAGGTGGTTAGAGATTTTGAAGCCTCACTGCTTTGTGGTAATTTTAGATGTACAACCCTTTTGTGTTGAGGTGCTGGTCGAATCCAACATGACATGCTTATTTTCTTCAATATACCTTGCGCTTGCAACAATTTGTCAAGGGTGTTGCTCATATTTGCTCGAAATTGGCTTTGCTCAGTTTTCTTTGCTCGTTGATTGGAAAGCCCCATCCATAATAAATCAGCTCCCTATCACCCACAAGCAAACAGACAAGCTGAGCATACGAATAAAATTCTTAGCTCGGTGCTGACTAAAGTGGTTAGTTCAAGAAGGACAGACTACGAAATGAATCTCCGTGCTGCTCTATGGGCTTATCGAGTTTCATTCAAAACAGCTTTAAATGCTACACCCTTTAACCTTGTTTATGGTCTTGATGCCATACTTCCAATAGAATTTCTATTGCCGACATTAAGGGCACATAATCTTGAGTGGTGGACATGAATTGTCAGAAAGCCTTGAAGACTTGGAAAAGCTAGATGAGCAAAGGCTAACTGTTGTAGCTCATATCTATGCACAAAAGCGAAAACAAAAACAGTTTTTTGATTTCCACTAAATCACAAAAATCTTCAAGAAAGGGAACCTAGTTTTAGTCTATTCCTTTAAGCAACACATTCCCAAGTTTAAGAAAAAAGGAAACGGACCGTTTATCATTGAAGATGTATCTCCAAGTGAAGTTGTACCCTAGATGGTGAACCAATGGCTAATTGGATCAGTGGATGTCGTTTAAAGAAATACAATTTGCCACTAACCAATGAATTGCTAGAAAGAATGCATGCAGCCAAGCAAAGGAAGATTAAACGATAGCAGATTATTGATGAAGCCCAAGAGGAAGCTCGGCTTTGCGTACTCAAGCAAAAAGCTTCTCTCAAGAATCAACAGATACCGATTCCCATCAACACTCTGGAAATAGATGATTGACAATGGGAATTACCTAAAGACGCAGTTTTAACAGATGATGACTGGTTAGATCGAATGGACCTGCGCATCAAAGTACAGCTCAATAATAATAACACGAATGCTTTGGTCGACACAGGAGCTAGAGTAAATGCAGTCAGTTATTTCACATACAAGAAGGCAACAAGTCAAGCATTGACAACAGGAATAGCGACAATCAAAGGATGCCAACAAGAACCCAACCCCAACATTGGGAGTAGTCAACTTGAACCTGATAGTACATGGATGTTCATGTCCTCATCAGTTTGTATGCTGACCAGATGAACACATGAATGAGACGATGATTCTTGGAATTCCGTGGATGCGAACATACAAAGCAGTACCAGATTGGGATATAAATCAGCTAAAGCTATCACCTAAATAAGGGCAACTCATTGTTCCAATTGCACCAAGCAAGGAAGAATGGAAAAGAAGCAATCAGCATACCAAACCACGAAGTAGTCAATCTTCTCCATCCCCTCGACAATCAAATGCTACAAGTAGCATGCAAGGAGTTGGCAAATTTGGGTACCAAAAAAAGAGCTTAAGGATAAACCGATTCAAATATGGGTGCCTAAGACTTCACCGGCAAAAGAAAAGAAGGTTCCAAGGGTTAAAACACAGAGACGAGCATTTCATATCAAGGAACCTAACATGGAAATGGTTTGGAAGAAAAAGGAGCACTTATCTTCTCCACAAACCGTAACACCAATCAAGCAATGGCGAGTTAAGTCTCAAAAGACTCCACCAAACCATACAACACCAAGCATACCAAGCTACCAATGGTGAGAAAAAGCTTGACAACAAACAAAAGTGCTACCAACAGCTCAAGCAATTAGTGGCTGAAGCATCTGGATGGTACAATTAAACAAAGAGCGCACAAGCTACAATATTTGCTCTTTGGAAGACATCAGCAGCAAACTTCGACATCGGAAACCCTTGAGTTAATTACCCAAGACCCATACCCAAGACCCAGCTCTTACACAGCATATTGGTTTGAATTGCATTGAACTTCATAGCATGGTAGAGCCAACCACGGCTATGAATAGACACAATTTTTCAACCCATGCACACAGTCGTCCCGGAGTACGCCATCTAGGAGGGGTGGAAGGGCACTAAGTACTAAGTAATTAAGGGCAATGTTTGAAGAGGGAGGAAATTTTTTTATGTTAGCGTGTGATTTTTTGCAAAATTACCTACAATGCCCTTATAATTCATTATCAAGGAAAAATTCATTGATAATATCTTCCAGATGAGTGTAAATAGTGTATATACTATCAAAAAATCATCAAAAATAGCCCTTTTTGGGTATTTTTCATCATTTTTATTGATAATGAGGCTTAAAAATAAAAAAATCCAAGAAAAAACAATAAAGCTGTGTTTTTCAATGGATTTTCTTAATTATTGGATTTTCACTTTACTTTTTTTAGAGCATTTTGTTATTTTCTTTTATTTTTTTAAATAAAGAGGTCAAATTTCATAATAAATAGCAGGGGAAGCTCAGATGGAAAAACAGAAGACACGATGGTGATAAAAAGGCAAGGCGGACAAGCACAAAAATTTTCAATGAAATTAGAAGATGGAAGCGAGAAGCCTAAATTAGGCGGCCAAGCCTACATTTGCAAAACTCTTGCAGAATGAGCTACAGGAATCCGATCAGGGAAATTTTCGAGTCTAACATAGATTCCATGGCCTAGTAGGAATAACGGGGGAATCTGGGGAAAATTGGTTCGGGAAGTCCGAGAATAAATATCCAAGGTAGGCTAAAACCACCTCATTTACACTTGTAGCCTTTGCAGAGAGAGATTTCGGCCTCTTTCGCGCGACTTTTCTGGAGCCCACAGTTGACTATTTTTAGCGCCGTCTCACACGAGACATGAGGGGTAAGTTCTTTACTCGTCAATGATCCATTTTGTACGGCCGATAGCTAGTCTAAAGCCCTAGAAAAACCCCTAGAAACCGAGCAGTGCACGAAGACCTACGACCAAAAACTGACCATAGTTGCTTGCCAGCTCGACCAAATCAGATGGGATTTGAACCATACCATGCCCTAACATAATAGAACCTTTCTATATCATCAGTTGACCATTCGGCAGGGGTCGAAGGAGTCCACAGTAGAAAAGCTAGGTTTTTGGCAAATGCTAGAATTTCGACGTGACTCCACAGATGGCTTGCTCATGAGGTCCATATACAATGTATATGATTGGTTTGGTGAAATCCATCAAGCAGAGCCCTCGAAAACTAGAAAACGGCTCGAAGGTTACAAAGCGTCAAATTCGACATACGGGGTCAAACTGACTCCAAATGAGCCAGAATTGGACAGGTTGCTTCACGACTATGTTGCGGACAAGTCCAAAGCCTCAAAGTTGACCGACCAACCCAACAGGTAGTGTAGTCACAAAAAACGGTGATTTCAGAGTCGACAAAGCACAAAGTGATGCCAGCATGACCAAACTTGACCAAATTCAATTTAGGACTTGTTTTAGGTGTATAGAATATGTCTAGGTCAAAATTTGTAAGTTTGCAAAGAATTTGTCACTGTTGTAAATAATCGTGATTATTTACTTTTGCATCATTTTTGCTTGGAAATTGTCACATCTCCTCACCTATCATGTGTACACACCTATTACATGCCAAAAATCAAGTATGAGCCAAAATGAGCACCCATTACTTGGAAAATTGTCAAAAAACTCAAAGAAGTCTTTGCAAGCCATTTTTTGGGTTATGGACAACATTTCTTGATCCAAATCACCTTATATCTCATATACAGGTTCTATACAATGCCTAGTACCAGTTTGTACCAAAAAATGTTAATTTTGGAAGAAAAGTTAATAATCGCGATTATTTACTTTCTAGCCAAAATTGGGAAGTTTGGATATTTTGCCATCATACATCCGAATTACATGATGTGTTAAGCCCACTAGCCAAGTTTGAACAAATTTGGAGCTCAAAATCTTAAATTTCCTTCACATTCAGAGACCTGAAGACAAAATCTAGTACCATTTTCACCCTACGTATCCAAATGAGCCCATATTTCACTCAAAGCATGTACTTGGTATATACTTCAAGCCTATGAAGCCAAGTTTGCAAAAAGTTGAAAAATTTGCTCAGCTGTAAGTAATCGCGATTATTTACTTTGGTTGCAAAAATTTGTTTTGACTTTACAATTTTGTTCCTTGCATGTTTTCATGCATCTATACTTGTTCAAAAATTGATTTGAAGCAAATTGGACCAAAATTATCAGCATTTCAGACTAAACAACATTTCAGAAAAAATTTTGATAAATTTGCTAACTTTGCACTCTATGCATTGAATAGGAGTCGAGAGGGCCAAGAAGCAGCTCAACCAAAAGGAGAAGTTGCATGAACTGCCCGCATATCAATTAGACCCAGATTCAGTCAAGGTGGCTAAGGCAGCTTATCTCTCCAAAGAACAGCTAGAAGAGCATCATACCACAGTCTTCACCGACAGGTTCAAAAGTGAAGAGGGACATCAAGTGGAGTTGCAACTCTTACCGAAAAGAAGTCTATGATGTGGCCCCGAAGCCAGAGACCGAAGAGGCTAACCGCAGGCTGGGACTCAGGAATTTCTACGAACAGGAGCCTTGTGGAGTGGATTTTTAGAAAGCTTACGAGCTTTTATGCACCATTAAAGAAGATGGAACTGCACAAATCACTGACCCCCAAGGGAACAAGGTTGAAGTAGTGATAACAAAAGATATAGTGGCAGAGGCACTCAAACTATCCCACAGAAGGAATGACCATGCGAGCAAGGGACAGGAAAACAATAGGAACTTTTACCAAGGAAATCACCGCGGCCACCTTTGCCGACTTAATTCACAAACAAGTGGAAGAGCCAACCCGCTTGTACCACCAGCACTTCCATTTTTTTGGCAAAAAGGTACACTACGCCAAATCACGCAGTTGCCACCACATTCACTCAAGTTCCAAAGTCAACAACTAGGCAACCAGTGAACCACACCCAGTACATCCTGACCACCTTGAAGGGCACCAAAAAGAAGGCAAAATCACTTACTTGGGTGCGCCAAAAGTCTTGACGAGGATAGCATACCATGCCATTGGTATGGCTAACAATTTACCACCTACTCCTAATCAAAATACATGGATATTGGTAGCACAACCCTCTCCAAGAGCTACAAGGTCAGAAAAAAGATCTTATAAATCCGATGAAGAATCAACTGACAACAGCAAGAGCTCTGATAACGAGAAAAAGAGAGCTCGTAGAGAAGAAATGAAAAGAAAAGTTGTGGCCGCCCACCAAGAAGAGCCCGCACAAAAACAAGCATGCTTTGAAAGAGAGAAATAGGCCTACCAATGTAGTAGACAAGCACAAGGGAAGGACCCCGAGGAATGGGTGCCTACTGGACTTAAAGGCCCACGGACGAAACATCGTACAAGAAAAGAGGTTGAAGATCCGATAGAGCGTTTGGAAAAAATGTACCAAGAAGTTGAAGCCCTCAAGCTGAAGGAAGTAGAAGAAGCGGCTAGGAAAGACAAACAAAGACAATCCAAGGAGATGGCTAGAGAAGAAGCACAAGAAACAAGGATACGAGTCTCCCAGACCCACCTCACCGCTTACAAAACAATAGGACCATCCCATGCCAAGCCCACCATCATCACCTGAGAAAGAGAAAGCCAAAGATCCTGAATCCACCAAAGAAATAGAATCCACTCAAAAGGCTGACCAGCACAATAAGAAAAAAGAGAAAGAAGTAGAGCCTGAACAAGAGGAAGCTGCTGAAGCTACTCAAAAACCTGTAGAGAAAAAGGCAAGTGAATCTGCACAAGAGGTTGATAAAGAAGCAGAGCCAGAACAAGTGGTTACCATCGCACAAGAGAAAGAACTCGACCCAGAGAAGGAAGTCAGATCAGCACCAGAAGAGACAACAAGATCTGAGCCAGCACCCTTTACTGCATCACAGCAAGAGAAGAATGGAGCACCCTCTACTTCCACTCAGCGAGAAACCGTCGAGGCAACAAGGTCTCAGATTGACGAAGATAAAGACCACACAAAGTGGAGGTTATGCTGGCTGAACAAGAATCCACAGTATTTGATTTTGTTCACAAGAGCACCTGCATTCGTGCAAAGAGATCGCACACTTTGTCCTACACCTAGAGTAAGGACATGGCAAGAGCATGAGGCACTCACAAAGAAGCGGCCAACCTGACTGAACTACCCCAGACTGCCAGCTCCAGAGAAAGGACAAGCAACATAGGAATACATGGTGAAAACCCTAACGGGCGACATGTCTTTCTTCAAGGGTCTACCAGATCTCTCCTGCGCCATGTTATATAAGATATGCCGAATGCTCCTCACTTGTATTGGATTATTTCATGAGCCAGAGCAAGCAGGCACCCCATGGATGTCATTCCTCGAGGGAAATCAGGGGTTATGCTATGATCTGAGTGGGAAACCTTCGAAAGAAGTCCTTTACGGTTTCTATGCCAGATGTATGTTTTTACCATCAAGCAATATGTTGGCATTTGAAGAAGATTTCTACACTGGATTATTCACCTGGCGAACGAAGATATTTGCACCGGTGATCAGCAACCTTACATCCAGATTTGTAGGCTACTCACGGTGGAGCTGAAGAATAAAGTGACCATGCAATCTTTGCAAGTGCCAGCCAAAGAAAGAAAAATTAAATACCAAAAGGGACTGGATGCGCTTAAGGACCGCCTCGCCAGCCGTCAACCCGAAGACTATTTCAGCCCATAAAGCTGTGTCAAGGGACAACACAAGCAAGGAGGGGGGGAATGTTAGCAGTAAGCTAACACGGACACCATTTTTTGGAGTTCTCTTTGTAAAACATTTATTATTTTGATAAATCGGGAATATTGTAACTCCTATTTTCTCAGATAAACTCTGTAATTAATGAGTAAGGGCTACAAGCTTCCAGATTGTATCAGCCAGTCAATTCCCAGCTTTGGTAGAACTCTAGATTATTAGTTTTGACCACCCAACAACCTTGGCTAAGGTATAAAAGCCAATTTTTGTAAGTTTTTTAAAAAGTTTTGGATAAGAAATACCCAGCATGAGCTAACAACGCTCACTCCTCTCCTTCTCGCGCTTCCTACTCCCTCCTTGGTTGTCACATTGCAATTGGGTTTGTTGCATTGCAACCGTAGGTAAGAGTTGTACGAATTGACGTAAGTAGTTCACAATATTTTGTAGTTTGTGGCATCACCGACTCACAACCTAATTTCATCATAACTAGGAATTTACACTTTTAAATCGAAAACTAAGCATAGGCGGGGTATTGGGGCATCATTGCTAAGCATTTAGATGCAATTTGGGTCGAAAACAACTAGGTCAAAAATCCACTGTTGTTAATAATCGCAATTTTGGAACTTGACCTAAAGTGGGGTTTGAGACCATAAGCATGTGTGCTTAGGTCTTATAAACTTGTCCTAGAAGTTTTGTTACGTTTGGATGTCATTTGATGTTGTAACGGATGTTATTTGTTTGCCGATAAGCGATTGGCTTTTGGTGATTTCAGTCACTTGAGTGTAGCTTGAGTTAGATGCGAGTTGTTAGTTGTTTTCTAAGAGATTGACACCCTCTTGTAGCCTCTATGCACTAGTCGAGTCAGCTTCATTCCATGGATTAACAATTTAATCATGGTTATCGCTAGTACTGCAATAAGATAGGATGGTGAGGCTAGACATGCATCCCACACTCTTGTAGGAGTGAGGGTTTGTGTATGCTTGTATATGCTACGGTTTTTTGGAAAATTATTCATTCATTGAAACATTTTGGTAGCAGTTTTTCACTTACATATGTATGTCATTTGTGGCACCATTGAGTGATACTCCGGCTAGAGCGGTTTGGCTCTGTGTATGACTTTATGAGGTGATTCCGGACGAGTACATTCTTGGATTGGCCAGTTGGGCATTTCTTGTTGTCTCCATTGCAATTTACTGTTGAGTTTTTTGCTCGAGTTCAGGGGAGACTCTACTGAAATTTTGACAGATACGTATGTCTATTGCAGAGGCTAGTGAGCTTGACCGTTTGCTCACCTTCTTTGCTTGAGACAGTGGTTTGCTCTTGGGTGGGAGAGTCTTGTGATCTTTAGCATTGTTTGCCATAGTTTTGGCATGGATATGGAGACACTTCAGGCTAGAGACGGTTCTAGCTCACGATCACGACTGACATGTTGGCATTGCGGCCACGATGGGCATATTAGGCATCGTTGCTTCAGGCGTATGAGGCAACAGAAGAGGCAGACACATGGTGCTACTATGAGGACTGATGCTAGAGAGTATGCATGTGATGGGCATGTCACTTTTGAGTCTAGCTTGCCTTCAGACAAATTTGTGTCTTGGGATAGCTACTAGACGAGCATGCAGTTTTTCACGTGACACCATGTCGTGATTTGTTTGTTACCATATACATGTGGTAGTGATGTGTGTGAACACACTAGGACCGCCGAGGCATTTTTTCCCTCTTTAGGAGGTTTTACCCCCCGAGCATTGTATATATGCCCATCACTCTAGGGCTATCCATCTTTCCATTGTACACTAAGTAACACACTCTCTATTGTGTGCCTTGAGCTTTCTTCGTCTTCTCCAAGCTGTGTACGTTTCTTTGCAACCCTAATTCCAGCAATTGGTATCAAAGCAAGTTACGTCCTCGTGGGCTTAGTCGACAGCTGCTTCAACACAGGCTTGCTAACATTCTCCAATTACAGTGAGGTTTGGCAAGCGTTCGTAGGTGGACAAAAATTTCGGGACAGCTTGTAGAGCTTAGTCTGCTCAGATTTTTTATTCGGGCTCATTTCGGCATCCGTTTCCACTACAAGCAAGTCTGCACAGGCTATTTCGTTATTTTGTGCAATTTTTTTGTCAGTGCTATTTTTTGCATAACAGGTGCCTTATAGTCTTCTACAATTCATGCTATATAGCACGTGTTGTTCCCGCTTTGTTTCTCCTCTTTTCGGGCAGTTTTCACAACAGGTGCAACATTTACCATGGCTGACAACAACAGAGATGTGTTCAAGATGTTTGCCCTACTGAGGACAGGTTGGATGGGGACAATTACCCGATGTGGGCTTACATGATGCAACATGTTCTTGTATCAAAGGGTGTCTGGAATATTGTGCAGGGCATTGATGTACGTCCTCGTTCTGAGGATGCAAGTGATGTTGAGGATGTTGCAGGTCTTGCTGCTATTAGAGTTTTTTTGCCTACGACAGAACAAGCTCGTTGGGATGTAAAGGATGCGCAGGCTCATGCATTGATTGCGTTGTCTGTGAAGTGCACCATTGTTCCTCACATCCATTCAGCAAAATCTGCAAAACAAGCTTGTGATATTTTGGCTGGTCTTTATACAAGTCACAATGAGGCTAAAATTTCTTTGTTGCGTAAAGAGTTGGAGTCGAAGATTATGCATGAGGAAGATGATATGGACACTTTCCTTGCTAGTGTCAAGGATATTAATGAGCAACTTATTTCTGCAGGTGAAGTCATTTCAGACAGTTCCCTTGTGCAGACTGTTCTTGATGCCTTACCAGATTCTTACCAGACTTTTGCTAGTACTTGGAGACTTATGACTCAAGGAACTCTTGAGGTTGTCAAGCTTGATGCATTATGCACATTGCTGTTGCAAGAGTCACTTTCTAGAAAAAACAAGACTAGCACTTGAACATGCTTTTATTGCTTCTCAGAGAAAGGGTGGTAACAACAATACAACCACTTCTTATGGTTTTGCTGCAAGTGGAAAAAATTATGTTCCTAATGCTTCTGCTAGAAGCAATTCATCTAGAAATTTTGGTGATAAGGGAAAAAAGAACATTTGTTTCCATTATTGTAAAGCTAATGATCACTTGATCAAGTCGTGTCCTAAGTTGAAGGCCAAAGAGGCTAATAAGAAAGAGGGTGGTTCCACTGCAAATGCTGGTTCCACTACAAATGCAGCCATCGTTGAGTCTTCTATGAAAAAAGACTGTGTTGCTGATGTTGATGCAGAATGGGCTTTTAGCACAGAGTGCACTTACAATCCTACTGTTCATGATGCATGCTTGTCAGTGTTGCAGATTCACATGTGTGGTATTTCGACAGTGGTGCTACATAGCACATTACCTCACATCGTGAATTGTTCACCTCTCTCAAGTCTGTCCCTCATGGGAATTCAGTGACTTGTGCAAACAATGCCTCTTATCCGGTTCAGGGAGTTTGAAAGATTGTGCTTACTGCTGCTAATGGCAGTTATTTCACACTTGTTGATGCACTTTATGTATCTAGGATCAAGAAGAATCTTTTGTATGCATCTGCACTTGCTAGACTTGGACTTGTAGTCAAATTTGTGGATGACAGATGTACAGTTTATGATCTTAGTTTTAATGATGAAATCGTTGCATCTGGGCTTTTGTGCCGTGGGCTGTATAATCTCACTTTGTATGACAAGTGTGGACAAAATTTTGCAAATGCAGTTGCAGATTCAAGGGCTATTTCAGATGCAAAACTTTGGCATGCACGTTTTGGTCATGTGAATTTTGTCAGTTTGCTACGTTTGAAGAAATCTGATATGGTTGCTTCTTTGCTGCCTCTTGAAGCACCTGTCAAACATGTTTGTGAAGGCTGTATTTTGGGTAAGATGCAGCATTCTAAGTTTCCAAAGGATGGTTCAGTTCGGCGGGCCACATTCAGGTTGCATCTTATGCATAGTGATGTTTGTGGGCCCATGCAAACTCCGTCCTTGGGCAATTACCTTTACTTCGTGACTTTCATTGATGATTACTCAAGGCATGCATGGGTATTTCCACTTACAACGAAGTCCGAAGTTTTTATGTTCTTCAAACAATTTTTGACTATGGCTGAAAATGTCTCGCAATGTACTATGGGCACCCTCCATTCCAATCGAGGGGGGGAGTATATGTCTCATGAATTCAATGCATTTCTGGTTAGTCATGGGATAAAACACCAATGTACAGTGCCTTATACACCTCAACAAAATGGTGTTGCTGAGAGGAAAAACAGGTCACTTACGGAAATGGCACGATGTATGGTCAAAAGTCAAGCTTTGCCGCATTCTTTTTGGCTTGAGGCCATCATGTGTGCCACTTATGTACTAAATAGGTGTCCTACGAAAGCTTTGCAGTCTATTACTCCATATGAAGCATGGCATGATAGAAACCCTTCTATTGAGCACATGCGTGTTTTTGGGTGTTTGGCATATGCTTTGGTGCCTTTCGAAGCCGTTCGAGCCCTCAGAATTTTGTTCTGAGCAGCGTAGTAGAAGTTACTTTTTGGGTTTAGATCAAGAGGGTGTGCTTTTTGACAGATATTCTTCAGGTAAACAGTTCTTTTGGGAAGCAGCTTGTCTTAGCTTTGTGCAGAGAGTTTGTATAGAGTTTTGCTTGCATTGGAGAGGAGATTTGTGAATCTCTTGGAGGTTCTTTTGCTCTCTTGTGTGCATCCACAGTATGGCTCAATCTACGGAGAAAGAGATTTTTGGTGCGTTTACATCCGAAGACAAATTGGATGGTACCAACTATTCTCTTTGGTCTTTTATGGCCAAAAATGTTTTGGTTGGTAAAGAATTGTGGGATTATGTATCTAGAGATGAAGTTCGCCTAGTTAGCATTGCACCTGCCACGCCTGGTCGTGGTGCAACTGTTGGTGCAGGACCCTCACAAGTCACTCCAGAGCAAAAGAGATGGGATACTAAAGATGCACAGGCTATGGCTGTGATTGCCTCAACCATAAAGAGGACAATCACACCACATATCAGATCTTGCAGAACTTCTGAGGATGCTTGGAACACTCTGCAAGTTATGTTTGGAGGAAGAAACGCTGCCAAAATAGAGTTTTTGAAGAAACAACTTGACAAAATACAGATGGACGAAGGTGACGATATTGTCGAGCATCTTACAAAAATCAGGGATCTTAAAGAGCAATTGCTTAGCATTGATGAAGTGATTCCAGAGAAGGACTTGGTTTCCAAAACACTCAATTCACTACCACCATCTTATTTGACTTTTCAGACTTCTTTGACTCTGTCTTTGCGAGCTAATCCTGAGCCTCTTCATTTTGAAGAGTTAGTGGCTTTGCTATTGCAGGAGGATCAATCACGTAAGAACAAGTCTTTACAGGTGGATGGTATGGATCATGCTCTTGTTGTACAGAACAAAAACAAGGGTAAAGAGAGTGCTCATCACTCCAAGTCTGGTGCAGGACAGTCTTCAGAGAAGTCTAAAGGTGATTCCGACAAGTCTAAGAAGAAAGGTAAATGTCACTACTGCAAGAAACCTGGTCACTACATTAGTGAGTGTAAAAAGCGAATTGCTAAAGAAAAGAAGAAAGAGTCAAGTTTAGTTGTTTCAGCTTCTGGTGATTC
This sequence comes from Adiantum capillus-veneris, assembly GCF_014529385.1. Taxonomy (NCBI): domain Eukaryota; kingdom Viridiplantae; phylum Streptophyta; class Polypodiopsida; order Polypodiales; family Pteridaceae; genus Adiantum; species Adiantum capillus-veneris. The sequence goes on along the minus strand of NC_140951.1, from coordinate 70,291,508 downwards.
TTCTACAGCTAAAGAAGAGTCTGCAAACTTTGTGCAGGATTCTTATGCTTTTGTAGTATGTTCAGATTTTTCTGCTTACAGTGTTGACAAGACACAAATGATTTGGTACTTTGATAGTGGTGCATCCAGGCATATTACTTCAAGGAAGGATTTGTTTTGTTCATTGGATGCAGCTCTAGCAGGAAAGAAGGTGACATGTGCAAATAATGCTTCTTATCCAATCAAAGGCGTTGGTAAGATTTTGATTACCATTTCAGATGGTTCAGATTTATGCTTGCCAGATGTCTAATATGTTCCAGGGATCAAGAAGAATTTGTTGTCTGTATCCTCTCTTGCAAAAAATGGTCGTCGGGTCATTTTTGAGGATGATAGATGTGTTGTACGAGATCGAGAGAATGGTTATTCTCTTATCACTACAGGTATGCTGGAAAATGGACTATTTGTGCTAGATCGTTATGAAAAGCAGATTCAGGTATGTATTGCAGAAACAAAGACTCAGGCCATGCAGGATGCTGAGTTGTGGCATGCTAGATTTGGGCATGTTAGTTATGGCAGTTTGATGACTTTACAACGTCATAATATGGTGCATGATTTGTCTTTATTGGAGATGCCACCAAGACATGTATGTGAAGGTTGCGTTCTTGGAAAGATGCACAGATTTGCATTTTCGCAGGATGGTTCAGTTAGAGCGACACGAAAGTTGCAGCTTGTACACAGTGATGTATGTGGTCCTATGAGGACGCCATCTTTGGGAAACAGCCTTTATTTTGTGACCTTCATTGATGACTTTTCCAGGTTTTGTTGGGTGTATCCACTCAAAGAAAAGTCAGATGTGTTTGCAGTTTTTCAACATTATGTCGCCATGGTTGAAAATGAAACAGGTTGCAAAGTACAGACTCTTCGTACCGATCGAGGAGGTGAATACATGTCAGGTGCATTTAAGGATTTTTTGGGAAAGAAAGGCATTAAACACCAATGCACTATGCCATACACACCACAACAGAATGGTGTTGCAGAAAGGAAGAACAGGTCTTTAATGGAGACGGCTAGATGTATGCTCAAGGCTAAGAGTTTGCCTCATAAGCTATGAATGGAGGCAGTTGCGTGTGCAGCACATGTTTTGAACAGGTGTCCTACTCGTGCCTTGAAGACCATTACTCCATATGAAGCTTGGTATGACAGAAAACCTTCAGTCAGTTATCTTCGTGTTTTTGGTTGTCTTGCTTATGCTCACATCCCTCAGCAGTTACGTGGGAAGCTTGATGATAAGGCAATCAAATGTATATTTGTGGGGTACATTAGTGGAAGTAAAGGTTATAGACTTTACAATCCTGCTACAAACAAGATTTTTGAAAGTCGTGATGTAATTTTTGCAGAAACTACTGCTCAACCTATGGTTGCTTTTGATGTACCTCATATGCAGACACATGATGTATTTGAAGGTTTGCTTCCTTCTTTTGTGGAGAATCAAGAATCACAACAGGTTGATAATCTTGATCAATCTTTTGATCAGCATGTGACACCTCATGATGTAGAGGAAATTGTGCGTGAAGAGCAAGAAGTTCTCATGGAAGAAAGAACCTTGCCTAAATGGGTTCAGAAAACTTTGCAGGATAGCAAGTTGGATGCACCGTTGCCACGAAAAACACGTGTTGGTACTACTTTTGGTAGAGAGCAAGTAGATTTGGCTTGCTTTAGCACTCTTTGTGATGCAGATGAGCCTGATTCATTTGAACAAGCTTTAGAGTGTGTTCAGTGGAAAGATGCTATGCAGCAAGAAATTGATTCTATTCATAAGAATCATACATGGGATCTAGTGGACTTGCCTACAGGTAAAAAGCCTATTGGTACAAAGTGGGTTTTTAAGGTAAAAAGGAAACAAGATGGTACTGTTGACAGGTACAAAGCAAGGCTTGTGGCAAAAGGCTATGCGCAAAAAAAAGGCATAGATTATGATGAAACCTTTGCTCCTACTTCTCGTGCGTCCACAGTTAGATCACTAGTTGCAATTGCTGCTCATCATGGTTGGAAAGTGCATAAGTTGGATATCAAATTGCTTTTTTGAATGGTGATTTGCAGGAAGAAGTTTATGTAAGTCAACCAAGTGGTTTTATTGTAAAAGTTCAAGAGCAAAAGGTATGTAGATTGCGTAAAGCTTTGTATGGTCTCAAACAGGCTCCAAGAGCATGGTATGAGAAGATACATACTTATTTGATTGGCCAGGGATTTCAGAATAGTCCAACAGAAAGTACTTTGTATGTCAAAAAGAGAGATGGAGTTCTCATTATGCTAACACTTTATGTGGATGATATGCTTCTTACAGGCAATAGTGCAGATGAAATTGAAGCGTTTAAAGATGCTTTGAGAAAAACCTTTGAGATGTCTGATCTTGGTTTGCTACATTATTACTTGGGTATTCAGTATGTGCAATCAGAGGATGGCATATACATGTTGCAGGCAAAATATTTGCATAAAATTTTGGACAAGTTTGGTATGCAAAATTGTAAACCAATCTCTACACCTCTAGAAACTGGATCAAAGTTGAGCATGCACGATGCTAGAGAACCTTTTGATGTACATACTCATGCAGCAGCCGTTGGTTTCTTGATATATATTTGGCAGGCAACACTCGTCCAGACATTCAATTTGGGGTTTCACAAGCAAGCAGATTTATGCACAGCCCAGGTATGCATCATTGGCAGGCTGTGAAGCGCATACTTCGTTACCTTTCATGTACCCCTAATCTTGCCATGTTCTTTCCAAGGGGGGATATGTATGGAAAGCATAGTTCTATGCAGCTTCTTGGTTACAGCGATTCAGATTGGGCTGGTGATTTTGACACACGACATTCCACAAGTGGCAATTGTTTTTTCTTGGGAAATGCATGTATATCTTGGCTAAGCAAGAAGCAACCCACAGTGGCTACATCAACTTGTGAAGCTGAGTACAGGGCAGCTTTCACGGCAACAGTTGATTGTGTATGGATACGCAGGTTATTGGCAGATCTTTGTGAGTGTCAACAGGCACCCACTACCATTTTCACTGACAGTCAGAGTGCTATGGCAGTTGCAAGGAATCCAGTATTTCATGCAAGAACAAAGCACATAGAGGTTCACTACCACTATATCAGGGAAAGGCTACATGCAGGGGAGATCACACTAACTTACTATCCTACACAGGATAACATTGCAGATCTATTTACGAAGGTGTTATCACGAGAAAAGTTTGAAGCTTTTTGAAAAGCTTTGGGCTTACTCTCATACACATGATGATCTGCTACCTTGTAGAGATTCACACTATCACTACAGGGGTGATTTGTAGACATGTAGTAGTGTTAGTGTGTATACGCGCTTCACCAGGGGCACTTTTCTCCCACTGGGTTTTTCCCCCTGGACATCTGGTGTGAAAGGACACCTTATCTCTTAGGGTTTCATATAAGCTTTGTAGCTCTGAGTTTGTATACACTATTATTCTAATATAGAGAGAGACTACAGAGATCTCGTACGCAAGCTCTGTGTCTTCTCCTTCTCCATCTTCTTCCTACTCTGAGTTGTTCTCTTCCTTCTGTTTCCTGTTTCATCATCTTCAACAGTGCACACTTTGCGTGACAGTAAATTGGATGTACCTTTGTCTAATCGTACTCGTTCAGGCTCTCGCCATGCATCTTATGCATCAGATTGTTATGCTTTGGCTGTGTCTAGCTTACGTGATGTTGAGGGGCCTCTATCTTTGGATGAAGCACAGAATACAGAAAATTGGATGCCTACCATGCAATACAGAATACGATGCACTCGACTTGTTGTAAAGGATTATGCAAAGCAAAAAGTCATAGATTATGAAGAGAATTTTGCTCCCACTTATCATATGACTGCTGTGCGTTTTCTATGTGCATTGGCAGCTCATTTTGGTTGGGATGTACATCAATCAGACATTGTTACTGCTTTCTTGAATGGTGACATATTTAAGGAAGTTTATGTAACGCAGCCTCGCGGTTTTGTCATAAAAGGACAAGAGGACAAAGTGTGCAGATGTAAGAAGGCTTTGTATGGGTTGAAGCAATCCCCTCGTGCTTGGTATGAGAAAGCTGACACTCATTTGGTCAAATGAGGCTTTCGTAACATTCCAACAGAAAGCACATTGTATGTAAAGCGTGAGGTGATGTACTTCTCATTGTGGTTCTTTATGTAGATGACTTGCTGATCACTGGACCAAATGAGAGACATATTGATGAATTTAAGGCTGATTTGAATGCTACTTTCAAGATGAAAGATATGGGGTTGTTGCATTATTATTTGGGCATACAGTTTAAGCAGTGTGATGGTGGAATTGCCTTGTGTCAAAAAAGTTACATAGAGACATTGCTATGTAAGTTTTGACTTGAGGATTGCAAACCTATTGCCACTCCTATGGAAATAGGTTTGAAGTTGAGTCTACATGATGTTGGCAATCCTATTGATGTCACTCTTTACTAAACTGCTTTGGCTGCCTCATTTATGTATGCAACACGAGGCCAGATATTCAGTTATCAGTCTCACAAGTCATTAGATTTATGCATAGCCCAGGATCTAAGCATTGGCAGGCTGTCAAGAGGATTTTCTGCTACCTTAGTGGCACTTTACATCTTGGCTTGCTTTATCCCAAGGGGGGATCATTACCGCCAGACTTACATGCTTTTTCGAACTCAGATTGGGCTAGTTGTTTTGACACGCGAGTGTCGATAAGTGGTTTTTGGTTCATGCTTGGCAGTTCATGTATATCATGGTTGAGCAAGAAGCAACCTACTGTGGCCACTTGAGTTGTGAGGCTGAGTACAAGGCAGTCTTCACAACTATGGTTGAGTGTGTATGGCTCAGACGCCTTATGGCTGATTTGGGTGTTGGACAGGACACTGCCAACACTATCTACACTGATAGTCAGAGCGCATTGGCAGTTTCAAGGAACCCAGTTTTTCATGCTCGCACAAAGCACATTGAGGTGCATTACCACTATGTCAGGGAGAGGCTCTTAGCAGGAGAGATCAGCTTGGCTTATGTACCAACACATGACAACCTTGCATATATTTTCACAAAGGCATTGTTTTGTGAGAATCTTGAAGCTTTCTGCAAAGCTTTGGGCTTACTCCCCTTTGTGGACTGATCATGTCCTCAAGGCATGGCACTTCCCTTTACTCATGTGCCAGCTCTCGTTCACCGCATCACTCTAGGGGGGATTTGTTACCATATACATGTGGTAGTGATGTGTGTGAACACACTAGGACCAGTGGGGCATTTTTTCCCTCTGTAGGAGTTTTTTTCCCCCTAGCATTGTATATACGCCCATCACTCTAGGGCTATCCATCTTTCCATTGCACACTAAGTAACACACTCTCTATTGTGTGGCTTGAGCTTCCTTCGTCTTCTCCAAGCTGTGTGCATTTCTCTGCAACCCTAATTCCAACATTGTTTTTCTCTTTCTCTAGTGGGAGACTTGGTTGTGTGCAGTTTGGTGATGGTTCAGCATATGACATAGAGGGTGCTGGAGATGTATGCGTGTCTTTACCTAGCGATGCATTGCTTACGCTACGAGATGTACGTTATGTTCTAGGACTCAACCAGAGTCTCATTTCAATTCATTAGTTGCAGAGTAGTAGATATTGTGTTCTACTTGGAGAGAGGTCATTTCAGATGAATAGGGGATTACTCGTGATAGCCAGAGGTGCTATGAGTGGTCTGGTATACCCTTTGCATATTTCTGACACACAAGGTGGTGTAGTCTTTGTGTATTTGCAGCCATGCTTTGAGCAAGCGACGAGGCGTGTCTCTTTTGCATATGTGCTACATGGAGAGCAGGTTGTGCATTTGTCTTGTGGTGACGTTCACGCAGACATTGGTATCTTTGGGGATGCACAACTTTGTCAGTCATCAGTAGAGGTGACATCATTTGAGCCAGAGACCGATGCATTGTTCTATGATGCCTCTAATACGTTTGAGGGCAACAGTGTCCTTTAGTCAAATGTGTGTGATCGCAATGGTGCTGATTTTTTGGTTTTGCAGTCATTCTCAGCAGATATGCCTTTGCCAGACGATGCTGACATGGTGATGCATAGTCAAGTGGTTCTTGATGAGGATGCATATGGCACTGAGGTTGTTGACAGGGATAAATTGGCACACATAGTGCATGTTTTGTCGGCTTTTGGGTCTCTCATGTCTGACCTTTTGGTCTCGAGACCTGATCTTGCTTATGCAGTTGGTGCATTTGCAGTGGGAGTTGTCAGTCGTGCAATGAAATTGATCATGCAGCAAGCCTGACATCACACAAATGAAACATCACACAAAATTGAAAGATAAACAACCATATAGGACTTCAAAAGACATGGCAAGTGTGACAGTCCCAACAACTACCTATTTTTAAAATAGCTTAATGGATAGTGAATTTTATCCCACAGACTTTGACTGCTATATAAAGTGCCCTTCAATTGTTGTCTTATCAAGATTGCTCAAAGGCCCACTGATTCTCCCTTCTTCCTCTTCAGAATTAAAGTCATTCTTTATATTAAAGGTTTTCTGAACTCGTATGGAGTTTTTCCTTCAATCATATCTACCACTCACTGGCATGACAAATCCAATAAGCTCTGAATATTCAAATAGTTGGCAGCTAGAATAATATCAAAGAGCATGGCCTCATCAACTTTGAGAAACTCGACATCATAGTATTTCACATCCTCGTCGTCGATGAGGGCTAGCTTGTCATCCCCGCCCTTAGGAACCTCAAGGGCATGATAACGGCAATACTCAATGACCTTCGAGAGGAATTGAGGAGAGGGATCACAGAGTCAGTGTTGTCTTCAACCATGTCGTTGATGGTTTGCAACTCGAAGGCTACAACCTCCTTTACCTCAAACATCTTGTCATCTTAAGACTTAAGCTTCATTTTCAACTCCTTCAACATGGCTCTCTACTTCTCTTTCTCTGCCAAAGGAAACACATTGTATACACAAACTATCCCCTCCCTCTCTCTCTCTCTCTCTCTCTCTCTCTCTCTCTCTCTCTCTCTCTCTCTCTCTCTCTCTCTCTGCATCTGAAAGAGAAAAAAGAGGGCTAGAGCCCTCCCACCATCCACGCGTGCATAGACGATAGGGGGCTCTAGTCCCTCCCCCACTTTTTTTTCAAACTTTAGCAACACAAGTTTTAGGATTTTTGAAGCTATTTTAGTATGTTGATTTACAACGTTCCTTTTGAGATGTAAACATGTATATTTTAAGATGCTACTACTTGCAAGGTTCGTAATTTACTGAACAAAATTTTCTAAGATATTTTTGGTTGCATTCAGGAGGTCCTTAATGGACCATTAGAAACAAAATTTCCAAGCGTTGACTTGAACCTGGGTGCCCTTAATGAATGCCCATGGAAACGCATTCTAGCCAAGCCATCAAAGAACCCACGTTGACATTGACTCAGGTAATTTTATAAACAAAAAGAAAAAATCTTCATGTACAACCCGGTTCGCTTATGTCTCGTGGTGGTTCCTCTTCCACTACCCTTCCCCTTCACCCTCTCCTACTAGCATCGGTACCCTCACACCATCACCCGTTGACACAATTGATCACCCTCATCGGCACCTTGGGACATTCTATTTGTTTTTTTCTATTTTCCCAAATTGCTAATATTTTTGAAAAAAAGGTGGAACTGGAGGTCCCCTCCCCTTCCCCCCTCTCTTTTTAGATGCACAATAAAAGTGAGGTGGCTAAATATTTTTGAAAAAAAGGACGGATTGGAGCCCCCCATCATCCGTGCACGCGGATGATGGAGTCCCCTCTTTTTTTTAATTGTGAAAATGAACAAAATATTTCAAATTGCCCCCCTCCCCCACCCCCCACCCCCCAAATCGTTCGCGCACACACGGATGATGGGTGGGAGGCTTTAGCGCTGCTTTTCTTAAATCGTGAAAATGGACAAAAATTATCAAATTGGACATTTTTTTTTTGAAAAAAAAGGAGGGTTAGAGTCCTTATTTGTTTTTCAAAAATATTTGACCACTTTTGCCAATTTTTGACAATTTTTTTACCCACGATTGAAGTTATTCAAGACACATGCATGATGGAGGAGGCTTTAATGCCCTTTTTATCCAAAACAAACTTGATCATTTTTGTGTGAAAATTGTATTAATTTCACATATTAAAAAAAAGATGTAAAACTCCCAATAGTAGGGGCTAGGAACTCGGGAGGGCAGAGGGGGGGAGGGGGGGGGGGGGGGGGTCACTATGTATAAATTGTGTATATCACGTGCGTCCAAGGACTATTTGTAAAAATCTTTGTGTGTGAAAATTTCACAAATAAAATATACCCTTTTTGTTTTCAATTTGTAAATTTTTTCTCAATTTCACTTTATGATACCCTTCTGGATGTGAAAATGTGAGAAAAAATGAAATTTAATAACCCCTTCTGCTGCACTCACATGATAGTCACATAATTATTAACTAACCCCCCCAAGGTTGGGAAGCCAAAGAAAAAAGAGGAGACAAGGAAAGGAAAGAAGAGAAGGGCCCTAACTAAACAAACGAAGACTCCATCAGAAGCCCTTGGGAGGAGTAGAGGGAAATGAGAGTTGTGGACCATTATTGCCACGTAAACTCCTTGAATACATGAAACAAAGATGAGTTTGAGATCTTGTGCGCTTTTACTGCACGTGTCGGAGGTTGGGAACTTAACGAACACTATGTGCAAGCCACGAATGGTTGCAAGCACACAACCAAACTATCCTAGTAAGCTCAAAGGAGACAATGGTGTGTCATTCACTGCTCTACGCTTGTCGTCGTGAAGGATTCTTCTCAAGCGCGCGTGCACACACACTCGTGAGCACATGATGGAAAAGAAGGTAGAGGTAGAGCAAGAGCACTTCTTTAGCATGCACCTCTAGAATGAGGATTTTAGGTCAAAATGGGCCTTTTATATCAATCTGATCCATTCACACGTGGGCTCCAATAGTGGCCGGTCATAGCAAAAAATATTGTAAAAATGAGATAAGTGGTGCGCCTCTCAACGGCAATCACCTACACACCTATAGAAACGACAAGCCTGGTCCATGACTCAAATAAAGTGTTAAGGCATCCGTCAAAGGTGATAGGGTATCCGTAAGTGGTTAACATGCCCCCCTTCCTGATGTAGATTCTGACCTCGAAAACTAGTGAAGGGTTATGGTGGTAGAGTATTATGTCACATGTTTAAGGTTTTTGCAAGACATTTGATATTCTTCAAAAAATGGGTAGACCTACTGTAACAAACACAACAACACTGACCACTATTCAGCCCTTAGAAATATTAGTACATAGTCATGGCAACATGCTATGTCAGTAAATGGGTGGAAGCCAAGCACTCCCCAATAACATAGCTAAGTCCACAAACTGGTTCATATACGAATATATCATATGTAGGTATGGCTATCCTTTGGAAATAGTCTCAAACCAAGAAACTAATTGAATAAATGAAACTATTCAGATCTTGATTGAGATATTCTCCATCAAGCATTAGAAATCGACATGTACTATCTTAGATGCAATGGACAGGTTGAGAGCAACAACAAAAATATAAAAACAACCTTAACTAAGATTTTTTAGAAAGAGCTCCACAATTGGGATCAAAAGCTTCAAATTGTGCTATGTGCATACCAAATAGCCTATAAGATCATTGCTAGAATGACACTGTTTAGAATTGTGTATGGTATAGAGCTTGTAGTCCCACTATAGTTTGCAATTCCCAGTCTCAAAGTTGCAACTGAACATAATATAGATTATAGCACTAACTTGAAAAAGAGTCTGCATGATTTGTTGTGGATCATATCAAACAAAGGTCAATGCTAGAATAGGAGGTGTTTCAACAAAGGAGGAAGTACAAGCATGATAGAAATTTAAAGGGTGCAAGAAGTTCAAAAAGGGGATTTAGTTCTATTGTACCTATCTAAGTTAGGGCCCAAGAAACCCAATCTAAAGATTGCACAATTGCAACCCTATGCGATCGATTAAGTATTTGAAAATGGTATAGTTAGACGGAACGATTTATTTTGATTGATGTTATCTAGTGTTTATAATAGGTCAAAGATCAAGTAATATTATTTAGTGCTAGAGGAACCCCCAACACAAACCACTAAACTATGGATACATCAAATTTTGAAACTCATACACTAAATTTATTTATGGTAAGATCTGATCTGAGCAAAGGTGACCATATTTTTTAGATTGATGATAATTTTGAATCTAGCAAACATGTGGTTCAATAGCCATACCATCTAGAGACTCAGTCAAGCATTGGGCTAGTATCTGAAGCAGCCAACAGTAATTGGTAGTGCATTAAAGGGTGAATCTTTTTGGAAAATCAGAGGATGATCATTAAAAGGACCGACCAATGCATAAACCATGTCAATAAAGATTGTTCTTCCTTAAGGCACAAAAGGAGTGGTTCGTTCATAACTCAAACTAAAATCACAATGAGGCGCATTCATGACCCTAATTCAGCTACATTGCTAGCCGCTGCACACATAATGTTACTTGCATAAGAGCTATTACCTACAACCTGTGCAAGAGATTGCATTTGTTCGAGCTTTGTTTCCATGTTTGACCAATTCCAATGAGTTCTCATTCTCCATGCAAGGTACACCTACCACTGCACAAGCCATGGGGAAGACAAAAGCATCCAAGGCTACGAGAGCACTTCTAGAAGCACCATAGGTTGCAGAAGAACAAAAACCTACAACCACACCTTACCAAGCTATTGGTAAGTGTGTATTCAAAGATGCAAAAAAAGGATTGTTAAAGAAGTGGGGAATGGATATTCTAATGGAGGTAGAAAAAATTGTTTGTGATACAACAGGTGGTGGATACATTTGACTATTGCTTTAATTGCCATTGTTTTTAGACTACTTTATCATAGAGCCCGAAGGTCACTCGAGTTGAAGATATTAGTGCTTTTTTGTAGGAAACCTCAAATATGAAAAGAGGAAATCTTGAGGGTAGGTAATTTCAGTCTCAGTATTAGAGCATAAGGCAACGTGTAAGTTCATAGCAAAAGATCTAAGTCAAAAGAAATACCCCACCTATGTATCTGAAAAGGTTTTCAACATGCTATTGGTCAGAGCACTAAATAAGAGCTATTCCTATAATTTGAGTACTATCTTATACAACCGTGTAGCATATTGGACTGATAAAATCAAAACCCAACATTTGTTTAAAGCATTGTATGTCTGGAAATTCATATACTAGACTACTTGTGTACGTAACCACTTTAGGGTCAAAGCACTGGCAGAGAAGCAGATAGCACCAGAAGGCTAGTCTAAATTAATTCTAATAACAACAATGAAACATGATCTGGTAGTTGAAAAATAAGGCCCATCTGAGCCTATCAACTATTGAGGTTCAATCCAACTCGTCGGATGGCCACTACTAACCCATCTCTAACCGCTAACTTTATTCATTCATATACAATAGGATAAGGAGCGTGGTGTAATTATTATCCTCAATGTGCTCCACCTTCCTTGCACGTGGACTACCACGAGGCACACCGCCTCACAAATTCTATAAGAGCTCCAATTTGGGGCTCCCTTGCACGTGTATGGGCTTCACCGCAAGCCTATCATTGCAAGCACTAATGTCTGTAGAGGGGAGAAATTGAAATACAATAGTCCAGGTTGCTACACAACGAGCAAAGTTTGTAGAAGTGGTTTGAGTGGCAGCTCTTAGCATAGCTCTCCAAATTAAAAGCAGAATGCAAATTGATTGTAGCACTGGTCATGGTGTGAGTGAACACAAAGGGAGGCTTCTGTAGTGCAATCAAAAATTAAGGCTATGGAGAAGAAATTGTAGCATTGGAAGTTTTTGGAGACAGAGAGATGTTAGAGATACAGAATGTAAACAGGATGTAGTCATCACAAACAACAAAAAATGGAGACCGAGATTGGTCACCCGCGGACGACATTACAAGGTCCTCAAACACAGTTAAAATGGAGATTTATGTCAAAGCAAATCTTATTGACGATGATTCATTTCCATCAAACAGAGCTTGAGAAGAGCTTAAAGCAAATCAAGTAATAGCAAGTTCAAATCAAATAGAACAAAGAGCAACCACCAAAGCTATTGAGCAGAGAATTCCACCGAGACCAGAGGTAAAGAAGACAAATCTTGCAGACAAAGGTAAGGCCAAAGTGAACCCTCCACCGATTAGCAAAGAAGAGGTGACAACATATGCCTCTACATCAAAGAACCCTCATGGATCAGCTTCTTCAAGCAAGTCAGGATTTCAAAACTTAAAGTCACTTGCTGACCCAACTGGCACCTCTAAGGAGACACCCAGAAAAGCGAAGATATTTCAGCCAAAGTACTCAAGAAAGCAGAGGAAAGGCAAGCAAGTGTTTTTTCCAAGCAGTTTAGTCAAAGTCAATGATCCGGTCTGGTTTAAAGACGGGAAATCAACACAGCAAGACAAAAACATGGGATGGATAGCATCATAATGGAGCTTAAAAGAACAGGAGTACTATGGAGGTAGCACACAGATATGGGTGCCAAAACCGCAGATTAGAGCATATGAAATAACTTCAAGTCCCTCTCAAGAAAGAAGGCCCACAAGGTATCCACCTCAACAAGATTCTAAGATACCTAAGAAGCAGGTATACATCAGAACTACATCGAAAGATGCTAAAGTCTCCACAGCTCACAAGAGGATGCAGAACAAAGACGAATCTCGAAGAATCTTCCTCTTGGACAAGGATTCTACACAAGGTATACAAAGATTTGGCTACCAGTCAACCACAAGCCAACTGTAACTACACCAGACTTTCATGAAGATCTCAAGAACTCAACAAGACCTAGATCAAGGCAAAGTCAACAAAGGAGATACAAAGGTCATCAAGAGATTTGGATTCCTAAGTCTTCCAATGCTCCTAGTCAAAAACCAAATGCCGACAGTGAGAACAAAGGCTTACAACAACTTCAAAGACTCCTATCAACATGCATAATTGGAGAATCAAATAGATAATGGAGTCTTCACAGTCAAAGAAGGACAACCCAACCAATGCGAATGCAGATTCAAAGATGATAAAACAGGTATAGCAAAAGAAACCTTCAATGCCAACTTGGTCCTTCACTAATCCTCTTTTTGAGGATTCAATCTTACTTTTACCTGAAGAAATGTTTGTAGTAAGCTCAAGAGCGTAAAAAGTCAAGTCGCCAAGGTGCAAAAAACACTCTTTGGCATAGTCAGAGTCGGGCTGCTGAGCCATAAAATGAGCAAAGCATTAGTCCCAAAGCTTCAAGTCATATTAAACTCTGTGCTAAGAGTCATAGTTATTAGGCTTACGCTCAAGCTAAGAGAGATGAGCATATCTAAAGTCATGTCACTCATGCGGGATGAGATGAGCATAAGAGTCGAAGTCTATTAACTTACAATTGGTGGAGTGTCGTAGAGTCCAACACTCACACACAGTGCACAGTAAGATGAGAGCACATATCCTCGACAACAAAAACCATTCTTAAAGGGGTGCCAGCTTGCAAAGCCATGTCGTATGCTTTTACAGCTACACCATCTTTTTGAAGAACCCCTCAAAATATTTCTTGCACAACATATTGTTTTCCATGCATTTCTGTGTATGCATAAATAGGATGTCCCATTATTGGACATATGCATTCGACACTCTTTTTGCTTCCATCTATGCACCTTGAGTGGACTACAACAGGAAACAAACCAATGTCATGCTAACCAACAAGTCATGCAGTGGGGTCACTACGGGGCGAATAGGAAGCTTGGGGACTACCCAATGCTCCCCATCGCTTGGTGTTGACCTTGATGTTAAACAAGCGCGACGGCAGAGACCTTGGGCATGAAAACCGACAACGATAAGACAAAATTCAATGGAGTCAATACTGGGCGAAGAAGAAGCTTGGGGACTGCCCGATGCTCCCCATCGCTTGGTGTTGACCTTGATGTTAAATCCGTTACAAGCGACCGCAAAGACCTCGGGGAATGATAACCGACAACGGACAGACATCTCATATAATGAAGTCAATGCGGAGCGAATAGGAGGCTTGGGGACTGCCCAACGCTCCCCATCGCTTGGTGTTGACCCTGCTGTTAAAGTCCTTACATACCTCAGTAAAGACCTTGGGGCATGATAACCGACAAAAGAAAGACAAGCCATGCAATAAGTCACTACTGAGCGAATAGGAAGCTTGGGGATTGTCCAACACTCCCTATCGCTTGGTGTTGACCTAGGTGTTAAAGTCATTACATACGACAGTTGAGTCAATACGGGGCATATAGGATGCTTGGGGACTGCCCAAGATTCCCTATCGCTTGGTACTAACCTTGTGGTTAAAATCATTACATGCGATAATGGAGTCAGCACCGAGAAAAAACGAGACTTGGTGACTACCCAACGCTCCCCATTGCTTGGTGCTGACCTTGGCAAATTGGCGTCGGCCCAATAAACTTCCACAGATATCACATTGTTTAATTCTATATCTATTAGTGAATAATCCCTTGAGAACTTTATTAATATTTCCCATGCTAATAGGTACTCCAATAATGCGCGTATCCCAAAGGCACTCTTTTTCCATTGGGTTTTTTTCCTTTGGTCATCCAGGTATTTGACCCTAATTTAGAACCTCATCATTCTACTTCCCTTGTACATTCCTTTCATAAATAAACAATAGCCTCATCATTATGCTCTTACAACGGAAAAATGCAACAACATCTCTCACATCAGACATATTCAGACCAATGAAGATGCTGCAAAAAATTACCTCATCAATAGATTCAACGACAAATAAAGAAATCAGCCCATCAACAACCAATCAAAAACCTTCCAGAGTCTCCACGGACACTTTTCAACAGTGCCCGCGGACAGGCACTAAAATCGGAAGGGGGGAAAGTTAATTGAGTCAACGTCAATTAACAGAAGCTGCTAAAGACCAAAGACGTACGGATGCACATCGAAGATCAACATGAAGAAGCAATAAAGATTGGAGTTACACATTTTCCATGTTTTCCCAAAATGGTCAGGTATTGTAAATTCCCGATTTATTTCAAGCCATTGTAATATTGTTAATGTATTATGGGCTCAATGGGAGTTCCAAGCTGTAAAGAATAGGTCAATTAGTATGCCTAGGTTGCAAATTCAGTAAGTGGTGGAGCCCTAAAGGCCTTGGGCGCCCGGATATTGCATATTTTTACGCTAAGTATATAAGGCAGTGTGTAAAAGAAATAAGGGCTCAAGCTCATTTGTTGAGAGCACTCTTTGGTGAGAGCTCTTGAGGTGTGTGACTATGGATTCCTTGAGCTTCTCCTTGCTCATGAGACTTGATTAGCACTAATCAATGATTCATTCTCTTTCTCTATGCCTCTCTCATGATTCTTATGATTGCCTATGATGCTTAGATTAGCTAGATCATAACTAATCTTGGTGGTTAATCCCTCTCTAATCTTGTGTGATTGCCCTCTTTTGCTTGTGTGTGCATGTAGGTTTGATTGGAGTGTAGTGCTCGATAATGTTGGGGTATAAAGCCCAATGTGGTCGCCCAGGTAAGTGGGCGGGCCGCCAGGTATGTACACATATTCTTTCGTAAAAACCTAATAAGACCTCACTATGCTCTATACATTACAGTAGAGCGAGTTCACCATATCGTCGTGCTCTTCTTCTCGCACTCTCTCTCGCGTCGCACTTCCGCTCGTACTCCTTCAACTGGTATCAGAGCTCAGATCGAGGCTCGGGGCAGCACTGCAGGAGGCTAGAGTCACCAGCTCAAATTGGAGTGAAATTCGACGGGCAAAAACACGGCTCCAAATCTTGTGGGAGAACCCGTAGGGCTTGGTGTGCTTAGAATTTCATTATGAGGTCATCTCGGTCACCATTCGGCTTCGACAAAGTTCTGCGCGGGCCATTTTCGACTACGTGGTCTCAGCGGGTGCAGATCCGACTCTGCAAATTTGGGGTTTTCGACCTACGACTGCAGGTGCTGAGGATATCGACACTCCCAGAGTGTTGATTTGTGGTTGTCTACACATCGAAGGACGGCTCGCAGTTCTTGGAGGCGTGTCACATACGACACGGGCGCATCTACACACAGACTGTAGGCGACATCCACTAGTTCATCAGGTAGCTTGTGTTTGCTACTTGATATTCCAGATTTCATCCTGACATTGCAGGTACTTCCACATGGGATGTATTGTCAGAGATGATGTATGTCTGTTGAGGGTTTGCTGGCTGTGAGTCACTCAGCAAACAACCGCCGCAACGGTTACAGCATACAGTGGGAAATTTGTGGATGTATAACTTTGTGGGAAGTCTATGCACTGTCAGATTTACTGCAGCCTTTGTTGAGGGTCGAGTGGGGTTTTATTGAGCTGGGGGATTCTCGAATGTTGAGATCCTTTCGGTGATACAGGTCTTGGAGCGATCCCTCGAGCACCCTTAGATAGGCAGCTAGGATGTATTGACTGTGAGTTAGACATTTGGGATTGCATCTTTGCTTTATTGCCGTTGAGGCATTGTCGCAGTCTATGCTTATCGAACAGTGACAGGACAGTGAGAGACAGTACAGGTGCAGGACAAGTTTACCTGCAGCTTACAGTGTCAGAGAGACAATGTTTTTTGAGCTCTTTTTTGGTCTGTTTTTAGTACACCAGAGCCATTTTACAAAGGAGACTCTGCCAAAATTTCTGCAGAATCTGAAGCTTTTTTGGTTCATTTGACAGGTTGATATTGGTTCAGAGGTCAGTTTACAGGGGAAACTCGGCCGAATTTTTCCCAGAAAAGTAAACTACTATGAAGCGTAGCTATGGCTGGATCACAGGACACTGCTCTTTACAATATCAAGAAGCTGGATGGAACCAATTTCCCATTGTGGAAGAAGCAGATTTGGCACGTGTTGGTACAAAAGAAGCAGATAAAACCTATAAAGCTCAAGGGGATAAAACCAGAAGATATGGACGAAGATGAATGGAGCGAAATGGATGAATTGGCACTTTCTACCATTATGCTGACTTTGGCAGAAAGCGTTTACTTCAATGTAGCAGATGAGATGTCGCCTTATCAAGCATGGTTAAAGCTGAGTGATCTTTATGAGAAGCAGAGTGCAGCTTCACAGGTACACTAGCTTAAGAAGCTTGTTGACTTGAAGATGAAAGAAGGGACACCTATGTCCAATCATCTGAATGAATTCAACACAATCTATAGTCAGTTGTCAGCTCAAGGTGTCAAGTTTGATGAACCTGTTAGAGCTATGTTCCTGTTGATCACATTGCCGAAAAGTTGGGACACTTTTCGCACAGCTTTGAGTAATTCTACACCTCCAGATGGTTT
The DNA here is from genome assembly GCF_014529385.1 of Adiantum capillus-veneris. NCBI lineage: Eukaryota > Viridiplantae > Streptophyta > Polypodiopsida > Polypodiales > Pteridaceae > Adiantum > Adiantum capillus-veneris. The sequence continues at coordinate 70,274,189 of NC_140951.1, read as the reverse complement.
GAACATAGCAGGTGTAGAAGGAAGTCTGCTTACTGAAGAAACCAATAGAAAGACAATGGACAAAGGCAAAGGATCAGCCTTAGTTGTCAGGGGAAGGACCAAAGAAAAGTACAAAGGTGGAAAGAGGAATCAATCTCGTAGAAAGTCCCGCAGTGCTAAAGGAAAGAGTGACATAGAATGCTACCATTGTGGCAAGAAGGGTCACATGAAAAGAGTCTGCAGAGAATGGAAAGCAGAAAAAGGCAAAGAGAAAGCTGAAGACCATGGTGAGAAGAACAAGTCCTCGGTGAAGATTCAAGAAATAAATGTGACAAACATTGTTGCAGAGGATGACACTCTAGTGTCAAGAGACATCTACTTCTTGAAGAATACAATGGACTCAGCTCTTCTTACAGCATCTGATGGAAATGCACTGAGTGACTGGATTATAGACTCAGGGGCATCACTTCATGTGTCTCCAAACAAGGAGTGGTTTACCTCTTATGTGACCACTAAAGATCATGTTCGGCTAGGCAATGGGCAGACATGTGAGATCTTAGGTGTTGGAGATGTTCAATTGAAGTTTTAGAATGGCTCTTCTTTCACGCTGAAGAATGTGAGACATGTTCCCGCAATAACAAAGAGCTTGATCAACACAGGTTTACTTGATAATGCTGGCTACGTAACCACTTTTGGACAAAACATGTGGAAGATATCCAAGGGTTCTATGACAGTAGCATATGGAGTAATGTCTGCAGGACTTTACATGATTTATGTATCAAATGTCTCTAAAAATGTAATCAATGTAACCGAACAGCCGAACGTTTCTTTGTGGCATAGCCAGTTAGGACATATGTCCAAGAAGGGAATGGAAATCTTGTCTCGTTCTAGTTATTTGCCTGGCTTTTCATTTAATGATTTTGAATTCTGTGAACATGGTCTGTATGGTAAGCAAACACAGCAGCCACATAAGCATAGAAGCAGTAGAAGAGATACACAGTTGGCACTTGTTCATAGTGATTTGTGTGGACCTATGCCTAACCTATTTCTAGGGGGAGCTTCTTACTTTATGACATTTATAGATGATTACTCGAGGAAAGTATGGGTTTACTTTCTCAAGCACAAGGATGAAGCGTTTAGTGTTTTCAAAACGTTTGTGACACTTGTGGAGAATCAGAGTGGCAAGAAGCTTAAATGCTTACGCACTGACAATGGTGGAGAGTATGTTTCAAAGGCCTTTCAGGACTTTTGTGAATCAAAAGGTATAAAACGTGAACTTACTGCTCCTTACAATCCTCCTCAAAATGGTGTTGCTGAGAGGATGAATAGGACCATACAAGAGAAGGTCAGAAGTATGTTGTCTAATGCACAGCTGCCAAATGGGTTTTGGGCTGAAGCTGTATCAACAGCTGTTCATCTTGTAAATAGATCTCCTAGCAAGGTTTTGCAGAAGGATTCAGTGCCACAGATGGTATGGTCAGGCAAAATGCCCTCATACAAGCATCTCAGAGTCTTTGGCTGTGAGGCATATACTCACATTCCAAAGGAATTTAGGAACAAACTTGAGCCAAAGAGTAGAAAGTGCATCTTTCTAGGCTATGGTAATTCTGGTGAGATGGGGTACAGACTTTGGGATCCCGAATCCAGAAAGGTTGTCCGCAGCAATGATGTTCACTTTAATGAATCCAAATATCATTCTAAACCAGAGAGGGTTGAGGAGATTAGAAGAGTTGTCTTCCAAGAAGATGGACCTGCACGTGCAAGACAAAATGTCAGGGCTCAAGAGGAGCAAGGACAGGATAGAGTGGAACCACAGGTTGTGGCTGAGCCTGAGCCACCTATAGTGCGTAGATCTGGACGTGTCACGCGACCTCCTGATAGGTTTGTTCCATCTATGAACTATGTCATGTTGACTGATTGCAATGAGCCTTCATGTTACAAGGAAGCAGTGCAAATGAAGGACTCCGGGAATTGGCAATTGGCCATGCAGTCAGAGATGACAGCTCTGCATAAAAACAAGACATAGAAGCTAGTTAAATTACCACAGGGCAAAAAGGCTCTACCTTGTAAATGGGTTTACAGGTATAAGATCACCGCTCATGATAGTCAGCCAAAGTACAAAGCAAGGCTTGTTGCCAAGGGCTTTAAGCAAGAACAAGGCATTGACTTTGATGAAGTCTTCTCTCCGGTGGTCAAGATGACTACATTGAGATGCTTTCTTGCATTGGTTGCCATATTAGATTTGGTGTTGCACCAAATGGATGTCAAGACAACGTTCTTGCATGGTGATTTAGATGTGGAAATTTACATGTAGTAGCCAGAAGGGTTTGTTGAGAAAGGCAAGGAAGATTGGGTATGCCAGTTGTTAAAGAGTCTTTATGGCTTAAAACAATCACCGAGGGCATGGTACCATAAATTCCACAAGTTTATGCTTTCTCAAGGCTACAAATGTAGTGAGTTCGATCACTGTCTATATACAAAGAAGGCTAAGGATGGTAGTTGGTTGATCCTTATTTTGTATGTGGATGACATGTTGATTGCTGGCAAGCACTTGGAAGAAATTTCAGCTTTGAAGTCAAAGATGGCAAAATCGTTTGACATGAAAGACATGGGTGAGGCAAGTCATATACTTGGTATGCGCATTGAGAGAGACAGATCAAAGAAGTTGATTTGGTTATCTCAAACAGAGTATATTGACAAGGTTTTGCAACGTTTCAATATGGAGAAGGGAAAGGCATTGAGTGTTCCATTGCCACCATATGTGAAACTTAGCAAACAAGATTATCCTGTGTCTGAGGAAGAACAGGCTGAAATGGATAAGATTCCATATGCGTCTGCAGTGGGTAGTTTGATGTATGCAATGATTGCTACTCGCCCAGACATTGCATTTGCAGTGGGAGTAGTAAGTCGATACATGTCAAACCCAGGCAAGAAACATTGGGAGGCAGTGAAAGGAATATTGAGATACCTGAAAGCTACAAAGAGTATGCATATATGCTATGGGAGTCAGGAGCTAAGTGTAAAGGGTTTTACAGACTCAGATTATGCAGGTGACTTAGACAACCGAAGGTCTACGTCAGGGTATGTGTTTACATTGGCTGGTGGAGCAGTATCATGGCGTTCTAGATTACAAGATTGTGTTACTCAGTCTACTACAGAGGCTGAATATGTTGCAGCATCAGAGGCATGCAAAGAATCAATTTGGCTTAATCGACTAGTAACAGATTTGGGAATCAAAGAAGAGATGCTTGTGTTATATTGTGATAGTCAAAGTGCTATACAATTGGCTCGCAATCCAGTTTATCACTCAAAGACAAAGCATGTGGATGTGAAGTATCATTTCATCAGGGAAACGCTCGAGGATAAGCAACTTCAGCTTGTCAAAGTTCACACCATAGAAAATCCTGCTGATCTACTTACAAAAGGACTTCCCTCACAGAGCTTTGCGCATTTTCGCAAGCAGTTAGGTGTAGGGTAGTACATCACTTCTCTACATCTCTTGTATATTAGCTTGTATAGTATCTTCTCTCACACTTAAAGTACCACATTGGACTTTAAGTGGGAGGTTGTTGGGGTATAAAGCCCAATGTGGTCGCCCAGGTAAGTGGGCGGGCCGCCAAGTATGTACACATATTCTTTTGTAAAAACCTAATAAGAACTCACTATGCTCTATACACTACAGTAGAGCGAGTTCACCATATCGTCGTGCTCTTCTTCTCGCACTCTCTCTCGTGTCGCACTTCCGCTCATACTCCTTCAGATAGATCTATGTGTGTGTGCTTGCGATTAGTGTGTTGCATGATAGGATTAGTGTTGTGTACGTCTTGCAATCGTAATGTGTGTAATTGGGTTGATTAGAGGTGAAGAGAAGTGGATATGGAGATTGCCCTTCACTGTGGCTTAGCTCCTTCATAGGCCGGAAGCTCACCTCATAGAGTTAACCATTTGTGTTTCCATGATTAGCTCACTAACCGTGTGAGTGTTTCCATGTCCTAACCGGGTAGCTCATCCCTCCAGATTGATAATCTTGTTGGTCATTGTAGCTATTGCAACGATGGAACCCCCAACATATGGCTGATTTCAGCAATTTGTTGAGCCATTTCATCAATCTTTGTAGCTATTGTAGCTATTGCAACAATGGAACCCCCAACATATGGCTGATTTCAGCAATTTGTTGAGCCATTTCATCAATCTTTCTGGACCAAGACCCCTTCTTGGCCTTGTCTTTGCTCTTTTCATTTGAGCTGTTTTTAGAGCTATTGGAGCTCTTACTGGAATCAGAATTCTCAGTGGAAGAACCGCTACTACTGGACCTCCTCTTCTTGTGGCTCCTCTCCTCTTTGCCTGTTGTTCAAGCTTCAGGGTGCGCTACACCAAATCATTGAATTTCTTTGTGGTGCGGGTACCTCATGTTCCCTAAGCTTTTTACCATGAAACCCATTTAAGAACCATGCTCACAACCTCTTTTTTGATGGTGGCTCCTGCAGTTGCCTGGTTAGCTCCTTGATATTCTTAACATAACTTCTGGCTGATAATTTTCCTTGCTTTATCTTATCCAGTTTGCAGAGGATGTCCTCGTCACCTCTGTTGTCTGAATATTCCAATCTGAAAGCCTTGAGCAATTTGTTGTATGATCTGAGTTGGCAAGCTGGGTAATGCTAGTACCATTTCCTTGCTGCATCCTTTAGTGTTTGAGGAAAGTATTCCCCCCAATCATCTTCATCAATATTCTTCCACCGAATATACTGTTTAAAAGCTTGGATATGAACATCTGGATCATCTTTCTTCCCTCCTTTGAACATTGGGAAAGAAATTTTCAATGAAGAGGTATAATCATGCTGGTGAGCATCATCTCTGCCTCTTCTGACCTTAGGAACCTGATTCCGTCTTGAAGACTTCTTGTAATGGTCTGTATCAGCAACCCAATCAATTTCTTCTTCAGTCTCAATTTTTGTCTCTTCTCTGGCTTTTCCACTGGAACTGTGACGACTACCCTTGCTGCCTTTGGCCCCAACATCCGTATGTGTGGTCCGAGAACTCCTGGCCTTGCATTCTTCCCGCTCAACCCTTCTCCTTCTGGACTGGCTGGAGTGTTGAGAGTCCTTGGCCTCATCCATCAGCATGATTGTGCTCCTCCTGAGCCTCAATCATAGTCATCAGGTCCTTCTTAGGACCAGAGTCTCTTTCTGATTCCTCAAGAACATGGTCAACGTGGTGTGACGGTATACGACCATGACTGGTTTTGGGCGCCATTGCTACAGGTGAAAATTCTAATTGGGAGAAGAGTTTTTTGGTCAACGAACAAACAGCTCTAGCCACCATGATTGTCAAAATGGAATTGGAGGTGATCTCTTCAGATAGCCGATTCCAATGTTAGAATTTAAGCTACTGGTAAGTCATCAGTTCAGTTAGTGAAACTGGAATAGAGAACGGAGACTAGAGTGAAATAGAAATAGTTATATGAACTGAAATAGTATACTGAGCTGAGAGACATAATGAACAACTAGAAAAGTGTTTGCAATTTTAGATTCATAATTCAGAGACAACCAGTACAAGGAGTAATGATTGAAGCTTAAATGATAACAGCAGTAATGATTACAAGGTGAAGTTAAAGACGAAGAGATTGTAGCTCGGAAATACTTGAAAGCTAAAGCCAAGAGAACTAAGAAGTAAGAAGCCCGATTATAATGTAATGGGTCCTATTTATAGCCTTCTAGAAATTATTGTAGTAACTGCTGCATAATTATTACTGATGTGTGAGTGCTCCACTGTTCGGCTTTCTAGGAGACAGTTCCCGCCTGTTGGGACTGTCTTTGCCTTCTACACACTCCCTTCATGAGAAAGTCATGTATGAATCCCATGCTCCTCCCTATGCGGGGCATAGAGGCATTCAACCTACTCTCAGAGGAGTAGAGATGTATTTCTATTGGCCTATCATGAAAGTGGATATACAAGAGTATGTTTCAAAATGTGTGGTATGCCAAAAGACCAAGTATGATAGAGGGAAGAAACCTGGATTACTCTAGCCATTGCCTATCCCAAATTCACCATGGGAGAGTATATCCATGGACTTTATCTTTGGAATACCCAAATTCACCATGGGAATACAAAAATATAGACAAAAGTTGACAGGCTTAGCAAGCAACCACACTTTATTCCTGTCAAAAAGACTATTAAGGCACACCAAATGGCAACTCTCTCATATCACAGATTTTCAAACACCATGGATTACCAACATACATCGTGTCAGATAGAGATCCTAGAATGACCAGCAATTTTTGGAAAGGTTTCTTTGATAATCTAGCTACAAGGTTGAATTTCTCTTCGGCCTATCACCCACAAACAGATGTCCAAAGTGAGATAGCCAATATTATGATACTCGATCTACTAAAGACTTATGTTATCAAAGTAGATCAACACTCACAATGGAAAAAGTACTTACCTAAATCATTGAGGGAAGACCTGAAAGTCCCTTGCTACTGAAGGTACATGGGAAGATCTTATCGCTACTGAGATGAGTATAGCCGTGATCTACAAGAATCTTTTCAAAAGATTAAGGAGGCTATATCCATCTCTCAACAAAGGAAAAAAACTGTTGCTGACAAGCACAGAAGGGCCTTAAATCTCAAAGAAATTAATTGGATCTTACTTAAGTTTCCCAAGGCTCGATTGACGCAAACGACGGGCAAGAACTCTATGGGCCATCAAATTATGCTAAACTAGAAAAAAGATAATATGGTCCTTTCCAAATCTTGAAGCCCATCAATGAGATGGCTTATCAACTCAAGTTTCCCAACCATTGGCTCATACAAAATGCTTTTCATGTGAGCCTACTTAAGCCCTACAAAGGAGAGCCACCAAGTGAACCAATTATTGAAGACCCTCCCAAAATTGAAGACCAAGAAGAGGTGCTATAACCCGAAGCTATCCTTCGGCATGAAGCCAGGGTACTATGACATGGTAAGATTATCCTACGATATCTTATTAAGTTCAAAAATTATCCTTTTGAAGATGCTAGATGGATGCAAGGAATACAGCCTGAGGATAGTATGAACCTTGTCAATGCTTACAATGCCACATTAGAGTAAGCAAATGTACAAATGCCTTTTAAATGACCAATGTTTTTGTCTTATAAGAGTAGTTATCTTTTTATTGTGCACAAATTCAAATAGTATGCATGCTTAAAATCATGTTTGTGATGATGACGTCTCTCAAACACCAAGTAGACTTTGTCACTCTACTTGGGAGAATGAAAGGTACTAAACAGCACACATGCTTGTGATACACGAAAGGTACTAAACAACACACATGCTTGCGATAGCTATGTCTCACAAGCACCAAATGGATTAATCATCCATCTTGGAAAGATGTTGTAGGGTAAAAAGGGATCCTCTACCCGCTAAGCTACATTGACTAATGACTAAGGCATTATCTCTTCTACCTTATAGTCGAGGACGACTATGATTTCAAGAGAGAGGTAATGTCATAAAATCTAACACCTAACCAACCCAAATTATTTTATCATATTAAACTAATCATTTAATGTGGGAGAATAAATGGGAGCAAGGGTTAGAATATAGACATGTGCTTACAGATCTATCTCAACATAGGGCCAATGGTAAAGGGTCCAAATGAGAGATGGCATGTCAAAGAGAAAGGCTAACCAATGGAGCTTAAAGACCTTTGGGTTAGCTTCATTGAAGACCTCCAATAGTTAGTGTTAAAAGTCCTTTGACCTTAGGTAAGCTAGGGTTGTGCTTGAGGTGGGAACCCGGTCCAAGCTTGAGGTGCTTGTCGTGCCTGATGACGGAGATGCTCGAACTGCTTGATGATTCAGATGCTTGTCATGCTTGAGATGCCAGGGTTGTACTTGAGGTGGGAACCCAGCCCAAGCTTGAGGGGCTTAAGGGCCGAGCTTGTGGTGAGAAGTGGGTCCAAGGTTGAGGGGCTTGAAGTGTCACAAAAGTCAATGCATATCCCTACAAGGAGTGGGAGAGCCATGCAAGTAGAGGGGGTGGTTGCTTGACCACTCTCTCTCCCAAAGGGCACCCCTTGCTCAAGAGGCAAGTAGGACACATGTCAAGCCCCTAGCTAGGTTACCCTCAAGGAGTGTCCAAAGCTTATTGGTTGGCCTCCCAAGGGGTCCAATGATAATTAAGTATATTTGATTAATTGTTTTTGCATTTATCAAGTTATCTCTCTCAAAGGAGAAAGGGGGACACTTGTCCCAAGACTACCCTTGTTGCTTGTAATGCATCCTACATGTGATTGGCCAAGCTTGCAGGGGTCTAATGAGCTTCAAGCATGAGCTACAAGGAAGGTTGACCAAAGCAAGAAGGGGTTAGCTTGGGTGATATACTCTCCCACACACACTCACACACACTCTCATTGTGTGAAGTGCAAAGTGCAAAGTGCAAGAGCTCCATCTCCTTCTCCAAGCTAGTAGAGAAGTTGAGAGCCTACACCAACACTCTTGGCTATGGAGAATGAAAATCCAGCCATGCTTCAATGCTTAAGCTTGCCATCTTCATTACTATTCTATCATGTATGCTAGCAAGAAGAGTGATGATAAGTGAGGAACTAATTCTTTCATGAAATGTTTCTTCTTCCTCTTTCCTACCCTCATTCCCCGCTAGCTCTCTCCACCTTCAAAGGTGTTTGAGGCCTTAGGATAGTTAATGCTTTCTACAAAGTTTATGTTATGCTCATGATGCATGAATCTTTCCATCTTCATTGCATCACCTAGGTCACAAGGAACACAAAGATTGTATTGTACCAAGTCTCTCTTAATGGGAGAACCTATAATACAAAAAATGCTTATTGGAGGGGGGACCGGCTCCACATAAATCTGGTCCTCAACTGTTGTCGTGTTCTCTAGACTCTCTCTCTTGCAAAAGTATTGTTCATGCCAAGTTAACTAAATACTATGTTTATGTTGCTACAATCAATTAAATTTACCCTCTCTATTCTCACAAAGTAATTTCACAAAAGTGCTTTCTCTAATTTCCACTACTCTCAAAGTTCTTAGGACATTTCCATTACATAATTTTCAGCCATACATAATGTTTGTGCTTGTCATCTTTTACAATTGATACAAAATATTCCAATCCTTTCTTAACCATACATGCTACCCCTCCTTGCCCTCTTCATTGCTTGAGATTCTTTGACCACATCAATGAATGTACATTGTAATCCTCCAAGCCGTTAATCCTTTGTGTATCATGCTCCCAAGTTTTAACAAGAAGTACAACATTGGCTTTGCTTGTTAGTTTATCAATGCCAACCCCCGCATTCCACGGTATCCATTGAAATTCCAAAATCATATTTTCAATTGTAACTTGGTCTCATAGGTCGCACATCTCTATTTGGTCGAGGGACTTGCCTCTTCCTTGTGCACATTTTCTTCATGAGACATCTCCTTGTTTTTCATATTCTTTTTCTCATATGCCTTGCAACGCATATTTTGTTGCTTAATAGTGCTATCTTTACATACAAAACATTTTGTATCCATCAAATAGATCCAACTATTATCACGGATAATCTTTCATTTGGTCTCATTCGGCATGGGTCATACAATTGGTCGTTCTCCTGAGCAAAGAGCTCATTGCTTACCCACTCTATGTGCTCCATAGACCATAACTTCAGACATGTCAAAGTGGATTTTGAAGAAATATTTGATAACAATGGAAAGAGAAGGAGGCTTCTCTAACTTCTCTTCAAGAATTCCACGAATAACAATGTTTTTGGAATGTCTCTCTCGTTCCTTCAACTCCTCCACATCCACATTCTCAACATTTTGTGTTTGATTTCATGTTGCATACATCCCGGCTCATGGTGTCAAATTTCTCCTCTTTCAATACATGGTGATGCTCTACTTTTCTCATGCGCTCCTTCAAAACATTCAAGTCCAAAAGAGAGCGTTTACATTCCTTGACTTCCTCTTCAAGTTGCATCAAATATGTTGTTTGCATCTCAAGTGTCCTCTTGAGATTCTCATTCTCAACCACGGGTACCCTTAGCATGAACTTCTCCATTACAAGTTCCCGTAAGTCTTCTCCTTGTTTGTTTACGGTCTCTTGCAACAATACCAAGTATGCCATGATTATAGTTTTTGATGTCGTTGGTTGAGTGGTTGTGTTACTATCTCCACACTTAGGAGATCTTGGATCATTTTCCACAATGGTTGTGGACCTTGTTGAAGAAGAAGAACCCTTGCGAGTGCCGAAAGACATTGTATGTAAAATACGAGATGAGAGTCAACTTATTTGAACCTGTTCACTTCAAAAATTCTGCTACAAAAACACCTTCCATAACTCTGAATTTTTTTGTCTTCACATCCATGTGTAGAGGGCGTCGTGCTCTTCGATTGAAGCTATAGATCACCTAAATCAGAGTTTGGATAAAGAAGTTATGATCAAAAGAGTGAACTATTGTACACTAGGTCAAAAAACGGCTGCTCTATTGTGTATATATATATATATATATATATATATATATATATATATATATATATATATATATATATATATATATATATATATATATAGAGAGAGAGAGAGAGAGAGAGAGAGAGAGAGTCTGAACTAGCACCCAATGTTGTTGTTGTCTATGGAAGCCTCCTTCTAAGTCGTGGCCTCTTTGCCTATACTAGAAGTTCAAGCAAAGGCTCTTTTTCTTGGGAGGATCGAGTGGAGGAGCTTTAATGGTTGTGATGTATGATCTCTTGTATTTGTAACCCAATATCAAAAACCTATGTAAGGCTATCAGGTGATTCGGCTTTCCCTTTTGTAGTTGTATTTAGTATTCATTTTGTTGCAACAAAGAAGGTATTTTGGACATCCCCATTGTTGGTAAGCATGGTTGCTTCAACAGTTTTTGTGGGTGCCTATTTACATGATAGAGTCTTAAAATGCTAAACCCGTGTGGAAGGTTGATCATGGGGTGCTTCAATGTTCATTTTTGTCTAGTGTTAATAGTGACATTTCAACAAGATGTCTGCTTCACTATGGAGATACCCATTAACTACTAGATGATCACTTATTACATGTTGATGATAAATTCTTAGAACCTTCACACTTATGATTTTAAGGAAAGGGGTAGTGGACAATTTCAACTTCCAAAGTAATAAGGGCAAACGCAAGGGGGGTCACAACATAGGCCAAGGGCTGGTTGCTAGTTGAGCAATTTTCCTACAAAGTTTAACCAAGAGGTTTGACAATGTCGATTTTAACCAAGGGGTTTGGATTGCAAAGGCAGCACCTAACATTACATGCGGGAAATTTGGGTAGGTCCCTTGGTCTACAAGTAAGTGAACACTATGTTCAAGATCCAAGTACGCATCTCATTTGGTTTTGTTTCATTTTTGAATATGTTGTGCTTGACTTTTTCAAGTCGGATGAATACACTTGAATGCTTTCATCCATTTTTGCTCTTCAGCCAGATGACAACGTCATGTAAGATTCATAAATTTTGGGCCGTATTGTCCAAGATACATTTCTGCATTACACAGTTATGGACCCACTTGTAGGGTTTTATTTGGCCACATGTCATCACATGGGATACAACATTGTTAGGAACTCAAGGAGTTTGGTTTAGCCAGTGTGGAGCAAGGCTAATGAGGGTCCCTCTCACTCCCATCGTATAGTGTTTGTAGTTACCTCCTGTTGATGGCGGGTCAACAGCACGACATAACTCAACAATCCTTATTCTCTGAGAGTTATGGAATGCTAAGGATTATGGTTATAAACATCATTTGTAATAAATAGGTAGTCTAGTAGCAGAAGCCGAGGTGCAATGGCACTTCCAGATTGTAAAGACCAAGCCATTTGATCCCTCAAACTCTATTTTTGGTAGCCTTAATATATAAGGTACCTAGGTCATTTTTGTAAAAAAACTTTATCATAATCATAAGTTTCAAGCTGCCGTCAATTGTGTGTGTGTGTGTGTGTGTGTGTGTGTGTGTGTGTGAGAGAGAGAGAGAGAGAGAGCTTCATCCTGGCGCTACTCCCCGCTCGCTCATCACAATGGAGATCCGACAGCACCATTGCGGTAGCCTTAGCAAGAGCTACACGACAATGTCAAGCATTCCTTGCGGAATGGAGCATATGCACTTGCACATCTACGAGCTGTATGTGGTCATAAGTATATCAAACGATGTCTATTTTTTGCTTGCAAGTAGTCATTAGAATCGTAGCGACATAAGCTACGTATAGGTACTCATAGATTTCAGTTTTGGGCACTTTCAAAATTTTGCTTTGTCTTTATACGGGTTTTTTGCAGATGGGTTTAGAGCTAGGGTTTGAGTGTAGAAGCTTAGGGACAGGTGTATCCTAGTGAGGGGATGGTGTTCCTTAAGTTTCATACGATTCTGGTATGATTTAGTGAGTTTCCTTCCGTTGTGTGTATGTGGCTAGGTGGTGTAGTTGAGAGCAGTGAGATTCTAGGTTGTGGTTTAGTTGGCTTCCAGAGTGTTGTATGTGTAGAATGGTCTCATCCTGACAAGCTAAAGAGATTTCCTCCATGTGCCTATCGTGTCATCTGTGTCCTTGATTGACATTATGTTGATCTAGGTTGTGTTGCATGCACTTTATAGGTGGTGTGATTCGCTCTCGCAACATTGGCGTCGTTGGTTGCCAGGGAGACAAAGATTTAGGTAGGTTTTCCTACTAACACTCGTGTGATGGTTGCTTGCTTTAGTTTTGGCTAAAGAAAGCATTTTTCTTAAGTGGATCCGGAAGAGAGTATTCCGCGATCAAGTGGATAGCCAGGAAGCGTGTGTCTTGTCGAGGGTCTTCAACTAGGTAAATTTTGTTAGGATTTGTAGATTAGAGTAGTTATTGGTGGTAGAGTGGTTTGTGAGGTGATAAAAACGTTTGTTAGTCTGTGTGTGGCACTGAAGCGTTTTTCTACTCATAGATGCAAAACCCCATATGGTTTGTAGGAGTAGCTTTAGGTAAGTGATGTGATTTTGATCTAGAGCTATTCATCATTGATTTATTTGTTAATCTCTGAAAAGTTTGCTTTTGAGTAAAAAATGCAATAAAAAGAGTTTTGTTGACATTTTTGCATGACTGATTGATGCTGTGCATATAAGAATGCATGTGCAAGGGTTCTATGGACAAAATTTGAAATTCTATAAACTTGGACATTATACGCGTATAATGTCTCAAAGGGCATTTAGAGACCAAATTTGAAAAAATTGACGCACTAGTGTGTTTAGAAGGGGGGTTTTACCCTAAGTTCACATTGAAACTAGAGTTTTGACCAACTCTTGACACTCAAAAGACAAAAGACGAAGTGTCTGAAACAAAAAAAAAGAGAAACTTGTGATTCTGAGCACATTTTTGCATGAAAATTGGTAGAAGTGCTTGAAAACCAATGCTAGCGACTTGGGGATGCCTCTTAATGAATTCTGCCCAAAATTTCATCTGTAGACATCATACGCATATGATGTCTCAAGGGTGATTCTGGCAGCCAAAATGAAGTTTTGACATTATACCCATCTTCTGCATGTTGTGTTGAGCACATACACCAAATCTCATGTCATTTGGACATATAGATTCAAAACTGGGGGGATTTTACTCCTTTTGGGGATTTCCTTCTAAAAAGTGATGGTTTTATGCAAATTTTACATCCAAAATTTGATGTGAGCACATATTCTTAATCTACACACTTAAGAGCACCTCTGGTAGAAACAGAACTAAAATCTGAGCAAAAGACAACATCATACACGTATGATGTCTTACAGGCCAAATCTGAGGTCAAAAGTTACAACTAAGTGTACCCTTGTGATGTCAGCATTTAGGAAGCATATGGGCCAAACAAAATTGGATCACATTTGGGCTTGCAAAGACCAAAAGACACATCTAGGCAAGTGAATGCTTGCATTGGCCATAACTTGCTCAAAAAGTGTCAAAATTCAGTTTTGAAACTTGTTGTAAATTTCTAGTGTAGTGAGGAACCTGTGGAGTGAAATTCACTTCATTCTGATCAGCTAGACATCATACGCATATGAAGGGCACTTTCAGATACCAAAATTGAGATTTGAGCATACCAAGGTGTAAAGAACAACAAGACAAACTCAAATACCAAATTTTGTCAAAATCTGAGCACATAGACATTATACGTGTAAGATGTCTCAAGGCCAGATTTGAAAGTCAAATTTCAATTTTGACCCCACAGGGAGTTGGGAAATTATGTTTTAAGCCTATTTGCAAAATTTCGTGTCATTCTGAGCCAAAAGACTTTATACGCGTATAATGTCTCATAGGCCAGATCAGGGTCAAAACATACATTTCAGTATACCTCAGTGTCCTAGAGCATACAAGAAGTCCCTAGCCAAAATTTCATAGAATTTGTAGCTCATTTGGGCTTGCAAAGAGCAAAAGACAGAAAACTGAAGATATATGCTTGTATAGGTCTTAACTTGCTCAAAAAATGTCCAAATTGAATTCTGAAACTTGTTGAGGGTTGCTTGAGTGATAAGGAATCAGTGGAACAAAAGTCACCTCATTCTACCACAAAAGACTTTATACGCGTATAATGTCTCGAGTGTCAAAATAAAGGTCAAATTCACAAACTGAAACTTGCAATGGGTAGAGGACATCAAGGAGAGCTCACATACCAATTTTTTTCAAATTCTGAGCACATAGACATTATCGCGTATGATGTCTCAAGTGCCAAAGTAGAGGTCAAAAGTTACATATGAGCTCACAGAAGTGTTTGCCAGCATAAAAGAAGCCTAGTGACCAAGTTTCAACAAATTTGGGTCACATTTGGTCAAGAAACAAGCAAAAATCCTTGATCCTGAAACTGTTTTGAGTGTTGTTTCAAGTGCAGTTCACCAAAACTGCTCTAACTTTTGATAGAAAGCTCTAAATTGAGTCAGGTATAGCCAAGAGAAAAGCTTGCGGGTACCCAAAACTTTTAGGGTACCCAGAACCAGTATCCAAGAGGTAAGAAGACCACCCAGAATTGACTTTTAGGGACATGACAAAGGGCCAAAGGTGCTTAAGAAGGACTAACTTGAGAGTATTGAGTGGGCCTGACATTAAGAAAGCTAAGATCATTAGGATGAAAAGCCATCCTACCAATCCTTTGGTAGATATGACCAAAGGTATGCCAAGCCAAGCTAGAAGTGTTGAAATGCCAATCTATCCGCATTTTGACACAAACCCACACAATGCACTAGAAAGAGGTGGACATTTGGTCAATGAAGGACCACAAATATCTTCACCAAGCACGAGAATTCCAAAAAGGGAGCCATTTGGATTCCCTTCTAGAGTGATAATGAGAGATGAAATGATCACAGAGATGGCATGTATGCCTCCTCAAGTGAATCTACCTAATGGACCATGGTTGGACCCAGATGCAACCATAGAACATGACTTTTATACAGGACCATATGCACCATCATCACCCCCTATAAGTTACTCCTATCCAAAGCAGAGCAGAACCTTGAGAAGATTATGATTTTGAGAGTGAGAGTGACACATCTTCTCACAGGAGTGATTCACCAAGAACCCAACCCATAATAAAGCCAGAGGTATCTAGTGAGAAAATGAAGCTTATAGAAGGATTAGCTCAGAGACTTGCTCCTCTAGTTAAATCTAACCTCCAAGAACCTCTATGGTGCAAAGTTGAGAGAAATGGACAAACCATACGAGAGAAGGATGTTACTATAACCAAAGGTATGTACAACTTGTTTCCATGGCACCTACTCCACCCAGATACGCTATGGAAAATGCGCTAGGACCAGTAGGAGTTTCAAGACCACTCCACTACCAGGTGCTAGAATGCCTGTAGACATGAGATACACACAGATGATGGAAGCATCTAACAAACAAGTGCTAGTACCAGATACAATGTGTTATAACAACCAAAGGGGGTACTACCCTTCAAAGCGATAGAAGATGAGAGAAACACATGGAGTGATGAGGTCAGTACAACCTCCACCTCTTGGGTTTTGACATGATGAAAGAAGGTATGAGATGGACAAAGGACATTGCTGTTCAATTTGAATAGAGGCTTAGCTAGGTTAGAGACTATTTATAGCCAAGAGGAATTGCAAGAAGAAGCTCCTCAATAAGAGATAGATTGTCACAAAAGGCGCAGAAACCACTTGGTCAAACAATGTCCTCAGACGAAGATCACACAAGTAAATGCCTACTGTCTTGACTATGGTGTCATTCACTTGATTCCCAAATGTCCAAAAAACCCAAACCAAGTCAGAAAGATCACAATGAATGTCTCAGGAATTGTTTAGCTACCTAGTAGCTCTGAAAATGAAAACATCGTACTAGTTCATGTAGCTACAAGAGCACAGGCTCAAAAGGAAGCTGATAAGAACCCAGAGATAGAGAAAACGGAACCTGACGCATGTCCAGAGACAGGTGAGCCAAAGACCGACTCACTTAGTCAAAAAACCAAGAGTAAACGGAACAGCTAGAAAGCTAAAAAGGCTAGGATGAAAGCACGTAAGGAACGAGAGCAAAAATCCCTAGCTGAAGAGCTTACCTAAGCTAAAGAGACGATAAGACAACGTGAAAAAATGGTTGCACCTTCTCTTATGCAGACAACTCAACCTCCAGAAGAACCATCCACATATGAGAAAACGAGAAGTGTTAGCTCATGAGGATTAGTGTTGATCGAGAAGGTTAATAAGCATTTAGACGCCCTCCTGAAAGCCCATGGGGGGCCATATGCAAAAGAGCAATGTGCAACAATGGGCTTAAAAGACCCTAAGGTTCAGCCCATTAAGACTTCCAAAATGCTAAGGTTCCAAAACACTAGGAAAATTGGATGCTTAGTCAAACACTAGGAAAATTGGATGCTTAGTGTGTGTAAAGGAAAGTCTTCATAATCCCTACATAGGAGGGGGCGAGCCTTGTAAGTAGGGGATGAGAGAGAAACACACACACACACACAAGCTGTTGGTATTAGGGTTGCAGAGAAAAACACACAGCTTGGAGAAGACAAAGGAAGCTCAAGGCACACAATAGAGAGTGTGTTTCTTAGTGTGCAATGGAAAGATAGATAGCCCTAGAGTGATGGGCGTATATACAATGCACGGGGGAAAAAACCTCCTAAAGAGGGAAAAAATGCCCTGACGGTCCTAGTGTGTTCACACACATCACTACCACATGTATATGGTAACAAATCCCCCCTGGAGTGATGCGGTGAACGAGAGCTGGCACATGAGTAAAGGGAAGTGCCATGCCCTGAGGACAGGATCAGTACACAAAGGGGAGTAAGCCCAAAGCTTTGCAAAAAGCTTCAAGCTTCTCACGAGACAATGCCTTTGTGAAAAGATCTCCAAGGTTGTCCTATGTTGGCACATAAGCCAAGCTGATCTCTCCTGCTGAGAGCCTCTCCCTGACATAGTGGTAATGCACCTCAATGTGCTTTGTGCGAGCATGAAAAACTGGGTTTCTTGCAACTGCCAATGCGCTCTGACTATCAGTGTAGATAGTGTTGGCAGTGTCCTGTCCAACACCCAAATCAGCCATAAGGCGTCTGAGCCATACACACTCAATCGTAGCTGTGAAGACAACCCTGTACTCAGCCTCACAACTCGAAGTGGCCACAGTAGGTTGCTTCTTGCTCAACCATGATATACATGAATTGCCAAGCATGAAACAAAAACCACTTGTGGACACTCGCGTGTCAAAACAACCAGCCCAATCTGAGTCCGAAAAAGCATGTAAGTCTGGCGGCAATGAGCCCCCCTTGGGATAAAACAAGCCAAGATGTAAAGTGCCACTAAGGTAGCGGAAAATCCTCTTGACAGCCTGCCAATGCTTAGACCCTGGGCTATGCATAAATCTGCTGACCTGTGAGACTGCAAACTGAATATCTGGCCTCGTGTTGCATACATAAATGAGGCAGACAACAGCAGTTTGGTAAAGAGTGACATCAGCAGGATCACCAGCATCATGTAGACTCAACTTCAAACCTGTTTCCATGGGAGTGGCAATAGGTTTGCAATCCTCAAGTCCAAACTTACATAGCAATGTCTCTATGTAACTTTTATGACACAAGGCAATACCACCATCACACTTCTTAAACTGTATACCCAAATAATGATGCAACAGCCCCAAATCTTTCATCTTGAAAGTAGCATTCAAATCAGCCTTAAATTCAGCAATATGTCTCTCATTTGGTCCAGTGATCAACAAATCATCAACATAAAGAACCACAATGAGAAGTACATCACCCTCACGCTTTACATACAATGTGCTTTCTGTTCGAAAGCCTTGTTTGACCAAATGAGTGTCAGCTTTCTCATACCAAGCACGAGAAGATTGCTTCAACCCATACAAAGCCTTGTTACATTTGCACACTTTGTCCTCTTGTCCTTTTATGACAAAACCGCGAGGCTGCGTTACATAAACTTCCTCAAATATGTCACCATTCAAGAAAGCAGTAACAGTGTCTGATTGATGTACATCCCAACCAAAAATAGCTGCCAATGCACATAGAAAACGCACAGTAGTCATACGACAAGTGGGAGCAAAAGTCTCTTCATAATCTATGCCTTTTTGCTGTGCATAACCCTTTGCAACAAGTCGAGCCTTATGGCAATCGATCTCACCATCCGGCTTGCGTTTCAACTTGTAAACCCATTTCGTACCAATGGCCTTTTTGCTAGGAGGCAAATCACATAAAGTCCATGTGTCATTTTCTATAAGTGCATCATATTCTGATTGCATGGCAGCCATCCAATTTTCTGAATTTTGTGCTTCATCAGAAGTCAGAGGCTCCTCAACATCATGTAAGCTAGACACAGCCAAAGCATAACAATCTGATGCATAAGATGCATGGCGAGAGCCTAAAGGAGTACGGCTAGACAAAGGTGCATCCAATTTACTGTCACGCAAGGTGTGCACCAGCCATTTTGGCATACCTCTAGCCTGCTCATTTCCAGCCCTTTCCTCATCAAGTACATCATGTACATCTGCATCAGTAATAGGCTGATCTAGAACATTTTCAGAAACCCCCATAGGCTGTACATTTGCCTCATTGGAACTTACATTCGTATTTCCATTACTGAAAACAGGCAACAAAGTGTCATAAATGTCCTTTGAGCTTACATTACTGTCTCTAGTACATGACAGCAAGGGCTGAACAGAATCTTCCACAAACACTACATCCCGAGAAACTAAAATACGCTTTGTTTGCGGATGATACAACCTGTAACCTTTGCTTTCAACACTATAACCAACAAAAATACATTTGACAGCCTTATCATCCAATTTTCTGCGCTGCACTTGTGGCACCAAAGCATATGCCAAACAGCCAAAAACACGCATGTGCTCAATAGAAGGCTTTCTATCAGGCCATGCTTCATATGGAGTAATAGACTGCAAAGCTTTTGTAGGACACCTGTTAAGTACATAAGTGGCACACATAATGGCCTCAAGCCAAAAAGAATTCGGAAAAGCTTGACTTTTGACCATACATCGTGCCATTTCCGTAAGTGACCTGTTTTTCCTCTCAGCAACACCATTTTGCTGAGGTGTATAAGGCACTGTACATTGGTGTTTTATCCCATGACTAGCCAGAAATGCATTAAATTCATGAGACATATACTCCCCCCCTCGATCAGAACGAAGGGTGCCCATAGTACATTTCGAGACATTTTCAGCCATAGCCAGAAATTGTTTGAAGCACATAAAAACTTCGGACTTTGCTTTAAGCAGAAATACCCATGCATGCCTGGAGTAATCATCAATGAAAGTCACGAAGTCCAGGTAATTGCCCAAGGACGGAGTTTGCATGGGCCCACAAACATCACTATGCACAAACTGCAACCTGCATGTGGCCCGAACTGAACCATCCTTTGGAAATTTAGAACACTGCATCTTACCCAAAATACAGCCTTCACAAACATGTTTGACAGGTGCTTCAAGAGGCGGCAAAGAAGCAACCATATCAGATTTTTGCAAACGCAGCAAACTGGCAAAATTCAGATGACCAAAACGTGCATGCCAAAGTTTTGCATCTGAAATAGCCCTTGAATATGCAACAGCATTTGCAAAGTTTTGTCCACACTTGTCATACAAAGTGAGTTTATACAGCCCACGACACAAAAGCCCAGATGCAACAATTTCATCACCAAAACTGAGATCATGAACTGTACATCTGTCATCCACAAATTTGACTACAAGTCCAAGTTTAGCAAGTGCGGATACAGACAAGAGATTCTTCTTGATCCCAGGTACATAAAGTGCATCAACAAGTGTGAAAGAACTGCCATCAGCAGCAGTAAGCACAATCTTTCCAACTCCCTAAACTGGATAAGAGGCGTTATTGGCACAAGTGAATGAATTCCCATGAGGGACAGACTCGAGAGAGGTAAACAATTCACGATGTGAGGTAATGTGCTTTGTAGCACCACTGTTGAAATACCACACATGTGAATCTGCAACAACTGACAAGCATGCATCATGGACAACAGGATTGTAAGTGCACTCTGCGCTAAAAGCCCATTCTGCATCAACATCAGCAACACAATATCCTTTCACAGAAGACTCAACAATGGCTGCATTTGTAGTGGAACCAGCATTTGCAGTGGAACCACCCTCTTTCTTCTTAGCCTCTTTGGCCTTCAACTTAGGACACGACTTGATCAAGTGATCATTGGCTTTACAATAATGGCAACGCATCTTCTTTTTGCCGTTATCACCAGAATTGCCAGACGAAGTACTGCCAGCAGAAACATTAGGAACAGTATTTTTGCCACTCGCAGCAGAACCATAAGAAGTGGCTGCATTACTGTTACCACCCTTTCTTTGAGAAGCAATAAAAGCCTGTTCAACTGCACGCTGCCTAGTCCTGTTTTTTCTGGAAAGTGACTCTTGCAACAGCAATGTGTATAATACATCAAACTTGACAACTTCAGGATTTCCTTGGGTCATAAGTCTCCAAGTACTAGCAAAAGTCTGGTAGGAATCTGGTAAGGCATCAAGAACAGTCTGCACAAGGGAACTATCTGAAATGACTTCACCTGCAGAAATAAGCTGCTCATTGATATCCTTGACACTAGCAAGGAAAGTGTCCATATCATCTTCCTCATGCATAATCTTCGACTCCAGCTCTTTACGCAGCAAAGAAATTTTAGCCTCATTGCGGCTTGCATAAAGACCTGCTAAAATATCCCAAGCCTGTTTTGCAGATTTTTCTAAACGGATGTGAGGAACAATGGTGCGCTTCACAGACAACGCAATCAATGCATGAGCCTGCGCATCCTTAACATCCCAACGAGCTTGTTCTGCCGTAGGCAAAACAACTCTAACACCTGCAATCCTTGCAGCAAGACCTGCAACATCCTCAACATCGCCTACATCCTCAGAACCAGGACGTACATCAATGCCCTGCACAATGTTCCAAACACCCTTTGACACAAGAACATGTTGCATCATATAAGCCCACATAGGGTAGTTGTCCCCATCCAACCTGTCCTCACCAGCAAACATCTTGAACACATATGTGTTGTTGTTGCCAGCCATGGTAAATGCTGCACCTGATGTGAAAACTACCCGAAAATAGGAGAAACGGAGCGGGAACAACCTGTGCTATATAGCACAAACCGTAGAAGACTATAAGGCACCTGTAATGCAAAAAAAGGCACTGACAAAAATTCTGCACAAAATGACGAAATAGCCTGTGCAGTAAGTAGCCTGTAGTGGAAACGGAGGCCGAAATGAGCCCAAATCAAAATTCTGAGCACGTAGCTGTTCGAGCTGTCCCAAAATTTTTGTCGACTTGCGAACACTCGCCAAAGCTCACTGAAATCGGAGAAAGTGAGCAGGCGTGTGCTGGAGCAGCTGGCGACTAAGCCCGGGAGGACGTGACCTGCTCTGATACCAATTGTTGGAATTAGGGTTGCAGAGAAACACACACAGCTTGGAGAAGACGAAGGAAGCTCAAGGCACACAATAGAGAGTGTGTTTCTTAGTGTGCAATGGAAAGATAGATAGCCCTAGAGTGATGGGCGTATATACAATGCACGTGGGAAAAAACCTCCTAAAGAGGGAAAAAATGCCCCGGCGGTCCTAGTGTGTTCACACACATCACTACCACATGTATATGGTAACAGAAATTTTTAAAATGTCAAAGAACAACTCATTGATAATAATTTAGAGAGTGAGCTAGGTAGGAAATCCACCGAGTTGACTACTTAATGTACTCCTAATCAAAATACAACACATGTAGTGGAAAGTGTCTACAAACACTGTTTTTTTCCTTTGTTTTTAATGACTTGAGTGTTAAATTTAAGACTCTAATATATTCTAACTCATAAGCCACTCAAAAAAAACCTAATCTATGCCCTCCGTAGAGGTACTACTACCCCCAAGACACCTCTACACAGCTAAAGATGACACTCCTCAACTATGTGATTTCTAAAAGATGTTGTTTTTCCCTAGGTAAACATAGAGGAAGTGATGGACAATGCGATCCAAGCACTGAGATTTTCCTTACTTTAGGTCACTTTGTCCTTGACAATGACGCCAAATGTAGGGTGGATTTCCAAGCCTCGCTCTATCTTATTGCAGACATAGCATCGGCAAGCAAATCTTGATGGTTCACCAAGCAATTGAGCTCCGAAATGTCCCAAGATTGTTTTCGTATTTTGGTTGAGCGAATGTGAGGAGTAATGGTGCACTTGATAGAAAGCACAATAAATGCATGTGCCTCCACATCTCTATTATTTCAACAACAACACTAGCACTAGGAGTAGAACTTTTGGAACCTACAATGAACGTGCTACATAGTAAAAACCATAGTAGATTGTTGAAGACGTGTTTTGTAGAAATTTGCAATGGAAGAAATCCTACACAAAAGGATGACATTGCATGTAGAGTACCTATAGTAGTGGAGACAGAGGCCAAAATGACATGCTGATGCTCACCAAAGCTCACCTAAATTGGCAAAAAGTGAGTAGGGGGTATTAGAGACATTCACACCTATGCCTAGGAGGATGCAACCTACTTTGATACCAATTGTTAGAGCTAGGGTTGCAAGAATGCACACACATCATGGAGATGGAGATGAAACTCAAGGCACACAACAGATTTTGTTATACTAAGTGGGTGAATACAAGATAAGATAGCCCTAGAGTGATAGGTGTATATACAAAGCATGGGGGGGGGGAAACCTCATAGTGAGGAAAAAAAGTGTTTCGGTGGTCCTAAGTGTGCTCATACACCACTACCATATATATGGAAACATGGACAACCTACACCTATCATATGCGACAACATCGCAGTTGAAGCTTTAGCAAAGACCCCAATGATGCATAAAAAGACCAATCACATTGAATTTTGAGATCATTTCATGAGGGAGAAGGTGCAAAGTGGAGACTTAGTCTTGTACCTTTGCAACACCAAGGAGAATGATGATGATAAGCTCTAGGGAAGGAGCTTTCTTCAAGCATTGACGAACTCTTGGCATGAAGGAGCTTCCCTTAAAAGAAGGCTTATCTACAAAGTCTTCACTTTCACCGTTAGAGATTTGGTTTCTTCATTTCTTAGATTTTAGGTTTTATAAGTAGAGATGCTTATGGACTTGAGGGAAGGTGTTAAAGATTCAAGTCTAGCACATCTTCTTCAATAAGGTGAAAGAAAGGGTTAAGCGTGTTGGCATGGTAGTAGGCAACTTAGCATAGTTCTTTGACATACTTTTGGATGGCAATGAACCTCTACATCATCAGAAATACATGTTGAAGGACTCTACAACATCCACCTAGAAGAATTTTGAAAAGAACCTAAAAGGTAAAAGTAGGTAGGAGCAATTTCATGCATGATAGATAGCATAAATTAAAGAGCTAATATCTCTCAGTAAAACCATCAACTTGTGACCTTTACAAAGAGAAAATGGTCCCTTCTATGTGGAGAAGAGCCACAACAAAGGGATCTTGAAGATCTGATTCATAGTGGAGATATGAATCCCACAATAGTGTCAATCAAGTGGTTGCATACTACACACAGGAGCCAGCATATCAACTTGGGAGCTGCCTACCTGGAGATACATTTCCGTGATCTTATCTTCATGAAGTGTGAAGAAGGATTTTTCTCCATATTATAGTACATCTACCTACCAAAGGGATCCACGACTTATGCTTAGACTTGAGAGCTACGGCTATATGAAGATATACAAGGATACTAGTTCCATAAAGAACATAGAGGGAGAGCTGAGAGACATTGTGAGGCATTAGGTCATCTTGTATAGAGTGTTTTTAGTTGAAAAAACACACTTATTGTACTTGGGACTTAAGCCTCTAGCTTGGGTTTGGGGATTAACCATTTAGTCTCTCAGAAAGTACCTACATTGTGTATCAGGTACTTTCAATTCCCGTAGAGTAACTTATGCAACTCTAAATACTTGAATTGCATCCTGTTAGGGTTCAGGCCAACTGCCTGGAAACCCATGACACTAGCCATACTAACCTTACCTATTCTTTTGATCATATGCAACAATAATTACTAGTAAGGCAATTTCAAAACCCTCACTAAGAGCTCTACCCAGTATCCACTTCTTCTTCTCCCTCGCACTCTGCACACACTGCACACTCTTCAAGTGGTATCAAAGCCGGAGTGAAGGTCTTGCATCATTCCAACGTCGCGGTGAAGATTGTAGTAAGTTGTGAATTTTTTTTTACTCTTTTGCAACAAAAAATTTACTGAGTAAAAGGTCAATCTTCAGCTTGATTCTCATAATTCTTTCCAAAAATGCCATGGTCTACGTTTGGAAAACTACATGGAAGTCGAGGGTAGATAGCTATTTGAGAAGTTGCAAATAGATATGCAAACCAGGTATGCATATTGTGGTGATTTAGAGTTCTTTTGGAGTTGACTTGCTACATCGAGAGAGCTTGGATCTGCGAGCATCTTTGATAGTGACATCCATTACAGTTCTAGTGGTTGAGCGCATGTCTTGCAACTTTGTAGCGATAATTCCATGTCTTTGATGTACGTTGTGTTGCAAATACTGCCATTGTATGTTGTTGTGCTTCCAATTTTGGCTTGTTTTGGCAGTCTCCATCATTTTTGAGACTCGATTCGGAAAAGCCCTTTTTTAGACTATGGCTAGTCATGTCTGCATAACCTTTTGTAAGGGTCATTACCTGAGCCGAGCACTAGGGGACGGGTTACCCAGTGTGAGGTGGATTAGGTTGTTGGAGATCCCCATTCATGGTCTCACCATAGGATATGTATAGACGAATATAGGTGCTTTGATGCCAAGTTGGTAGTTGTCGACAGTTTCTTTGAGTAGTATATGCTAACCTATGTCCAAAGAACACTCTTGATGCCAAGTTGGTAGTTGTCGACAGTTTCTTTGAGTAGTATATGCTAGCCTATGTCCAAAGAGCATTCTTGATACCAAGTTGGTAGTTGTCGACAGTTTCTTTGAGTAGTATATGTTAGTCTATGTCCAAAGAGCACTCTATATACTTTATACATTGATTTTGTCTTGATTTGGTTTGAGATTTTGCAGCATGTACAGAGGAGCCTTTGTCAAATTTTTCTTGCAATTCCTCTAGTTTGCCTATCACACTCTTTCGCATTGACATTGCAGTGATTTTGTTGAGTTTCTGAGGAGACTCAGCCATAATTTCTATAGATATTTGGTCATAAATTCGTAGTCTCGCTCTCTTGCATTTTCTCGTGTCAGTCATGGCTAAATTTTTTAGAAAGAAGAGTATTATATCAAGAAGTTTGATGGCACAAACTTCACGATAAGGAAGCAGCATATGCTTGATGTCTTGGTCAATAAGGGCCTTGCAATGCCATTGAAAGAGCATAAAGAGGGTGTTTACATTGTGATGAGTGGGAGGAGCTTGATGCTCATGCTATGGCAACCATTTGCCTACACTTGGTGAGTCCATTTTCTTTACGATTATGGACAAGATTACTGCAAAGGAATTATGGGAGTCTTTATTTTCAGCTTGGGATGGTAAGAGTGCATCTAACAAAGTTTTTCTCATGAAGAAGCTTATGTGTTTAAACAGGAAGAAAGGTAGCAGTGTCTATTTGCATTTGAATGAGTTCAATTGTGTTTTCACACAGCTGATTTCTAAAGTGCTGATTTCAATGACGAAAGGAAAGCCATTTTCTTGTTATGATCTTTGCGTGCATCATGGAATTTGTTTAACACTGCCATTAGTAACACTGCCCCTCAGGGCAAGCTTGTTTTCAATGATGTTACTAGTGCTTTGGTCATGAAAGATTTCAACAGCAATCTCTTGACCCTAATGGGCATGGTGATGCATATATGGATAGTGGAAGTAGCCAAAAAAACCATCAATGGCAAAAGGTTGTAGTGGTAGTCGCAATCGTTCTCAGATGGCAAGAATGCGCGTAGCAAGAGTCATGGATGTGACACAAGGAACATGGATTGCTACCATTGTCACAAGAAAGGATGCATGCAAAAAGATTGTCATTCATTGCAAAGAGAAAAGGGTAAAGCCATTGTTGTAAGTTTTACACCTCCTAAAAGCAGTGTGAAGATAGAGCAGCTCAATGTTGTTGAGTCTCCAAATGCTGCTGTTTTTCTTCACATGCCGTAGTCGTCAGATATACTAGTCTTCACTTCCAATTTGAGTCCAGAGGCATTGTTAGCTCTTGATGAATGTTATGCAATTTTCATTTTACTCCTCACAAGGAGTGGTTCTTCGGTTCCCTAGTTATGCTTCTATACATGGTTCATTTAGGTTGGGTGATTCTCATCAGCTTGAGATATGTGGCATTGGAGATGTGAACTTGTGTATACATAATGGTAGTGAGTTCATGCTGCAAGGTGTTAGACATGTGCCAAAGCTAACTAAGAGTTTGGTTTCAGCAAGAAAGCTTGATGATCTTGGATACATTACAGTGTTTGGCAATGGTTCTTAGTGGATAATAAAAAAGGTAACTTGGTCATGCTCAAAGGCCAAAAGTCTGGCTCATTGTATGTCTCTAGTGTGAAAGAGAACTCTATCTATGTAGCTAAGCTGCCCTCTACTGAGTTGTGGTATAGTCCTCTTGGTCATATGAGTTAGAAGGGAATGAAACAGTTACAACACTTTGGTTATATCTCTGTGTTAAAGTATTTTGATTTTATTTTGTGTGAGCATCGCATATATGGAAAATAGACTAGGCTTACCACTTTGCCATTGGATAGAAAGTCACGGAATCCTCTAGACTTGGTTCATAGTGATCTATGTGGACATATGCCACATAAGTCTTTGGGGGGGATTATATTTATTGACTTTCATAAATGAATCTACTCGAAAGGTGTGGGTCTACCTCTCTCTTGAAGAGGAAAGATGAAGTTTTTGCTATGTTCCAGAAGCTCCTAGCTATGGTTGAGAGACAGTCAGGCAAGAAGTTGAAGGAATCCTCTAGACTTGGTTCATAGTGATCTATGTGGACATATGCCACATAAGTCACGGAATCCTCTAGACTTAGTTCATAGTGATCTATGTGGACATATGCCACATAAGTCTTTGGGGGGGATTATATTTCTTGACTTTCATAAATGAATCTACTCGAAAGGTGTGGGTCTACCTCTCTCTTGAAGAGGAAAGATGAAGTTTTTGCTATGTTCCAGAAGCTCCTAGCTATGGTTGAGAGCCAATCAGGCAAGAAGTTGAAGGCTTTGTGAATTGACAACGGGGGAGAGTATGTCTCCACCGAGTTCGAACTTTTGTAGCAAACAAGGCATTAGGAGCCAATTTACTACACCGTACACACATGTTCATAATGGACCTACTGAGCACATGAATAGAACTATCCAAGCGCGGGCCACTTCCATGCTATCTAAGGTAAACTGAGGAATCCCAATCCTCAAGCGAGTATTTCCAAGCGGACAAGAAATCGAGCGAGCATAAGCAATGAAAAGGATTAGATCAAGATCTCAATAGTTACTCTATTGAGTATAGTGTAGCAAAGTAGCCATGTTGCATCTCAAATAGTGTCAAACAAAAGAGCCATACTCTTCCTTTAATGTGTTCACAAACATTAAAATAGTCTCAAACAAAAGATCCATACTCTTCCTTTAATGTGTTCACACACACATTGATACACAGTCATATCTTGTTTCTGTACCATCTTGCTGAGCACATTCCAAAACTCTATTTGTGCAAACTTATTCTCCATGGTAAATTCACATGTTGCAATTGTCATAAGTTCGTGCACAAAAAGATCAAAAGATGGTAACTCAAATGCCACATGTCCATCATAATGTGTAGGTAGCTCTTGAACTTGAATGATATACTTTGCTTTCTTGAGTGCCATGTGTACGTTGTGAAGGCATTGCATGTAGTATACCAACTACTCTGGAGGGACCATCGGACTATTACTAGTGTGTCCTTCATTCCAATGCCTTGTGTGCTTTCAATAGCAATGCGAACCTTCTAGAATTGACAGTGGCCATGATTGAAAAGTAGGATTTGTTCACCACTAGCAAGTTCAGTAGCCTTTATCTTCACCTGCTCTCCCATTAGAGTTAATGGATGCAAATTGAATGCATTAGTTATTTCATAATGTTGTATCACAAAAGAGACAGAAAGTGCATAGATGTTATCGTCAAACATAAGAACAATCTTGTGGCCACATTGTCGTCCATAAATGGTAGCAGAGAGGGAGTCACAAAACCTTTTGCTGATTTGAGACAAGTAAGAGAAAAGGAATCAAATGGGTGTGTGTGCAGGTGTGTGTGTGTGTGTGTGTGTGTGTGTGTGAGAGAGAGAGAGAGAGAGAGAGAGAGAGAGACAATTGATACTCCAACGTGAGCCCCTCTCCTGGATTGCTTGCTTCCTCTTTGTCGTGGATCTCTCTCTCTCTCTCTCTCTCTCTCTCTCTCTCTCTCTCTCTCTCTCTCATTCAAGCCAGATTTCATTATCTTTATTAACTGGGAGAGATGAAGGGATCGAATGAGAGGCATTTGGTAAGAGAACAGTGGCAAACTTTTGATGTAAATAAAAACCAGAACAGGCATGTTTTGTAATCAAAATTGACTCATGTCCTCAAGGTAATGCAATGAAACATGATACAAGTAAATTGACAAAACAGTAGCAGGCACAGCTTACACGACAAAATAGGACCTTCCAACCAAATAAAAGGTTTTTACGAACTTCTCAATTGGCATACAAAGGAAGTGAGTGTCAATATCTGCTCCAAGTGATGGAGGTACAACGATCATTGCTCACTTGGTCAAGAAAGCCGAGAAAACAATGTTGTGACCAGGGTTGGAAAGATGGGCGGTAAGGTTGTCAATGGGGCTAATGCCCGTGTAGATTGCTTGGAACCAAGCACCCATAACGGCCAACATAGTGAGTATGTCATTCTTTATCTCCTTAGTCCTAAGCTCCTTGATCTTCTCAAGAGAACCAGAGCCCCAGCCGAGAGGGTCGAACCAGAAGCCACCGGGATATCCAACATCTCTTCCTATTAGCTTGTTATTGGTGAAGATGGGGTCAGTATTCACTGATCCTGGAGTAATGATGTTTGCCCATGTTCGGCCCTTAGCTTAGCCTAAGAATATAAGCTCCACTATGAACAGGATAGTCGTAATTGTGAAATACTCGGCCTTTCCAGCTAAGTACCAGGATGGGGTGTTCAAAATTCCTGCTTTGGAATGAATATTTCAACAGCACCCAACATGGCCACAAGAAGATTTAGAAATATTCTCATGTAGGAAAACGGAGTCTTTTTCCAGTGTTTTTCATACCATGCATAACATCATGAGCTTCTGCTCGAGAGGCACCACATACCTAGCTAGGTATGATTGGGGGCAGTAGACCGCCGGCCCGGCGGTCCCCCCCATCGGGCCGGCGGTCCCCTGCCCCCAATCGTACCTAGCTAGGTATGTGGTGTCTCTCTCACAGAAACTCATGATGTTGAGGTAAGTCACAATGTGGGAATTATTGTAAAAATTTGTCTAAAACTTCTTGTGAGCCCACCTACAGTCCACTATCTCTGATTACACAAACCTCTTGAGAAGCTATGGCTTGGATCCAAGACCAAGGGGGTCAAATCCAATGTCCCCACGTAGGCTTCCATCAAGCCATTCCGAAGGAATGCTGCCAGGGAACCGCAAGGCCTGTCGGTTGTCGCCACCGAAACAGTGAGGACCCTCTTTGAGGGGAAAAATGTATCTTTTGCGGGTGCAACACGCAATGCCCGTCCAAACACAAAGGAGCTCCTGCTCATGCTGGATGCTGCCATAGCTATGAGACTGATAGAGGAGCACACCGCGAACGCCATAGCCACAAGCTCGCGGTGATAAATTTCAGATGTTGCTCTCTATTCTGTTGGGCGCCCACAAGCACAATGACTCTCTCTCTCTCTCTCTCTCTCTCTCTCTCTCTCTCTCTCTCTCTCTCTCTCTCTCTCTCTCTCTCTCTCTCTCTCTCTCTCTCTCTCTCTCTCTCTCTCAGTTTTTTGAAAAAAACTCTCTGAAAGAGCACGCGTCGACGCGCTCTCTTTCAGAGAGTTTTTTTTTTAAACTGAGAGACCAAACCCCCATATTCTCTCCGATCCTCTCTGCTGTAAAACTCTCTCTCTCTCTCTTCGTTTAATTATCCTGAGCAGGACCGAGTCCCAGAGCCAGAGTTGGCCGAGCAGGGGCTGCCTACAGAGGTTGCCTAGACGGGGCGGGTCTGCAGAACTGAGAGGGCCGAGCCTCGCATGGAAAAGTGAAAAGGGACGCCTGAAGGAGGCCGCTAGAGGTGGCGGGCTGTAGAGGAAGGAGAGAGAGAGAGAGAGAGAGAGAGAGAGAGAGAGAGAGAGAGAGAGAGAGAGAGAGAGAGAGAGAGCGTTCATATTGTTTTTTCTGCTTGACACTGGCGTGATGTGAGGGACTGTGAACGCGTTTTGATAGTGCCCCCACCCTTCGTTCCCGCATCAACTTGGGACCGCTCTTCCTTTGCACGTCATTGTAGGGTCATATATGATGGCACAGAATGATTCATGTATCCAAGAGTTTGAAGATGCAGTCTGGCTTGCAGAGGATATAGCAGCCTGCATTGCAGAGCAAAACTCCGTAGCCCCCTTTAGCAATGGGTCCCGTGCTACTAACAATTCCCGCCTCGTTTTTGCCACAAGCTAGTAATACATTGCTCTCTCTTTGACCTCCTATGCTCACTCAGTCATCTCTTAGTGATATTGCATGTTTGCTCTTTTGAAACTTTGTGTTGTGGTTGTCTGTGAATCCAAAATTGCCTCACTTACTAATAGATCCCTTAAAGTTGTCCATGTGCTCAATGGCACTCTGATCGTATATGATTGCTTGTTGTGTCTTGACTGCAGACGGAATATCACCATGCTTGGTACCCACCTTGACAGCCTTCAGTCCCTCTTGAGCAATCCTTCCCTCACCAAATCTTTGAATGAAAAGGACTTAAGCAAACAACAAGACAGATTTCTAAGTCTTCATTCTAGGATGAATCAGATGTCAAACAGCCTAAATTCCTCCCGAGCTTCTAACAGGATTAATCTATTGGTCAGGATGGGAGAGGGGAACCTAAAGAGAACAATATAACAACATGCTTAGATAACTATGGAATTGCTCGACTTCAATGACAGTCTGACTGATCATGCGGGAGCAAGATGATGACCTTTTGAATCATGAAGAGACAGTGACAAGCACAAAAAACATTGCCTTGGCTGTAAATGAAATGCTAGATTTGCACACAAAGCTTTTGGATAATTTAGATGACAACACAGACAAAACAAATACACAACTGAACGCTATGCAGAGGAGGCTATGCGTACTGGGGCAGAAGACAAGCAGTGGGTGTTTAGTGATGTCCCTCATCTTGATGGTTCTTCTGATTGTGATACTAGCCCTTGTCATAATTGCGTTGATCCGATATTTGTGAGGTATGCTGGCCCTCGTCATAATTGTGTTGATCGGGTACTGTGTGAGGTGTCTTTGTGCGAGCAAAGGATTGATGGTGAGGTTTCAGTATGTGGCCCTTTGGAATTCACAAGCTGTTGCTAACTTCTAAAGTGAATGCTGGCAAAAAAAAAATGGTTTGACAAATAAGTAATGCATGTAATCATCATGTCTCATGATTCTATCAAAGCCGCCTCAACATTGACCATGGTCGGTGATTCAAAAGGAAGCTATAACATAGCGTGTGTGTATGCTATGGGTAATTTCTTGTTTGGAGGACCACCTTTTATCAAGGTTGAACTACTTTTTGCCTTCTGTGTAAGCAAAGATTGGTATCTGGTTTGTTAATACTGAATACCCAGCAAGACATGAGACGTCTTATTTTGTGTTGTTTGTCTTGAATTAGAGTAACGGATTAGTTTTTTCTTTATCGAGCGAGAGAGAGAGAGAGAGAGAGAGAGAGAGAGAGAGAGAGAGAGAGAGAGAGAGAGAGAGAGAGAGTTATTTCATGCACCATGTGGGGTGCCTCGCATTTTCTTAAAATAAGAGGGAGAGGGAGAGTCAACATGCATTTTTGAAATCGAAAAGGACATGATATTAAGCTGAGACACATTTTTCCCAAACACGTAGGACTATGCCTTTCTAGAAAATTATTGGCATATAACTCTATAAATTTTTGTTTTTGTTTTTGTAAATTGATTAAAAAATTCCTATATTGGTCAATTGAGGAAAAACATGATTTTATTGTAACAAAAGAAGCCTTTCATAATTAGTTATGGTGTTTGTCAGTGATGTGTCGTGTAAGAAGGGTGTCTTTGTATGAATACAGCCTTGTAGAGTATAGATAGGACAAGACGACATGGAAAATATGATTGGTGTATAAATGAACTAATGAGGTGCAATAAATTGCTATCAAATTGATGCGTCTAAGATGAGGAAGGATGCACATGCTCTCAAGTATAAAAAATGACAATCAAGAACCAAAGTACTAGACATAGGAGCACTACAAATGACCTTACAAAAAGAAACTTACGATGACTTGAACATTAAGTACAGGGCTAGAGCTCTTATTATTCTATCAATCTTACTTTATGCTCAAACATGTGAAGCCCAAGCGAGCCTAAGAGAGAAGATAATATTTTCAAATATTGTTTTTATTTTCTTAAAAGTAAACTTTGATGTTTTGGAATTTAGGAGGTAGTCTATTCATCGATAACCCTTTTTGTTGTGGTGCATGAATATATAACAAATGATAAATAATCTATTGACGATAAAATTTACTATATCGTGTCCAAACACTTGCTCGGGTTTGTCCTTGCTCGAAAAAAATCGCTCGGTGCATGGTAACACTCAGGTAAACTTATCTCAAGAGTTTTGGGGAGAGGCTGTTATGACAATGGAAAATACAATCAATAGGTCGCTTAGTCACCATTCAACTACAAGATTCTGTAGGAGATGTAGACAAGAAGCCCAATTATGATAGATTATGTGTGTTTGGGTGTGAGGTATTCTCACATGTGTCTAAAGAGTATAAAAGCTCTGCTAGAGTGATCATACATTGTATAGGAGTTGACATTAATTCATGGAGGCTCTTGGTGCCCATCATCTTTGGAACTAGTTTCCATTGAGAGGACACAACCTTGACCTTGATTTTGTTTTTTGCTCTCCTATAAAAGAAGGTAGAGTTTTCAACGTTTCAGGCTTGCTCTCTGCAAATGCTTCCATTCTTGAATCACCATATAGAGATTGTATATCTCCCGGATTAAACTCATGATCCATATTGATCTCTGTGATAGGTGCATACTTAAAAGTCACACTACCATCTTTGTGGTTCTTGATCATTTCCCATAAAGCTTGTGGCCATGGTTTCTCCACTTCTAGAATGGGAATCCTTCCTTATAACTTGGTGTCATTAGTGGTGTGTGTCACAACCCTTGTTTCCAATGGTGTTTCTGTTTTAAGTTTCGTTTGATCAATCACTTTTTCTTCCTTGTGTTCACTTTCCCTCCCCTTTTCGCGTATCATCACTTCCTGGCTACAGATGTTTGGATGTTTTGGTTGCATTAAAGCTTGCACGGTCTCTATGAGCCGTTTGCACATTTCCAATAGATGCGTTTTGAATTCAAGATGCAAGTATGTCAACCATCTTTACTCTCTGGTTGGTCTTCAGTGTCTTCAGTCTAGCCTCATACACTTGCAATAGAACTTGAAGGGGTTCTAGTACTTTGTCCACTAAGATTGAACCACATGATGATATTTTGAAAGACACTGCTCCTTCTACCCTTTCCTTGTTTTCTTTTTCACGTTTAAGTTTCTCTCGCTCCCTAGTTGTTGCAACTCTACCTCCAAGGTTGTCTTTTCTTTTAGCCTTTTAGCTTTCATTTGATCTCTTTTCGTATTCCAAGATTTTCTTTGAGTCATGGCCGTTAAACTCTCAAATTCAATTTGATCTGGCACTTTTAGCTCTTCCTCGATCAACATATTTCGTGCAGCTTCCTGAGCCTGATCTCTAGTTACCACATTGATAGGAATCATTGGTTCAGTCTCTGATCCACTCAAACAAGGCAAAACTCCAATGACATTCATAGTCACTTTTCCTTTGTTTTCATGATTCTTTGGGCAGTTTGGAAGTAAATGGTCTATCGCACAACCATCACAAGACCCAAAAATCTTTGTGCGCTCACCCTTGTGTGGACAAACTTGTGCCCAATGCTCGGGGGGGTCACTATGTATAAATTGTCTATATCACGTGCATTCAAGAACTATTTTTAATACTCGTTATTTGTGAAATTTCAACAATTAAAATACACTCTTTTTGTGCACATCTGTCGCACGTGTCAATGCAAGAGACTTGCCAATACACTGTGTGCGAGCCACAAATGGCTCCAAGAACGCAACTAGCCTAAACTAGTAAGTTCAAAGATGGCGATGGTGTGTCACTTACCGCTCTACACTTGCTGTCGTGGAGGATTCCTCGCCACAAAGAAGAAGGAGCCGCCGATGCGCGCGCTCAATCGCTTCGCCGCCGCCGTGCCATCATTGCAATGCTTGATCGCACTCTCTCTCTCTCTCTCTCACTCTCTCTCTCTCTCTCTCTCTCTCTCTCTCTCTCACACACACACACACACACACACACACACACACACAAGGAGATGAAGAAGAAGAAGATGGAGATGGAGCAAGAGCTCTCTTCAATTGCACAAATGAGAGAATGAGTGAATTTTAGGTTTAGTAGACTTTTATATGAGCTCGCTCCATTCACACTTGGGCGCCCATGCTTAGCCAACTAATCCCTTGAATGTTCCAGTTAGAGTGCGCCTCTCATCGGCGATCACTCTTAGCCTTTTCCTATTGGACCGACAAGCTCGGTACCTGACTCTACCAAATAAATAATACGGCATCCGTCTTACGTGATAGGAATGTGCGTGAGGGTTAACATGCCCCACTTCCTGATGTAGATTCGGTCCTCGGAAGCTATTGATTTGAAGCTCGTTCGTCGAGGTGGAAGATCATTTGAGATGAATGTCCTTAGCATTCTTCAGTCACTCCAAAATCAAACAACATTGGCACAGTAATTGCATTCTCATATACAATTAAAAAGCATATGCAATTGTAGGCATACAATTTAATTGGTAACAGAATTTTAAACCATTTGTCAGCACAGTAATTGCATTCTCATATACAATTAAAAAGCATATGCAGTTGTAGGCAGACAATTTAATTGGTAACAGAATTTTAAACCATTTGTCAGCAATAAACATTAAATTGCAATATAATCAAACGCATAAACAGTTGTAAAGGTAAAAAATTAAACAAGTTTGGGGTCGTCAACTTAACGGTGGAAAGACACTAGAGATCAACTATTAATACCATGGGCAAGCTTCTCAATTTTCTCTGGTCAATTAAGGTGTTTAATCACGAGAGCCAAGTATTTCATGTCCGAGGGCTGACTAGAGGCTATACCTAGAAGACCTTGTAGTTAAGCTACGATAAAAGGAATTCTCATGAAATTATCTCCTGACTTATTTCCTTTTCTTTGACCCCCGAAAGTCTTTTCACATTGATTCAATTTTGATGTGCGTGCTTATTTTGTATGCCTTGGGTTTTTTGCTTTTCAAGGAAAAGCGCCCACACTGGGAACCTCTAGGGCTCTAGTACCATAGGCGATACATGTGAGTGGAGTACCAAATCAAGCTGAGGTTTCTCTTCCAGCTTAAGATTTTACATTGTGGCACTTTGATTTTTCTGTTTGTTCGTTTTCAGCATTTTAATTTTGTAACTTTTGGGGGTCATATAACATTGTTACCCTCCCCAGGCTCATCACACTAGTAAACTCCCTTTAAGATAAAGGTCAATAGGGACTAAGCCCACTAGAAAGCCTTAGTACATTTCACACAATGCTACCTAAATCGGATTAAGAACCTAAGTAACCATTGATTATAAGGAAGGCATTCCCCATGGTATTAAGAGAAGATCTCTAACGCCTAGCTTGGTCAAACTAGCTTAGTCGGACTGCTTGATTTTTAAACCTAGACAAGTGATTATGATAAAAAATTACATTGAATTTAATGATTGATACTAAGCAAATGTGCTAGATATTATGCTACCAATCACAATTAAAGCAGACAAACATGGATGCAAAAAGATAAGGGGCAATGCTAATGGACAAGAAACAAATGTTTGTGTTGATGGTCGTACTTGATTTGAAGTGTGAACGAGAGAAAGATTCCATGAAGGTCCAAATCCTAACAACAGCAACACGTTCCTGTACACTCTAGGAAACAAAAAAAAACTCTAGGAGGCACATCAGTGGAAAAGGTACCAACACTTATTGAACACAATTAAAAAACATAAGGAACCCTAACCTACTTATTTGCACTCCCCCTAGAGAGTCAAGAGAATAGGATATTGTAGAGATTGGGGGGAAATCCTAAGGCTAAACCCCTATTTTCATCGTCGAGAAAAACAAAGTCATCATCCGTGAGATCATATGTGTCATCCATATAATCATGTAAATCTTCATCATCATTAGAGGCACAAATGTTTACTAAGAAGGTCACTAGATGCCTATAGTCATCTTGGTCAAAAGGATAGGCTTGTGCAATGGGAGATACACTCTCTACTAAGTATGGATCGGTCGTGGTCAAGAGACGTATCAGCCATTCTAACTCCTCGAAATTCCTCTCACATGCTAGCGTGCCTACCGAATCCCATTCAGAAGTAAGCACCGAAAAGACCATGTGAAACATTTGTGAAAAGTAACGAGGGTACCTCTCACCCAAGGCAGGAGCGGATGACTCTAGCGTACTAGCCATATCTGTACACGCAAATAGATGATGGTTAGAGTGCAAATATTACAAGGGTTGTGTTCTTGTGCATAATGTGTTTTTATGATTTTGTGTTATGGCTCTTGCTTTTTTACTTTTTTATCTTGTTTTGTTGAGTATAAGGCTTTATATATATATTCCCTAAGATTGGAGATTGAGAGGTCAGGGAGGAAGGTTGAGAGGGAAGCAAGTGAATGATGGATGTTAGCACAAACACTCCCCCCTTCCTTGGGTAGATCATACCTTTTGGAATGATGTCGTCACCTTTTGAAACCAATTGTTCCAAGTTGTTATGGGTGAAGGCTTTAACCAATAGTTTTTGACCACCCTATGGGTTTCATCTAGTTGCAAGGGTGGTAAGGTACTCTCACATGATTTTATTTGCAACATTGTTGTAGGTGGTGAACTTACAACGGGAGGTGCAAACTTTTTCTTGCTTGTATGGATATGTACAATGGTAGGTGGAGGTTGTGTCGAAGCTTCTATTTCCGTATAGGAACTACACGAAGAGCAAGAAGCTTCATTTGATTTTCCTGTTTCTGAGCTAGGTGGAACAAATCGTTCTTTCTTCGGTACCCAAACTAACTCTAGAGCAGGTGTGTAGCATTTCGTGATCTTCAATTTGTTTTGGAGCCACAAGATTGAGCTCACATGGGCCCAGTGACAAGTAAGAGCACAATTTACGTTTTGGCACCAAGATTTGATCATTTTCTTCATAGTAGCCTTGGGCTTCCAATAGTCATTTAGGAATCCACCACCACGTTTCCTTACATTTTTTGGGGCGAGTGAGACGTTTCTTACAAGGCTTCTGTTTTTTAGCACTAGCTATGGTTGCTAAAGAAGTTTTAGGACCCACTTGTATGTTTTCTTTGTTATATTAGGATGAGTCTTGCCAGAAGCTATATGCATTGCTTCTAGCATATTTAAGGCTACGAGTGGTGGCATTGCATCCCCCTCAGGTGTTACCCAGGTTGTCCCCCTGTTTCCCCAAGTGTCTATGGTTGCCACTAGGTGGACCCAATCCACATTGTCCGACTCAGTCATCCCAGGTAGTACATCCATATAAGGAGAATCTTTCCCAACATCAGTGTCTGCTTTACACGTGTAACGATACTGCAATGAGACTGCAGTGGGCCGAGTGAATTGTGGTGTCAGATCTATGATCAATTATAAACGTGTTTCCTAGGGGATGTGTTCGACCAGTTACAAGACCCACTCAAATGGCAGAATCTTGGAACTGCAAGTAGACATGGTTTTTAGACCAGTCATGCACCATTTTTTCTTCTCTCGTGAAAGGACGTCCTAAGATCATCTCAGATGCCATAGTGTGGTTGGAGAAATCCATAACAATGAAGGTA
This sequence comes from Adiantum capillus-veneris, assembly GCF_014529385.1. NCBI lineage: Eukaryota > Viridiplantae > Streptophyta > Polypodiopsida > Polypodiales > Pteridaceae > Adiantum > Adiantum capillus-veneris. Next base: position 70,235,644 of record NC_140951.1, on the reverse strand, counting down.
ACTCTTATTTTATGTCCAACGACCTTGATCTTGAGATCTTCTAGCATCCCAATAGGTTTAACAATCCATAACAATGAAGGTAACTCTTATTTTATGTCCAAAGACCTTGATCTTGAGATCTTCTAGCATCCCAATAGGTTTAACAATAGACCCATTGGCCATCTTCACTACTATGGTTGTGGTCGCAAGGTGAGGTCTTCCCATAGTTTTCCAGCAATTTTTAGTCACAATGCTAACCCCAGCGCCACCATCAAGGATTCTCTTCACATTTAATCCTTTAGTAGTGATTGGTATGGTCGCATTGGATTCATCACCCTCAAAGTATTGTCCCAACTTGTTAACTGGTATTTCTATAACAAAGTTCTCATCTAGGTTGGGTTGTGGATCTAAGTGTTCCTCCTCTATTGGCATCTCCCCAGCTCCATCCATCTGTGCAAATTGTGGTAGCCCAAACTTTAGTTCTCCATTGAGGAAGGCTCGAAGAGCTGAGGCTAGCTCATGCTCTTTATATAGTTTGGACATGATGGTGGTTCTAACTTCTGAAGACATGAAATCCATCAATTTGTCAATGTGTGACGACACCTTTTGGGCTTCAGCCCCTTGACGTGGGGAAGATGGGATCTCCATTTCTTCGATAGGATCAAGTAGTCCCTCTGTAAACATTCTTTCCATCAAGAAGTGAGTACGCCCACTTTCCCATGACTTTAAGTCATTTTCTTCTTGGATGACACTAGGTATGGCTAAGGGTCTATGGACTTGGTGAGCTTGTTGTTGCGTAGGGAACACTTTGTCTGTAATTTGGATCTGCCTAGGTGCTGGTTCTAGATCCCTTTGGGTATCTTCTACCAAACTCCTTAATTGCTTGACTCGCTCAATCTCCTCTGTAGGGTTTGGATAAGTTTCTATATTCTTCTTGGATCCTGGCCATTGTGGCTCATGAAGATCTTCCTTGTTGGTTTCTATCTTAGTGGTCGTTTTGGTCTCCATGGTTTCACCTGAATCAGAATCCTCTTCAGCGTCGTTTATATATATGGGGTCGTCACCAGTCGCTATGTTGGTCTTTGAATTGGGGTCTGACTTCGCTGCTTTTTGCGATCTCTTCCTTTGTGTTTTCTTCTTTTCTGAGATTGGGCAATTGATGTCGTGTCTCTTTACTCAAGAATATAATTTTGTTTTTGGAGCATCGATCATGTGAGTACGTTTACTGATACCACATGCGTACCTTGTGATGGCTCCTCGATAACCTCAATCAAGTTTAATACCAAGATCTTTCGTGCATTTGGATTATTTGGACATTGGGCAATCAAATGATCTATGCCACATCGATTACACATGAGTATCGGCATTGTAGACGTGCTTGCTTGATTAGTTTGCATTAGTGTGGCGTTCTTTTGTAGCCTAATAGGACACTCGGCCACACAATGTGGACCTCCACACATATAGCATTAAAGAGGTGGTCTCTTAGTAGTGTAATTGATATTTTGGCCTCTTGTAGCAAGAGCAGCTACTTGATAGACAGGTTTGACTTGTCCCCAATAGTCCTCCATGTAGTATTGTGGACTTTCTTCAAGCGCATCCATCCCATAGGCAATATTAGGGTCTATATCTTCCTCATAGCCTTCCAAACAAGCAATAGATGACTCGCAACCCACTTGATTCACATAAGTGATTCTCGGATGTGGTGGTTGCGGTCCTAGCACTGAAGGTGATAAGGGTGTTGTTTGAACAACATTTTGGGCTCTAGGGACCATGTGTTGTGCTATTTGTTCAAAAGGTGGGGCCGGCATCAATGCAGGCACTCGAGGTGTGTCTGTCCATGCTAAGGTTGGTCTATTGGCCATCGTGCGCTTAAATACTATGCAATCCTTATCTTGATGACCATACCTCCCACAGGCATTGCAGTTCCCATTGAATTACACTCTAAAAGTAGGGCATTCACTGGTACTATGCGGTCCATAGCATACTGAGCACCATTGTTGCTCCCTTCTTGGATACATATGATTGTTTTGCGGAGCACGATTGTCTACAAGACTCTCTTGAATAGCCTTGGTGAGATCTGCTAAAGTCATCTCATATATTTTTGGCTCCTTAGCAATAGGCTTTAGGGTCATTGGTTGATGCCTCGATGCTTGCGAGCTAATAGATTTAGGCTTAACAGACACTCTTTCTCCTTGAATCATTAAATTATTCTCCAATTGGATTGCATTGGTGGTGGCTGCTCCCAAGTGGTGATACCTCTAATGACTATACCATTGTAGATATCCTCATGTCGTAATCCCCTAATGAATCTATCAAGCAATTGATTATTATTGAAGTGCTCATTTGGATTACAACGAGAATTCAAATGCTTTAAGCAACTAATAAAGTCTCTCACCGACTCTCCTTCCTCTCGTTGGGCTTTCTGGAGCTGAGAGGCTACACCCCAAAGCACTCCCTCTCATATGTATTCTTTCAAGAACAGTCTCCTAAGAGTAGGGTAAATCGTTTTTTCTTCCACCCTTAGGGTTCTATACCAATCCCCAGCCTTCCCACTTAAGGTTAGTCTTAAAGCATTACTCTTATGCAGGTTATTGTGTTCTCCTAGAGAATCACATATTTGTTCGATATGCTTTCTCACATCCCCGTCTCCACTAAATTTTTGTGTGAGCTTGGCTATTTGTACTGCTTTACTTCTAGGCTCTCTATCGGGCATTTTATGCATATTCTCAGCAATAGATCGACCAATAGCTTGAGCAAATGTTGCCAAGTCACCTAAGTGAGCAGGCACCGTGGGTGAAGGTGCTCTAGAGACTACATGTGGAGTAGGTATTGGCATTGGGCTTGGCGCATAGGAAGCCCTTGGGTTCCACGTTTGGTATGGTGTTGTGCCATGTGGCAGCCCAAAGTTCATATGGGTGGCCCTGGGCATAGCAGACGTCGGATGCAACATGCTAATGCTAGCCGGTATGGTCCCATGGAAATAAGAACTTGGGTGTTGCGGTTGTGGAGCATAGGTAGTTGAAACAATTGGAGGGGTAGGGGCTACATAAGTACGAGGACCCATGGGTGTATACGATTGGTACACACTTGTAGGTACTGTTGCAGGCATTGAGCTACCATGTAGCGGTGCTTTACTAACAAATGAGGTCCATGGCTGTGTAGGTGTTAAATCTTAGCTAATAAGACATAATTGAATTTTTACATTCAAAAGACAGTTGGCAATGGAACAAGGAGTAGATAAGTACAAAAACAACTCAGTATTAGAATCATTTAAGTACAATGTTTGTGAGAAAGAGATCCCCTTTCAGTATGCAGATAGTAAAGGAACTTCCCAAGTCATAAGTGAGTGCTCCATCCAAAGTAGGATAGCTTGCCAAAGTAAAAAAAAACCTTCCAAGATAAAATAGAGTCCTTACCTACATCCATCCAAACAAGACAACAATTTAGTTAGCCTTGGATGTGTTTTACATGTATCATGCCCATCATTGGGGTAGGCATGGTAGCCGTGGTGTCATTAAGGGAAAGATAAGCTAAACTTGGAAAAG
>NC_140951.1:68212120-68387120 GCF_014529385.1 Adiantum capillus-veneris | reverse complement strand
AAAGTTAAAAGAGTTGGGATCAGCCACATGCTCTATGCAAAGCTGACTTATATATGAGTTGGAATATCAAATATGAACCCTCCACCTTCAATCGAATGATCAGAAGACCCTGTCTCAGACTGTTGGCTTGTGTATTTTTTTGTACGAAGAAGGGACAAGCAAACCATTGTTAAAGTAACAATAACGAGCAAAACTGCCCCTGCCACACTACCTACAATTGCCCCTGTAGGCGTCCCTGATTTATGAGCACTTGTGTTTGTATGTTTTGTATTGACGACATAAATTGGAACCACTGGCGAAGAATTGTTCATGCTTGCCCCATGGGTTCTTATTAAGATATTTCCATGCTTCAGCTTTCTCCAGAAGTAAGGAAGCAACAAACTCAGAAACAAGGTATTCTCCTGCATGTAATTTAAAGGATGAAGAGGAAGGAATCAGTAGGAAAAACCAGCATCAACCAACTTATTTGGCTTTATAAAATTGTTGTAACAATCTTTAGTAATCTGTATGGACAAAGCACATCAGAAGACAAAAGACCTGGAATGATGGATGATGAGAACTGCTGAACAGGCACTCGCAGCATTCAATTGTCACAATCCATGGTACATTGAACAGCTGAAAACTGGATCAAGCTTCACAAACCCATTAGTCTTGATATCATGGTCTTTAACAAAAGTACAAAAGCAAAATTATTGAATACCACAGATATTCATGGCACATGCATAAACTTACATAGAAACAGAGATTTTTATAAGTAGTGTGCTCAGGAAATGATTATAAGAAGACCAGTTGTGTACACCAATTAAGCAAACCTAAAGCAAATCAGCAAAAAGGTGGTAAGGTGGTAGAGCGCATACAAATTCTTGAGTTGGTCAGTTCTTGGTAGCATTTTCTTCTTGATTTAGCTAAGGTCGGACATTTATAGCATGCAGCCTCAATAACAGAAAAGAACTCACCTGCAAGTCATCATCAAAAGAAAAGGCGCCAGATTAATACTTGAAGGAAGCGCTTGACAAGATAGCTGCAGACTCCATGAAACAAAAAGCTTGCTGTATTGAAGGATTGGCTGGCAAATTGATTGAAATTGTGTGTGCATAAGCTTCAATCATGCAGCAATACAAGATAAAGATGTAAATATGAAATGCCATAATTCCCATGCTCATGTCAGCAAGGCTGCCATCACAGCTCACGACAATTGTTCAAATGAGCCTGGAATGAGAGCTTCTGAAGCTGCAGCATTTGCAAATTTCGAAAAAAGGCAATCGTAAAGACAACAAGGTGAGGTCTGCCATAACCTTCAATCATGCAGCAATACAAGATAAAGATGTAAATATGAAATGCCATAATTCCCATGCTCATGTCAGCAAGGCTGCCATCACAGCTCACGACAATTGTTCAAATGAGCCTGGAATGAGAGCTTCTGAAGCTGCAGCATTTGCAAATTTCGAAAAAAGGCAATCGTAAAGACAACAAGGTGAGGTCTGCCATAACCTTCAAAGAGGCAATACAACCTTTGGGACTATATTTTCCATATTTTCAAAAACAGGACTATGCTTTGATATCCTCGATCCTCATGGAAAAGAAAACCTCTTTGAATTGAGGAGGCCCTTTCACAGCTGCAGTGGAAGGAGGCTATGCAAGCTAAGATGGATTCCATAGAGAAGAATGATACTTACAAGTTGATTCATAGACCAAAGAAACAGAAGGTCAAGTGGGTTATTTTTACAACATAGAGTACTAGTCAGTTCGCTGGATGAGCACAAATCTCGCTTTGTAGCCACAGGCTTTTCAAAGCGGCCTAATGAATACATCAAAACCTTTGTACCAATTTCACATATAGCCATTGTTGGAACAGTTTTTGCCCTTGCAGCTCATCACAGATGGCCCATGAATCAAATGGATATTGAAACACTCTTCCTCATGGTGATTTGGAGGAAGGGTATATGGCAGGCAACCTCCAGTTTCTCACAGGGATCCCGAGACAAGGTTTACAGATTGCAAAAGGTCCTTTTATGGTCTGAAGCACGCCCCATGTGCTTGGTGCCAAAAGATTGATGCTTTCTGGGACAGGTTTTAGGGTAAGGGTTTTTGCGTCTAGAATGGTAGCGCAACTACTCACTGTGCCTGTTTCATGGGTAAAAAACTACAAAATCTCAGAGACCTACAAAATGTTTCAGCGAAGCCTACCAAACTCTCAATCTCCGTGGAAAATAAAATAAAATAAAATATAAAATCTCTGCATGGAGTTTTGAGTCGTGGGCACTGGGTATACATACACAAACAAACACACAAGCACACACATACAGACATATGTGTACATGTGTATAGGTACTTTTTCTAGTTATCTATGTACAATATATCAATATGTATATACACACACACGTACATAAACGCTTTGTGGGTTTAGGATTCCAGAATCCCAACCCTAGCTGACTTACTCAAGACGGCCAAGGGGCCTAAAACCTAGAAGCAAAAGAAGATAGCCCAGCTTGCAAAACATGGCCGAGGGGGCTAAACACCTAACCTGAAGACTAAAGGGGTTAGGATTTTTAGGCCCTTCACCATCTTCAACTTACAGGACATGGCCAAGGGGCTTAATGTCAAAGATGGCAGCAGAAGATGCAATGAAGACAAGAACTTGGCTACTAATCCAGTGGACACCTCGACTCCGATCTAGAACACTTGCAATGCCACAAACATAAACTAGGTACACTTGAGGGGAAGAGAGGTCACTAAGGTACAAAGAGCAATGACATATGAGAATGAGAGAGAGAGAAATGAAATGAAATGAAATGAAATGTTATATTAACGTCTTCAAAAGGCCAAAATGACCTATGAGACCAATCAGTTACAAAATAGTGAATCTAATACCATGTCTCGGTACAAAAGAACTAGAAAAGAACTAGAAGTGGAACAAAATACTACTACTACTACTACAATCTAAAACTACGTGGGTGTAGCAGCTGATACAATAGGTACCCGGTAAACTGGATGTAACAGTGTGTGAAACAAAGATGGAAGAAATGGTGAGGATCCATCCTCATCTGCACTCTGAATGTCGAGAGAGTATGGCTCGAATCTTCTGTTGTAGTCTCCGTCGATGCTGTGTAGCTCCTCTCCTCAGTCGCGGTCGTCTGTATCTCTGTAGCTCCAATGCTCGGTCGATGAGAGTGCCAGTAGTGGTCGAATGAGTGTGGGACGAGCTCTGCAGTGGTGGCTGCTCCTCTGGCTGTCCCATATCTAGTGAAAAGAAATCTATAATGTGTCTCTGGGACTGCCTCTCTCTAGCTCTCCCCAGTAAAGTGTCTCTATACCTGTGTAACTCAAGTAGATATAGTCCAAGACATCTCTGATCCTCATAACTCATGACCCTAGAGAGAGAGAGAGAGAGAGAGATGAAAGCGCGAAGCAGAGGGTACTGGTAGGTGCGTGTCGTGATGGAGTGCAGGATTGGGGCAAGAAGCAAGAGGCGGAGTGCAGGAGAGAGGAAGCGCTAGGGATCGAAGCAGAGAGAGAAAACACGCTCGTTTTTGGGGAAACCCACAATAATGGTTTTTGTGGCCATCCCACTTTTATTATAAGTGACTTTAAAAAAATGTGTCCTGGTTCACATTGAACCTGAACAAAGTATAAAAATGTACAATAAGAGGTCATTTAGGACCTTTAACCTAACAACCTCCCACTTAAAGGCATAAATGACGCCTTTAAGTTAACCAACTCCCACCAGCTGTATGCAATGCTCATGTTGAGCCTTAGCAAAACTCTTGGTGAGACCATCAACAGGGTTATCCTTTGCATGGATCTTAGTCAAGGTTACTAGACCATCCTCCAATACTTGACGTATAAAGTGGTACCGCACATCTATGCGTTTGGTACGCACATGAAGCATGGCATTTTTGGCTAAGTAGACAACACTTTGGCTATCACAACCCAGCGCGGGTGTATGTGCAGGCATGCCAAGTTCTTTTTGCAAGCCTGCCCAACCAAATGGCCTCCTTTGAAGCCTCTGTGGCTGAAACGTATTCAGCCTCAGTAGTACTCAATGCCACAATTTTCTGCAACCTAGAACACCAAGAGACTGCACCACCAACAATAGCAAATACATATCCACTGGTAGATTTCTTGGTATCCATGTCACCTGCCGTGTCTGCATCACAATATCCCTGCAACTTTAAGTCACTTTTGCCATAACAAATACACTTTGATTGTGTACCTTTCAAATATCTCAGAATGCATTTGACAACTTCCCGATGCCCTTTGCCAGGGTTTGACATGTATCAACTAACAACTCCCACTGCATAAGCAATGTCCGGACAAGTGGCAACCATAGCATACAGAAAAGAACCACAAGTTGATGCATAAAGGATTACCTTCATTGCTTTCAATGCCACCTCATCCTTTGGGCAATCTGCTTTGCTAAGCTTAGTGTATGGAGGTAAAGGTACTCCAAGAGGCTTAGCATCAGCTATATTAAATCTGTCAAGTACTTTTGCAATGTACCTTTCTTGAAATTAAAACAACAATTTCAGCTTTCTATCTCTTTTTAATACGCATGCCCAAAATATGCTCTGCATCACCCAAATCCTTCATAGCAAATACTGAATTTAGCTTACGTTTCAGAGCATCAAGACTAGTCTTATGTTTCCCGACAAGCAGCATGTCATCAACATAGAGAACAAGTATGATGGGACTATCATCTTCATCCCTTTTCGTATACAAACAATGATCTGCACGGCTGCGTTTAAAGCCTTGAGACAACATAAAAGTGTCAAACTTCTTATACCATTGCCGTGATGATTGTCTCAAACTATACAGAGCCCTTTTCAGTTTGTATACTAGTTCCTCACGTGTAGGAACTACAAAACCCTCAGGTTGTTTCATGTATATGTTCTCTTCAATGTCACCATGCAAAAATGTTGTCTTTGCATCCATTTGATTCAATTCAATATCAAGCACCGCAACGAGAGCAAAAAGGACACGTAAAGTTGTAAGCTTTACAACAGGGGAAAACATTTCTTGAAAATCAATTTCTTCTTTCTGTGCATATCCTTTTGCAACCAATCTTGCCTTGTACTTTGATTTTTCATCCACAATCTTAATCTTGTATACCCATTTGTTAGGAAGAGCCTTTCTTCCTTTACGCAATGGCATAAGATCCCAAGTATCATTTGCATACAAGGATTTCATTTCCTCTTGCATTGCAAGCTCCCACTTACTGCTTGACTCACATGATTTGGCCTCTTTATACGTAAGAGGTTCACCCTCATTTGTCAACATTACATGATCCAAAGAGGGGTTAAATTTCTGCGGTTGCCTTCTTAAACGAGTTGACCTACGTACCCAATGATCCACATTCTCAGGCAACGGTTGTACATCATAAGGCAACTCATTTTCAGCTCTATCATGTTGCTGAAAATCATTTTCAGCCAATTCAGGTGGCTGTCCATCCTCATTAGGAGCATCAATATCATGTCCTACCTCTTCTGGCTCAAGGTTAACCGGCTGATTATCAATTTCAGCTTGCCGTAATGCATCATGAGGCTCTTTTTCAACATCAATGGAAGGTATGAAAGGCTTAAATCTAACAGTTTTCTTGTCAGCATCAGATTTTATAGCATTCTTAAGCAATTTTGCCTCATTGAACACTACATCTCCGCTGCGTATTACCTTTTTAAATTGTGGTAACCACACTCTATAACCCATTTCACCTTCTTCCCCACCTAGGAAGACTCCTTTAATGGACTTCATATGAAGCTTTATTCTCAAGTCATTGCGTACATGAACGAAAGCTTCGCAGCCAAATACTCTCAAATGATCATAAGAGGCAGGTTTGCCATACCAAACCTCCTCTGGAATGTCATTTTTCAATGTACTATTAGGAGAGCGATTGCAAATATGAACAACAGTTTCAATCCCTTTCCCCAAAACTCTTGGGAAAGATTAGCAGTGGACAACATGAACACACTCTCTCACGTAAAGCACGATTAACCTCTCAACCACACCATTAGAAGACAGATTAGAAGGGGCTGTCAACTACCTTTTAATCCCATTTTCATCACAATAACGCTGAAATACAGCAGATACATACTCTCCTCCATCATCAGATCTAAGACATTAAATCTTAGTACTCTTTTGCGTAGTAACAAAAGCATGAAACTTCTTAAAAGCATTAAAAGTCTCACTTTTACTTTTCAAGAAATGCACCCATCCTTTCCTAGTACGGTCATCAATGAATGTAACAAAATACGATACACCACCAAAAGACTTAACAGGCATAGTGCATACATCGGAGTGAATAAGATCAAGAGGATTAACTTTGCGAGAGACACAAGAGTAATAAAAAGATTTCTTTTGCTTTCCATAAAGACATTCGTTACAAGAATCCAAGTTTTTGCCTTTTACATCAACCTTATTCAAAGAGGAAAGCACATCAATACCCTTTTGGCTCATATGGCGAAGTCTCTTATGCACAATTCCGTGTGTGAAGCAACTTCAGCAACAGCAAGAAACTTGTCAGACAAAAGCTTTGCATCAAAGATAGTACAAAGTACCTCTTTTAGACCCTTTTGTAACAAGCATAGAGCCCTTGAGCAACTTCCATGAACCCCCAGCAAAAATTGTCGTATAACCATGTGCATCCAATTGGCCAACGGATAGCAGACTTTTCTTAATGCCTCATACAAACCTGACATCATTCAACACAAGCTCTTGACCATTGTTAAGAGCCAAATGCATAGTACCCATTCCCTCAATATTGCAAGCAAAATTATCACCAAGGTACACCTTGCCATAATTGCCTGCAGCATATGTAGCAAAACACTCCAAAGATTGAGTCACATGAAATGAAGCACTAGAATCCACTATCCAAGATTGGGATAGTCCATCATTAGCACTAAGCAATGCATCAATGACATCTTTCTTCGAGATGAGCATGTCTTCTGCGTTAGCTATCACCAAATCTGAGGAGCATAAAGCCACAACCAAAATTTCCTCAACGTCTGACAACTCCTCAATGACCACACTAGAGGATACATTTGCATTCTCAGTATCCCTAGAGGAATCACCTGCTGATTTTTCCCCTTTCTTCTCATCTTTCTTCTTCTTATCTTGCGTTTCCTTCTTCATTTCTTGCTCTTTCTTGAAATACCTGCAATCAGGTTTCTTGTGACCCTTTCTGCCGCATTGATAATAAGTGACATCCTTATCCTTTGTCATGCTCTTACTTCTATTTTGAGTCATGTTGCTCACATCACGCTTTTGATTTCTACCTCTTGCAGTGTAGGCAGAACTGCCACAATTCCCTACTAGACTTGCGTCTAATCTCTTCATTGAGAATAGACCCTCTCACACCGTCATCCGTGAGGGTGGGACTGTTGCGCAAGGAGACAACCAATGTTTCCCAAGTATCTGGCAATGTCATAAGCAAGAAAATAGCTTTCAGCTTATCATCAAATTGCTGAAGCCCACTGTCCTACAACTGACTCAACACACCTGTAAAAGCACTCAAATGCTCAGAAGCCGACTTCAAGTCATCAAGTTGCATATTCACCAACTTTCGCATCAATGATCAAATGCACCTGGTTCACAGGCGTGTTGTTCTCATAATTAGCCTTTAGCATTTCCTATATTGCATAAGCAGAGTCCAAACGCTTAATGTCCGTCAAAATGTCATCATTGATAGCCATTTTGATGTAGGCCATAGCCTTCTTATTCAACCTGGTCCACTCTTCGTCAGACAAACTTGGTGGCTTATTCTCTTCCAATGCATCTTCACAATCCTTTAAGAAAAGGATACCTTGCATGCGTTCTTGCCAAAGATCGAAGCTTTGACCATCGAACCGTTTGATTTCCATCAAACTTTTAGTGTCAGATGCAGAAGAGGAAGAAGCCATCTTAACTCAACCACAGGTGTGTATACAAGAGAGATGCAGTAGGCTGAAAATTTCAGCAAATAGTTACTAGTAGCAACCACAAGACTTTGCACACATAGAGCCAAAGTTTCTTTACATGAAACAATCCAAATCTGAATTTTCAGCTGAAATGTGCAATTTCAAGCACCTATACTCAGCTTTTCACTCAATTTGTCGCGACAAATATCAATACATGTGATCCCACAACTTTGGTACACCTGCATATTGCTGTTTTGACCTGTAATACCCTGTAAATCACCTCTTTTGACCTAAAAACAACCTGTTTTGGGCTGTTTTGGCAGTTTTGATGACCTTTCAACCCCGGAAGCAAGGGGCTTCGCAATGGAAGCGAAATTGATCACGGAAGAGCAATTTTAACTCATTGTTCAACAGACTGCGCCGCAGGGCTGCTTTGAAAACCTAGAGCTCTGATACCAATTGAAAGCGCGAAGCAGAGGGTACCGGTAGGTGCGCGTCGCGATGTAGTGCAGGATTGGGGCAAGAAGCAAGAGGCGGAGTGCAGCAGACAAGAAGCGCTAGGGATCGGATCAGAGAGAGAGAAGGCACGCTCGTTTTTTGGGAAACCCACAATAATGGTTTTTCTGGCCATCCCACTTTTATTATAAGTGACTTAAAAAAATGTGTCCAGGTACAAAGTATAAAAATGTACAATAAGAGGTCATTTAGGGCCTTCAACCCAACGAGAGAGAGAGAGAGAGAGAGAGAGAGAGAGAGAGAGAGAGAGATCTGGGAAAGGCTCTCCATGTTGATAACAAGCTGCTCATACAAGTGACCAAGGGTGGTCCGGCAGAGAACTGTCATGCCCAATGGATAGACCCAAGGTACACACAATTGCAATTGCTACCGACACTGCTACTTGCTCTTGTACACGAGACCACATCAGTGGTCTGCACATGGGCTGCCCTAGCCTTCTAAGAAAGTGAGGCTCTGGCGGAATCTCCTCCTAGCAAGAGAATTGATATGAAGAAAGAGGAAAACATGTCTCATGTAGAGAGCATGGAACCTCCTCTCTAGTGCCTACACCTTTGCTATGGTGCTCTATATCTAGATGATCACATCGTCTCCGTGTAGATGCTCTGAGAACAAAAACGAAAGGGGAATGCCCCTGCTTCCCGCATCACGTGTCGTTGATGTTGCCCTGCTCATGGTGAAGAAAAACGCTAGGTAGAGCAGCCAGCAAAATGCTAGCACATGCTGCCCCCCTGCCCTCGATACACCTCCTAGGGCTCCCCAATGGAGGCACCCTATACAAGGACTGTGCGCACTAATTTCGGAAACCTGCATATATACCTCCAAGTAGGCTGGTCGGCCAGATCTCCAGCTGCCCACAACCTAGGAAAATAGAGAAAATGCATGAAAGGGCCAAAATAGGCCATGGGGAACCAGAGGTCTACTCAGAAAAATATCCAGGTCTCTAGGAGACTGGATAGCCATGGAATGAACCAAAACCCAAGCTAAACATGGCTAAACACAACCCAACATGAAAAAACAACCTCACACTGGTCGGGCACAGCCACAAAACAGCCCCCACTCCCTAACACCCATCCCTAGGAGAAACTGGGACCGACTGGACAAATCCAAAGAGATGCATGAACTCTTAACACCTAAACCCTAAATAGACATGAAGACAACCAATTTTGTGTGAAGATGATGACATGGCAGCCTTGTACAGATCAGCCCGAGAATTGCAGAGGATGATCATGACATGGCAACCCAGTACGGACAGTCCATTCGAAGCTTGATTTTGGACCAATTTCATTTGGATGTGTTGATTTTCATAGCAGATGCTTTAGGAGAGGCCAAGGGCCTTTAAATATGTGTATTGGGCACTCGCTCTGACATCCTACCTTGCGGAGGAGCAAAGCAGAGTTCCCGATTGTTGGAGGCTCGCCATAGCATAGGCAATCTCCCACAAATCTATCAATCCGGAGAGAGAGAGCATGACCCGGCTAGGGCTTGGAGGCATCACACAAAGAATGTGCGAGAGCGTCATCCGATGCAAAGATTGAGAGGATTCAAGAGCGTGCATCCTCCAATGCAATTAGAAATCATCCAAAATCAACTAATGCTAATCGCACATCAAGCATCAATTTCAAGCAATCATCTACACACATCAAGCAACGAAGTGAAACACACTAATCTTGGAATCTCTCAAGCACAACTCTAATTACATGCATTGACGATTAAGCACACAAGATCGCATTCAAGTCGGCCACCCCAACCAAGCCCATCATGGTGTCCAAATCAAGTCACACATAATCAAATTAAGCTCAAGACTTCTTAAACCTACACACACACAAGCACACCATTAGAGGACAACTCTAATCCCTCAATCACGAGTACACCCACTCCGCTTAATCGAGAGTTAGATAAGGACTCCACTAATCGGAGAAGCTTAGCATAAGTAAGAGTTAGATTAGAGAAGATCAACACTTCAAAACAATGAAAGAAAGTAGAGAAACATGATTGACAACATAATGAAGACTAGATTAATCAAGAGAGGATTACACTAATTACATGTGATTAGCACTAAACCTCTAATCATGGGCATTAAGCTCAAAGGCTAGGCCATCAAGACCTCCTCTAGGGAGAGAGTTCTCAAAAGGACCACTCAAGAATGACCTCTCATTAAGCATAGGGCTCTTTTATAGCTTTGGGCTTCAAACCCTTCAACTATGGGATAAAGTGAGCTCTCTAGCCTAAACTCATACAACTTTGGAACTCCTAAATGAGCCCAAGCCCTATACAATGAAAAGTAAATACTGTGCACTATCGCACATCCACAACTTGGTGTATAAATGGTATAGCCTGTGTTAGCCGCTGCTAACACCGATCTTGTAACCTAGTGGACGCGATATAAAGAAATACTGCAAGAGGCACCAAGGTTTGGGGCGAGTGCCGTCAGGAAGTGGAACTCTCTCTCTCTCTCTCTCTCTCTCTCTCTCTCTCTCTCTCTCTCTCTCTCTCTCTCTCTCTCTCTCAGTTCAGTTGTTATTTGAAGTGCTAACAGTTGTTCAGTCCGTTCTTTTCCGTTGGCACGTGGTGCACGCCCCGTGACAGATCCCCCTTTTTTTATCCAAAAGGAACCCACTTTTAGCCCTTCTCTTGGGCTCCAAGTCGACTCTTCTCCATAAAAGCATAAAAAACTTTGTTGTTTTATTTTCCCTAGGGCCTCAACCAGCCTGCTCACATTTTAGGTTAGTTCAACATTATAAAATATATGTACGATCCAGCAGCCAACTGTAAGGCTCCGTAGACGTTTGCAGCAATCTTGGCAGGTATTGTCTCTAGAAGAGCGCACTCATCCTATGGTATTGTTGAGGCACGTACTAAAAGCATCTGTTGAGAAATTTTAAGAAACTTCATTTCATTGCAAGTCAATGTTCTCAAGCCAATGGTGCAAAAAACACTCTTTGGCTTAGTCAAAGTGGGACAGCTCAGCCACTAAATGAGCAAAGTGATAGTATCACTCATGTTTTGCAATGGCGGTGCTTGGAATAGATGCTTAGTGTAGGAGCTTGGCGACTTTGTAGCTTTCTGACAGAGATAAAAACATGGAGGCTTAAACTTCCTATCCCTAAGGTATGCACTCTATCATATGCTACTTGAAATCAGCCTCCTCAATTTGCTAAAGCTTAATGCTATTTTACCTTAGGGTTTGTGTTGACTCTAATAATTGGCCTACATAAGGCCTTAGAAAGACATGGAACTCTGCAAAGCAATTGTGGACTATAGGAAAAAGCTTGTCCATTAATGCCACATGGTAGTTTAATGATGACCAACCTCCTATTTCTTTCAAGAGGGCAATACATCTTATGTATACGTATGCCACTCTTGGAGGTAGTTGACATTTGTTTTCCTATTTTATCAAGAGGGCCATTGAGTAGCAGGGTGAGTGTTTCCAACACAGTGCACACGGCCGTGTAAGAGACCTCCAAGAAGGTGCTAAATGTTAGATTTACACCACTCTTCTACTTCACACAGTTCTAGGACACTTCCTTGTACGGCTAGTGTCTCCGGGCTAGCCACTCATATCATAGGTTGTACCATGTCCGGCGGCCCAAGATTGCGGCTGGCCGTCCACTTGAGTTGGGCACCCACCCTACGCACTCATATATATGGGGCCAGGGGGGTACACATTTCATTTATCATCTCATCATTGTATGGGTCTTCTTGTTTTGGTAGTCAGTGGGGGGCTGATTGCCCCCTCTTCCCTCACCGGTCTCTCTCTCTCTCTCTCTCTCTCTCTCTCTCTCTCTCTCTCTCTCTCTCTCTCTCTCTCTCTCTCTCTCTCTCGTGCACTCTCACATGGTATCAGAGCTTAGGCTCTCCATTGATCTGGCGCTACATCAGCATCAGGTTCTCTCCCAAGAAGATCAGGCCAGCCAGTGTTTTCTTCAACAGCAGCATTTCTGCAAATTTGTCTGCAAGAGGGGGTGGCGCCATCTTCTGGACAGCTTCCATCGCGAAGGAATGCTTTGCCATCTGTGTTTTTGCAAGAAACCATCAGATCTGCCATTTTCCCTTCTAGCGCTAGGGTTTGGGACCCTTTTCCTCGTCAGAAATGCCCCTTTTCCGGTTGCATTTTTGCAGCCCATCTGCATTTTTGGGAGAATTGGCGTTTTCAGTATGGAGGGGCAGCGCTCAGCTGCTGGGCCTCACCCACAGATCTTGCCTCCGACCCGGCTTGGCATCCAGTGCCTTGCCGGCCCGTATCCTTTCCATTTCCTACAGACTTCAGCCATACACCTGCTGTGTTTTCTCTGTTTTCAGCCCACCTGGGGCTGTGACTTTGATTCCCCACCCTCCCCAGACCCTCTGCACCGCTCCGGACCCATGCCGGGAGCGTACGAGCACACTGACAATCGCTGGACAGCAGCGTTTTCATCACCTCGAAGTTGCATTTTTGGGTGGACAGCAGCCTCTTGGCTTGTGCTTTTTCACAGAGGATAAAGTTACCTCCTGCCAGGACACCATCCGGTGCTGATACGTGCGGTCTCTCAGTGACTCCTACAGTACACAGTATCTTCGACATCGGCTTGATCATCTACAAGCGTACGATCCTTGGGAGATCCATTCATTCCAGCCATCATTTGGCGGTTGCACACTCGAGAGGGAGTGGTGACTTGTGGTTTGCTATGGACACACCTATGCACTCATCAGAGGAGTTCACACAAGATATTGTCATGCCCATGCCATACGGGATTCCGACATTCCCAGAGAAGACACCACCATCTTGGGTGGACAGACACTTACCACTTGACCTCGACACATCAGATCACTTGCTTACACAGGGGCATCTACATGGACTTAGGGAGAGGATCTTGGATCTCTTTTTGGACAAGTTCATTGCTGGAGTGGGACTTCAGTGCTTTAGACTCTCCTGGAGAGTTTACCCGCGAGATGCAAGAGATGAGGCATACCGCGACTACATCAGGACTCACCCAGAGCTTGGCTTGAATGGTAGAGCAGTTGCTTTTCTACACTCTTGATCATTTGGATTGCTACCTTCATAGTTGCTTACACTCACCCTCAGTAACCTTACAGCAGACTTATCCCCCAACCTGGGCAGTAAGTCACTCCCAGCTCATTCACATTGAGAGCCACACCGAGATGTGGTTTGGTGGCGTTGTTGGCGCAGATTTTGTTTTGGTTGACAATGGAGGATTGGAGGCACGAGATACAAGCATGACGGTGCAAACAGATTGGTCAGGCCTTTCCTCTTCTCAGAGACCCTTCACAGCGCAAACTATTGAGTCTAGCTTTCCCCTCATCTTGGATTACCCTACCTACTGACAAGACACCATCCAGTGGTGGTCCGTGAGGTCTCTCGGTGACTGCTGCAGCTTACGGTAGCTTCTACAGTGCAGACTGTTTAGTCTGGCTTTCCTTGTTTCGAAGGACATTTACGGTGTAGATTGCTACATCTGGCCTTACTGAGGTTTTACACAGCTTAGCCACCTGGCCGCACTGGGTTACAGGTGCATGCATTGACAAGCTTCCACTCATTCTCATGACCGTTCTTGGGCTTCCCCATTTTCTCCAAACGGTTTGACTTCAGACACCACAGATCCTATTGGGCAGGACACTTGCAAGTCTATTGGCACTTCTTTCACAAGGAGTTACTCATTTCGGGACCTTCACGCAGTATCTTCACCCTGTATCGCAGTTTGCTACACTGCTCGTGACGGCACTTTACCATGGAGATTTCTCAGGCGATTGGGACACCCCAAACTGCTGCAGACGTCGTTGCAGACATCTTCATCATTTGCCTTACATCTTCAGCTTCACGCCGTTTATTCAACATCAGGTGCTGAGAGGGGTGTTAGATTTAGACCACTCTCCTGCTTCACACAGGTCTAGGCCACCTCCTTGTACGGCTAGTGTCTCCGGGTTGGCTACCCATATCATAGGTTGACCCTTTTCCGGCTGCCTGAGTTTGCGGCCGGCCGTTCACGTGAGTTGGGCGCCCATCTTGGGCACTCATATATATGGGGGCAGGGGGGTACACATTTCATTATCATCTGATCATTGTAAGGGTCTTCTTTTGGTAGTGAGTGGGGGGCTGATCGCCCCCCCCCCTCCCTCCCTCTCTCTCTCTCTCTCTCTCTCTCTCTCTCTCTCTCTCTCTCTCTCTCTCTCTCTCTCTCCCTCCCGCACACGCGCACTCACACTAAAGAAGCCCCAATTCCATGTAAGAAAGTCCTCCAGAAAGGCGCCCAAGACATCCCCCACGCCCCTACACCTAAACCAAGAGGCCACCACCCACAAGCCACACAAAGGGACTCCCTTTCCTTTTGACATGAAAGCCATATGCCCTCTCTTCCTTATAAATACCCTTGTGAATCCCCTCACTCCTTCCCATATGGGAAACTCCACTGCCACATAGTCTCCTCAAGGCTCCCTTCCATTCTCTCACAAGTCTCACCAAGAACTTGTCACGTGCACATCTAATCCTATGTGCATGTGGACAAGCTAGCTCCTGCTGCTAGGGTTTAGGACAACCTAGGAAGTGCTATGGCATCTTTGTAAGCCTATATGCAGGACATGCATGTCCAAGCACTTTACATTAGTTGCATACCCTCTGATTGCACATGAGCACCGCCAATGCTGCTAAACTCCACTGCCGCATAGTCTCCTCAAGGATCCCTTCCATTCTCTCACAAATCTCACCAAGATTTTGTCACGTGCACATCTAATCCTATGTGCATGTTGACAAGCTAGCTCCTACTTCTAGGGTTTAAGACAGCCTAGGAATTGCTATGGCATCTTTGTAAGCCTATATGCAGGACATGCATGTCCAGGCACTTTAGATTAGTTGCATACCGTCTAATTGCACATGAGCACCGCCCGTGCCTACTAGGTGTAGGCACTAGGGAGTGTTCCCATAATAGGACTCTATATATACCTTCATAAGTTCAAAATAGTCTGAACTCACGAATTATAAGAAGGAATAAGACACACACAACTACAAAGGCAAGGGACACAAGAAAACAAGAACAAAGAAAAAAAAAGCTTTATTTGCTACTAAACAAAACTAGATAAAGCAAACCATTATTCACTTAAAATTGTTTTTAGAGAAGGCATAAGCAAAATAAGTTGAAGCAGCTTACTTTACTAAAACTTGAAACAAGTTCTCGACTTTAAGCTAACAAGGATAAGACATCTCAAAGACTTCATCCTAGAAATCGGACTCCACACAACAACTTTTAAAGTATTACTACGAACCCACGAAGAAGAGGTTGAAAAGAACAAAGACGCAAACTTGACAAAATGTGAACTCAACTCCGTTGCTTGTCCAAACAAGAGGAATAAGATTATCACCTTTATCATACTACAGACCAAATAGGACTCTAGCATTAGTATCTGGCTGCAGATAAAAAGCGCTAGAGAGAGGGTGTTGGTCCGGATCTACAAAAACGCTGCAAGTCCAAAAGAATAAAAAAAGAGTGTGACCCCAAAATGCTAGAAGCACTACATAACATACTTGATACCAGGGGAAAGGTCCCTATATAGGGACCTCCGGCAAATGTGACACACACAAAGAGAGAGAGAGAGAGAGAGAGAGAGAGAGAGAGAGAGAGAGACCCACCTCAATAAATTGCCCTACCTAGACTTTGACAATAAGTGAAATAAATACCTAAAATCCAAAATAGATATTGGAATCACATTGGGCAGTTCACTTCAGATGCAATAAGTAGTGAGACCAAGTCGATGAAGAAGCTACCATGGACACCCTAGTAGTACGTCTACCACCAGATTTGCCACCCTCAACTTTTTCCTTTGAAGAATGCCATCTTGCGCATCGGTTGCCTTGTAAAAAATTGAATTGTAGACCACACTACATCCACGAATCTCCATTCATGGACTGCGAACACATCACGTCCAAATACTGTCACAAATTGCTGACATGTCAAGTCACTGAAGAACGGAGCCAACCTTTAGATCTCGGTCAAGGGGCCCAAACCCTAAGAAGCAAAAGCAGTAGAGGAAGAAGAAGCGAAAGAAGTTCCCACCAACTTATGGGATCCCGTCCGATGGGGCCCAAGTGACATAAAGTTATTAAAATAAAGCTGGACCCAGCACACACACAGAGGCTAATTTGCGAGCTGATGATGTGGCACCTGCGGTATGGTCAGATTTCACGCTGACTGCTGATGTGGCAGGCTGTACGAATTTTCGAATTTCACGTTAACTGCTGACGTCGCAGATTGTACGGATGTCCGCGTTTCACGCCGGCTGCTGACGTGGCAAAGTTGTACGGATTCCTGCTTTTGCGCTGGCAACTTTTGAGCACCTGCTTTTGGGACAGTTGTTTTTGAGTTAAACCACTTTTCAAGGCCAAGGGCCTTTATATATGTACAGAGGGCTCATTCTTGGGCATGCTTCAGTACGAAGGTGCAGAGGTTGGAGTATCGGCATTGTACTGAGTTCAAGTAATATAAAGAAATACCGAAAGGGGCGCCAAGGTTTGGGGCCAATACTCTCTGGGGTGGAACTTCGCCATTGCCCGTGTCGTCTCTCTCTTTCAGTTCAGTTGTTATTGAAGTGCTTAGAGTGTTTAGTCTGTTCTTTTCCATTGGACGTGGTGCTCGTCCAGTGACAGTGGTATCAGAGCTTCAGGCGTATGCTTTTTTGAAAGCATACCAGTCGCACCAAAGAGCAGACAGAGCAAACCGGCGCTTCCAAAGTCTACTGGAATTTTATTTGAAGTACCTTTTGGTCCTGACTCGGGACTTATTAGCCACTCCCACCCTTACTTCGTCGCTCATCAGGCGCGCTCCCGTCTTCATTGCTCTATCTTACAAGGCATAAGCTATAAAGATCACTTGCATGAGAAGGATCCAAGATTTGTTTCGAGTCACTGTTTTTCTCAGAATAGAAGTTGATGTCTATAGCTACCAAGCCGCACACTCCAAGGACTTGGCAAGCTTTCAAGAAAATTTTTGCCCAAAGTTATATGGTTTTTGACATCTTCCTTTGGAGTGCAACTTTTGGCAGAGTGCGGTATCCTGAAATGCTTGCCACGGAAACCCTAGCAGAATACAACTTGAAGTTTTTCAACATCTCTCATCAGGTGTCTCTTCCCGAGCTAAAAACCTTGGAGGTCCAATGTGATTGCCAGGTCTTGAGGCTACCATCACCGCCACAGGAACATTGCTTGTCAAGGCTTGTTTCAACTATTCAAGAGCTGATGGACCATGCTGTGGTCGGCTACGACCTTATGGAAGGAATCTAACCCTAATTTTTGGTGTAGGTTTCAAGATGGAAAGTCAGTCGACTTTTCGAGCTCAGCTGATGTCAAGATTGCTTTTTAAGTTTGAACTTTGTTTGAGAATCTGTTTGAGAACTTGTTTGGTGATCCTATTTGGAATTTGTTTGAAATGGACAATATCTGTTTTGAACATGTCTTGGTGCCGATTTGGACTGTTTGACTCTGGTTTGAATACTGGTTTCCATGCTTGGTGATTTACTCCCGTGTGGAGTAGTGAGAAATGGTGTTTGAGAATGCTTGCACATACTCATGGCTCGGACCCTTGTGGTTATTTGCGGGGGGAGTATTGAATGCTTGAAAAAAATATTGTTGTTGTTACTCCCGGCCCGAACCTAGATGGTTATGCGGAAGGAGTATTAAGAAGTCTTAAGCAATGGTTACTCTCAGCACCTCCAAATGACGCAGGCTGCGGTCTGGGGGGCGTTTGGTTGTAAAAGGCCTCTATATCTCCCGGCCCGGACCTTTTTAGGTTATGCGGGAGGAGTGATGAGGGAGTTGTTGAATATCTCTCGGCCCGAACCTTGTTAGGTTATCCGGGAGGAGTGTTCGTCCACGACTTAATGTTTCTATGTCTTGTAACATGCATATGTGAGTATTTGTGTTACATTGTGATGCGTATTCCTTATTGGATGAAATACTTCTGGGAAGTCAACGACCCAGGATATCAAAAGTTCCGATCTGGAATGAGACTCCTTATTGGATGAGATTCTTTTGGGAAGCAAACGACACACGAAATCAAGAGCTCCGATTCGGAATGAGAAAATTGATTGTCCCTTGAATTGTCCCTCGGAATGACTTGCGAAAATTTTTTAGCTAACTTGAGTCGTTTTATAGATATGTTGTAATCACGGACGATACTTTCTTTCAAGAAGGGGGGATGTCACAAACTACTGACCTGTCAAGTCACTGAAGAACGGAGCCAACCTTTAGATCCCGACCGAGGGGCCTAAACCCTAAGAAGCAGAAGCAATAGAGGAAGAAGAAGCGAAAGAAGTTCCCACCAACTTATGGGACCCGTCCGATGGGGCCCAAGTGACATAAAGGCATTAAAATAAAGCTTGACCCGGCATACACACAGAGGCTAATTTGCGAGCTGATGACATTGCAATTGCGGTACGGATTTCCAGATTTTACGTTGATCGTTGATGTGGCAAGCTGTACGGATTTCCGAATTTCACGCTGATTGCTGACGTGGCAGATTGTATGGATTTCCATGTTTCACACCAGCCGCTGACGTGGCAAAGCTGTACGGATTCCTGCTTTTGCGCTGGCAGCTTTTGAGCACCTGCTTCTGGGCAAGTTGTTTTTGAGTTTAACTGCTTTTCATGTAACTACTTTTCAAGGCCAAGGGCCTTTAAATATGTGCAGAGGGCTCATTCTCGAGCATGCTTCAGTACGAAGGTGCAGAGGGTGGAATACCGACATTGTACTGAGTTCAAGTAACCAAAAGGGTCACCAAGGTTTGGGGCCAATACTCCCTGTGTCGTCTCTCTCTTTCAGTTCAGTTGTTATTGAAGTGCTTAAAGTGTTCAGTCTATTCTTTTCCGTTGGCACATGGTGCCCATCTCGTGACAAATACTCCTAGATAATGAACTTTGAAACACATCTTGTCCATAATCTGGCCAACAACAATGGATTGGTGTACTCATCCATAGTGTTTCAGATATGTATGATTGGTTCCTTGCCAGATGCACGTGCCTTGAACTCCGACCCACGGGTTCAAACACCGGCAACTTGAACTCCAACACAAGGATCCAAACTATTTATAGGGAGCACTGCTTGCCCCTCTCTGCCACTCACAAGCCTCTCTCAGGCTGAATCTAGTGGCGATAACTACCTCTTGACTAGAAATCTAGTGTCATGGCCACTGTGATCGCCACCACGTGTGCCATTCCAATCTCCTTTTATCTTTATCTAGCTTGCCTTTGACTTTGTCCTTTCGTGAGTTCCTCCTTTTGTCTTTGGCTTCGAACTCCCCAGCCAAACAAAGCGTCATGTCACATTTATAGCAATAGTTGTCGGACCTCGTGGGTACCGAGGCAACTAACTAAGTACTGTACTATCGTCCTTGTCAAGCTTACCTTGGCCTCAATTACAGGGAATGGCCATTTTCAGTTCTCCGTTCCCCGTTCCCATTCTAGCTTCCCGTTTTAAATCCCTGTTCCGTGTTTTAGACGTGAGCATCCGTAACAGGGAATGGCATTTCATGCCAATTGCCATTCCCCGTTCCGATTTCTCGTCCCAGGCAAGTATGCTTTGCCTCTGTCCTCTAGCAAACTCATGCATTTGTATTTGGCTTCACAATCACTAGCCAAACAAATTGACGGCTCCCTTGGAGACTCCTGCAAGCATAGGCCGATGACTGAATACTAGCCGATCCACTTTCCATAGCCGATCATTGGTCTTGGTTCTTCATTGAAGGCGAGGTTGCGTGGGAACAAGTCATGGAGCTTCTAAGATGCTATCCAAAGGGGCTGAAAATCATCGCATTTCAAAATGCAATCAGGTCCTTGCCTAGCACTCCATTGTTGGCTTAGGGAAAATTTCCTCCGCATTTCAAAAGACTCAATGACTCTTGCCATTGTGGGAATAAAACTTTACACTTTAGCACTATCCAAGGCTTAACGATAGCGCTATCCAAGGGTCAATAATGGTGCGTCAGGTATTGTGCATTTTGAAATGACTAAGCAGCAGTCCTACCGACGGCCCTCCCTGTGTGGAGCTCTTCCAACATTTCAAGACACCCAAAGCGCTAACAGCATGCGCAACAGCTCTATAGAACAGCGTTTCGGAATGCTCAATCAACAGCATGCCGCGAGTATAAAGTCCAGAAGCATCCCAACCAGCGTTTCTGAATGCATGCATTACTGCAGGTGAACCAAGAGCTTGTGCGTTTTCAGAACGCCTATCCTAGTCTCTTTGACTTCGCCACTTGCTGCTACTGCTGCTGCCCTTTTAAAAAACGCCACACCTTAGGCTCACAAACGCTACCAATTGTGGCAATTGCCAGCAACAAAACGCCAGCAACCTGCTACTTCTTTTCTTGGTACCGAAACTTCAACGATTATCGAAGTGCTCCTCCTTGCACCACCAAAAGTCTCCTCTCCTATTCCTCTTCTTCGCGCCGGTTCTCCTCCCTGGCAATCAACGAGCCTCACACTCTGATACCATGTCAAAGTCGATGATGTGGAAGCGTAGAGCAATGGGGAGAATACACGAGAGAAAGAGAGAGCGAGAGAGATACTGTTGAACCAACCAACTTTGGCAATGAATTGATACATGTTACAATGGGGGCAATGGGTTGTATTTATACCCACCTCAGTGAATTGCCCTACCCAGACTTCGTCAAATAAGTGAAATAAATACCTAAAAGCCAAAATAAATATTGGGATCACATTGGGCAGTTCACTTGAGATGCCATAACTTTAACATAAATGGGGGGCACCCTGGATAAATATGCCACATCTGTCATAAACTAAAAAGATGGCCTAAATTGCATGACACTGAAACTCTGACCCTACAGTGACCTAGGAACAAGGGCCCTGCCTCATGTTAGCTTACCAGGTGGGCAAATACATGACTCGCACTACTTGAAAAGGTACATTTATCTCATATACGACACGGCACAACCACACAACAGCCCTCACTCCCAAATCTGCTCCAGAGAGATAGTGGAGCCACCATCGGACAAAAGAGGGACAAAAGACAAAACTCCAGCATGCATATGAGCATCTGTTTACCATGTCTTTCATGAGTGTATGTTTGTCCACTAATCCCTGCAATTGAGGTCAATTGCTTTGATTTTAGAAGGGGGGGTATGCAACGGTTTTTAGGGTTAGGATTTTTGCACCTAGATTGGAAGTGCTTTAATCACTGTGTATTTTTGTCCTGTCCCAGAAATCCTCTCTAGAAAGGTCGTCCTTACCACGTTGAGTAAGCCTTGGCGCACCCACTTATTTATCTCGATACTTTCACAAGGGCCTATTTATGGTTATTCCATGTGATCTATATACAAAAGTACCAAGCCTATCCTGCTGGAAGTTTTGCAACTGCCTATACCAAGGCATGATACATGTACTATTGCATGCCTCTAGACCTGAAATTTATTACCCTCTCTCAAGAAACAGTTTTCCCTGACTAACAAAGTGCAATTTCCACTCTCTTAACAACCGAGGACTGTTCTCTCTCTCCTAACAAGTTTCCCCTCTCTAGAATCTGCTCTTTTTCTCTAAAAACTGGCAGATTTTCTCTCTCTAAGTTGCTTTTCTCTATCCAATAAGAGAGAAAGAAACTTTGCTTTCTTCCTCTCACTCTCTCCCTAGCAATGGACTAAAAGCCTCCTAGCCTTATCACAATTTAGGGCTGGGAGTATTTTTCTGTGTAACCGTGGATGGGCTGCTTTTGGCGTCACTTCCAATTTTGCATACAAGCGTTTAATTTTATGATCGGTTGGTTTTGGTTTAGAGTCCACAAACGAGTCCGTAGGTAGGCACTTGCACATACAAAATTCAAAGAGCACACGAACACCGTGCACGAAATTTGCGACTCTAAAGAAGAAGACTTGCAGATTCCTACCGTCTGTTGTAAAAACACTCAATCAATAAACAAATACCCAACTGGGAACAATGGCGGTTCAAGGCCACCAACTCGTGCAAAGGGCCATCCCCCTCCGTAATCTTCTCCATCTCCCTTCACTCTCTTGTTTTGTTTCAGCTATTAGTTGTTTTGAAGTATTAGATGTATCAAGTCTTGCGAATTGTGTAGTTCACAGTTTTTCCATCTGACCACCTATGCTTCATCTGCAATGCCTTTGAAAGGTTCCTCATTGAGACATGGTCAGAAAAACCAGAAAAAGAACCGTTGAATAAGCGGTTTTCAAATTAATCTCAAGTGTCTCAAACTATTGATTCTATACCTTTTCTATTAGCACGAAAAATACCATACCCAGGCGAGATGTTTCGAGCAACAACCCTACGTTAGTAGGTATGGAATTGCCTGAAGTGTGCTGCAAGTTTGAGTCCTGGGCAAATGGAAAACAATCGTATTTCAGTCTTCATTCGGTGTTTTCTTCCCTCGATTCAGATCATCCATTCAGCTGTCTACTCTTGACGTTAAATAACAAACACACTGCAATTCGCATGCCTGGAAAAGAAAAGAACAGGAAAGAGCAAAATGTTTCCCACTTGCGAGTCACAGCTCACACACACACACATGCACATACAAATGGGAAACGGAAGCATACCTACAATGGAATATAGGAAGGGTGAGATGAAAGCCCTGCGCCAGTGAGCGGCGATTGCTTGTAAGGAATCGTACGACATTACCAAATCAAAGCCCAAATGGTCATGAAATGACGGCAGGTACCGCAAGCCACCAGAGAGAGAATCAGATAGAAAGACAGAGAAGAAAGAAACAATGAGTCTTGACAGAGAGCGTGTGTGCGTGTGTGAGAATGTGGGCGTGCAAACGGCCGCCGTGACACTTCTCTAGAGAGAGAGAGAGAGAGAGAGAGAGAGAGAGAGAGAGGGGTTGATACTAGATAGCACGTGAGCAACCGTGCGGCGTGAGTGTGTGTGTGTATGAGAGAGAGAGAGAGAGAGAGAGAGGCGGGCCGCGGCAGCAGCACAAAGTAAGGACAGCTTAATGGGTAGGTGAAATGTATGTCCGCTTCCCAGCAGGCATGGGTTTGGAGATGGCGATGTGGGCGGAGAGAGAGACTCCCCCGCAACAGGCAAGGAACTGTTCGAACTTCGAAGTACAGGTTGGATATAGTCGACCGAAAATTGAAACCTTGGGTCGGGAACTTGGGCGTCCTCACTTTCCAGCTTTGCCTGGTTGTAAAGGGCTCTTTTGTGACGAGATAAATTCTAGGGAAAACTACCAACACTAGAGTACAACGGTGCCGTCCCGCACTTGCACCGCCTCTTAGGGTGCGCACATGCACCAGCCACAGGCTCCCGGCCGATGCAAATTCCATGCTGGCCCGCCACAGTTTTGGACGGTAGCAGATCGTTTCTCTGTCGCTTTCGTCGGAAAGTGCATGCCCTCCCCTAGCCGTTTGCAACGGTAGCAAAGTGGTGGCTGCCTAAAGATGGCAGATGACGTTCGCAACATGCGTCCAAACTCTACACAATGGTTTGCGCCAACGTCATCCAACTCACCGCCTGCTGCTTAGCTTCCATGTGCGCACAATAACGACCAATGGTTGGCAGGCCGGTGATGCTGCTGCCGCCACGGCATGTGCGCAAAGTGGGTGATATCGGCCGGTGGTTGGCTGTGGCTGCTGAGACTGGCTGGGACCCTGCATGTGCGCAGGCTATTTGATGGTGCTGTGTGAATTTTCTTAGCTTAGACATGCCAACACTATCAACGTGCAATGCCTTTGGGCGGGTCGGAGAAGTGGCCATGAAAGACACGGTTTTCATAGAGAGAGAGAGAGAGAGAGAGAGAGAGAGAGAGAGAGAGAGAGAGTAATATGGGTTCCAAACTTCCAAGTGCTCCCATATAACCTGCAAGCATGGCCTCTTCATTAGAGGACAAAGCTTACACCTCCAGTAGGCATCCCAATGCAAAAGCTTGTCGTAGAAAGCTTGCCTACCTTTCCAAAATGGATTGCTTTTCCTGAGTCCTGCCCTCTTCCATCCTGCTTGTCACATTTGGCATCCTCCGCAACCTCAAAATCCCTATTGCTCAAATTTAATAGCCCAACTTGTGCCTTCCTGTTGATAGGTGTGACGGGAACATGTCTTAAATTTTTAAGCTTGAGAGTCTTGTGATACATCCATGTTGCTCAAGGTTAACGATGTCGGCACCTTCTTCCTTGAGGCTAAAATTTTCTATCAAAAATTGATTACTTTTCCTCCCCTCTTGCATCGTGCTTGTTGCACTTGGCAACCCAGTAACCTCGAAATCCCGGTCGCTTGCATTCAATAGCCCAACTTCTACCTTCTATGATGCTAATAGGAGTGACAGGAACATGTCTTGAATTCTCGAGCTTGATAGTCTTGTCGGCACATCCCATATTGATTAATCATGACAACGTTGGCACCTCCTTCTTTGAAGCTAACAACCAAGATAGCAAATTGTCTTAAGCTCAAAAAGAGTACATCTAATGGTTGAAAGTAACTCCATCGATGTTTAAAAAGAGCATCTTTGCCCAAGCATTTTGTGAACTCCTATTAATAGAAAGGTATTTCCCCATGCTTCAATTTTCTATTGCTAGACCTCCATAAGCTCTTTTTTTTTTCTCGTGTTGTTTTTGGGATCATCAACACTCGGTTACATTCTCTAGTTTTCAACTTCTTTTTGCACATAAAAACGTGAAATGTTTTGTGAATTTTTAATGAGGCTTCAAGATTCAACTTACGCCCAACTTACAATGGCCTCCTCAGACAGGAATTTCAATTGGGTTCATCGATGTTGTGCTTAGCTATAGATGAAAAATCCTCCACAATGAAAACATCATCAGTCTCAACTCTGTTTTGGCATAAAGGGCAGGTGGAGTGGCTACTAAGCCATGTATCAACACACTTGAGGTTGAGGTGAAAGGCATGCTTGCATTTGGGAAGAATTTGGAGGATATCATGGATGTCAAAGTGAGAGAGGCAGACATCGCACTCAAAAACAACAAAACTCATTTCTAAATTCCCATGAAAGTAACTACATTTACATTCACATGCCAATCCAAGGTGCGGCATGTGATGAACACGACAACCAAGCTAACTTCAACTATATTGAACGTATTCATGTGGCGATGTATTGGACATGACTACCTCCATACTGCTTAAGGAGTCTCAAGAGGATGTAATTGAGCCTAGCCCATTTTAGTCAAAATTTTGAGGCTTGCAACAGAGCATGAAGATCATTGTAGGCTTGCAAGGCCTCTGCAAATTAGGGCACATTGCATCAGCACCCTGCGCTTGTGGGCACCCAACCGAATGCCTTGCGCTACATTGCATGTTCACATGGTCCTCGTTATAATCAAGGGTTGTGGCATGAGTGCCTGCTTTGCTTGGTGCCGCGATGGATGCTCTACAATGTGTGCATGTCTCTTGTGTCTCCTTCCTCAGAAATTGCTTCCCTCCTGCGTGGATTTTCCTCTCTCACATGCGACCTATCAGAGGCATGAAAATGCACACACACACAGACAGGTGCGTGCCCTCCTATTTCTCTCTCTTCATGCATCGTCGTCCTCTAAATCCTCTACCCACCTATACACACCATGTTCTCCGATCCCGCTACCCAGATACTTTGCTCGCCCCTTTCTTGGACGCCATCGCCGATCTCAAGGAATCTTCTACTCCACTTTGCTTTCTTCCTTTGCACTTCCCTCCTCTTCTACAATTTAGCTTACACAACTGCGATGGAGGTGATGCGTCTAGCTGCAGTGTATAACAAAGTCAAGAATTTTATTCGTGAAAATAGAAGAGATTTGTAAATAGTCATGGAGGCTTTGTGTATAAATGACATGTTAGGTCTCCCTCACTAAACAAAGGGGAGGTGCATGTCAAAGAATCTATACTTACTTTTAGATTCAACGGAAATTAACAATGAAAGGAGTGAGTTTTCCTTGAAGAGAGAGATAGCAAGGAGAACATAGGTTGTGCTCGGTTGATTTCTTTACATAAGTACACATTAAAAACACTTTAACCATGCACATAATTCAAAGAGAATAACCAATTAAGATTTGCAACTTGATGAGGACCGGATTTGCTTGGAGCCAATCCCCCTTCCCAAAGGACTCGTATTATAATCCTCTCAAAAGAGAGCTTTGTTACAATACATGCTTGTGCTCTTGTGGAGCCTTGCTTGAATCAGGAATATGGTGTCTTCAAAATTGCATGGTATAACCCTCCTTCCCAAACCCTAAACAGCCTAGCGGGGATAAAGGAAATGTGGGGAAAGAGGAAGGTGAAGGTGAAGAGAAGTATTTTTCAAGCAAGAGAATTGATATTCCATGTACACTTGCTCATAGACAAGCTCTTAGCATAGCTTAGTAATAGAGTAGTAGAGATGGAGAAGAAGAAACTTTTATTGGCTTGGATTTTCATCCATAGCCAAGAGCTTGAGCATAGAGTATGTCTCTAGAGCTCCCATGAGAGAGAGAGAGAGAGAGAGAGAGAGAGAGAGAGAGCTTTCTTTGCCAACTTGGGCACTTGAGAGAGTGTATGAGATGAGCAAGAGCTTCAAAAATGCAACGAGCCCTCTCTTATATAGCTATGCAAGAGTGCCATTAGTCTTAAGTTAGAATGCTTTACACTTGACCAATGAGGTGGGAACGCCTTCCAATGCAACTCAAGCATGCTCCAACACTTGTCTCTCTTGCCTTGCATTCTAGAACTCGTCCCCCCCTTCTTGGGATTCATTTTGGCAAGTGGAAACACCACACACACTTGTTAGATTCACTCAAACGTAGGCTACTTTGAACATATGGCTTAGTTAAGTTTAGAGTTAGGTCTTCGAGCGAGCTCAATGGAGCGAGCTCAATGGAGCGAGCTTTGGAGAGAGTTTTTTTTTTTTTGGGCCGCCCTCCCTCCCTCTCCTTCCTCCTCTTGCCGCCCATGTGCCTCCTCCCCTCCACTTGCTTCTCCTCCTCAGCCTCCTCCTCCAACATCCTCCCTCCCCTCCATCTCCTCCTCTAGCCGCCATCCTCCTCCTCCTTACTCATCCCTCTCCTCTACCTCATTCCTCCTTCTCTCTTCTCTCTCTCTCTCTCTCTCTCTCTCTCTCTCTCTCCTCTTGTCCTCCCATGTCTCTCTTTCTCTCTCCCCCACTACCCTCCGCCTCCCCTCCCCCTCTCTCTATCTCTCTCTCCGTCCCTCTCCCTCTCCTCTACCTCATTCCTCCCTTTCTCTTCTCTCTCTCTCTCTCTCTCTCTCTCTCTCTTCTCTCTCTCTCTCTCTCTCTCTCTCTCTCTCTCTGCTTCATGTGTCCTCTCTCTTTCCCTCTCTCCCACTAAACCGTGCTTGCTCTAAATCTCTCTCTCTCCCTCTCTCTCTTTTTCTCTCTCTCCTACTCCTATTACCCTCTCTCTTACCCACTCCTCCACTAACCCCTTACCTCTCTCTCTCTCTCTCTCTCTCTCTCTCTCTCTCTCTCTCTCTCTCTCTCTCTCTCTCTGTGCTCCTCCTCAGACCCTCTCTCTTCTCCTTTACCACAGTAATCGCCATACCGCCCCCCACATTGCAATATGGTTTTCTAACCCCTACACCCCCCCCCCCCCCCCTCTTTCTCTCTCTCTCTCCATCTCTCCATATGCTCCTCCTACCCTCTCTCTTCTCCTCTACCCCACTAATCCCTATCCCTCCCCCCACATTGCAATGTGGTTTTCTATCAAATTGAACCAAAAGAAAACAATTACTCTGAGTTGGGTGCATGTTCGCATTATCACATGCTAAAATCATTTAGGCTACAATATTAGCATTCTCTCTCTCTCTCTCTCTCTCTCTCTCTCTCTCTCTCTCTCTCTCTCTCTCTCTCTCTCTCTCGCGCGCGCGCGTACATATCTAAAACCAAATAGATTAAAACAAAGATAGAGAGTGGAGACTAATAAATAACCCAAATAACTTTATTTATTTGATGACGTTGAGTTACAATATAACAGCTAAGCATTGCTGTGTACACACTTATCTTGGTCCTTCACCACATGTACATATCTAAATCCAAATAGATTAAAACAAAGATATAAAGTGGAGACTAATTAATGACCCAAATATCTTTATTTATTTGATGACGTTGAGCTACAATATAGTAGCTAAACTTTGTTGTGTACACAATTATCTTGGTTACCTCATCACATTTTAGGATGTGCCATGACCGCATCTCCTCCAAGACCATGTGTCGCCTCCGTTGTGTGCTCAACTTCCCCACCATGCGCTGCAGAAACTACAATCAAATTTTGGTTAGGGACAATGCTCTTAGCAAAAACTACATTAATACTGAAAGTTTACTAAGAAGTCGTAGAAGACAGTATTTGAAACCAATCACCTATTAAATGAAGCCTATGACACACATCGCGTACCCTGTTTGAAAGGCGTGTTCTTGATATAATCCGATGCTGACCCAAGATATGCATGAAGACCTTCTAGATATGGGAATAAATTCATGAGGAGCACATTGTCGTTGCTCGCTCCATCGTAACTCCGATCCTTACTGTGACAAGCGTATGTGGTGGGTTTTCGATTGCCTTCTCAGGATTGTCATCTACTAGAATGGTGTCCAGAGGGTCCGTGATGTATGAGGCTACCAATTCAGATCTAAAGTTCTTCACAAACACCAAATTGAATGTTGGATGCTTGTCTTCGCAGTGCCTCTCTTCACAGTGTCCTTGATGCAGGCAAAACTTGAAAAATGTCCCACCATACCCAGCCTCTTTGTATTTACTCTTAACTAAATCGATAATGGGGGTGAGATTTTGCTCTTGCATGGAGCTCCAAACCCCTACATCGAATAGCTCAAACATCACCCTCAGCAATAGCAATATCCAAAGTCGCAATGACACACCCATTTGCCCTACATTAAGAATATTCGCAGCATGAGAAGGAGCACTTTCCCACCACCACCGTTTCAACAGGACATCGTTAACATCGAACACTATGAGTTTCCTTTTGGCATGGCAAGAAGGAAGTGTGCATGTGCCTTCACACCCATCAAATTACCAAACGGATCTTACTTAGCATCATATTAGGAGGGATACATAATTCCCATTTCACACTACTTGAGGAAGAAATACACTTACCATTACATAGATGTTGTAATTCTTCCACTAACTTTGGATTATCTAGCAATAGTACATGTCGACCCATTCGCAGCCCCGGACATGCAAGAAGACCGCAGCCATCATCCATTTGTAAAACTACATTACCCTCCTCTGTATAGAAAGAGAGTAGCTTCTCGTGTAAAGTTGGACTTCTCTCCATGCCCTTTGCAGAGATATCATCATTCTAAATGCATGTCTGGAAATTTAGATAAGCAAATACAATGGAGGTGAACTTGTTGAAAACTCATGGCATACCTCGCCAAGGAGAGCCATCCGTTTTGAGTTGCCAATGACTGGCGTTGTAGTAATCACAGATAACGTCCGAATCAGGCTTTCGATTCAATCTGTAGGCACCAATTTTGCGGAATACAATGATTTCCAAGCATCACATCTGTAGGACTTAAGACTCATAATGAGGACACACTCTATCACACACTAATTTTCCAAAGCAAGCAAGTAGTTTTACCTACCGCAACACCACCATGAAGGCTGAATGGAGTAGCACACATGACGATAGTTGTATGGTCAAGATAGTACCCATTTCGATTTGCTAAGCTCGCTAATGCCCATGCATGTTCTCGACGACATAACAACACCAGATTTCCCTTCTCAGCAAGATACTCCCTGGCAATACCAAAGACCTTCTGGATTCGATGGAGTTTGAAATGGTTCCATTTGGGGATACTGGGTAATGTTATCTCGACGACGTTTGTGTTGGTTGGTAGATGACAAAATATTGCATCGCAACCTGCACGGTTGTCCCGCCTCGCATCCGAAAGCTTCTCCTAGCTACTATCGCAATATTTGTGAGTAGGGCACCTACATCTCCCTTGCCCGTCTCGTTAGCTGCTCCCATAGGATCAATAGCTAAAATCGCAGGATTTGATTTTAAAGAAATGAATATCCAGTTAGTAAGGTGAGACAGTAATACCAGGAGTACCTCAGGTTGTTAGCATACTAGAGCTATGTGCCATTGAATTCTGCACTACATCGTGAGGTGGAGTGTTGCATTGCACCATGACGTCTGGATATAACAAACAGGTAAGTGACTGTATTTTATATACTTAAAGATATCTTCTCTTTGTTGCTATACACCTGCTCACCTCCAACAAGAAGAGCAGGCTCTCCGCGGTGACCAGTCTCTGCTACAGTAGACAATACTGTTGAAACTTCGGTTATTGTGCCATTCACATCATCTGTATCCACCCACTACAATAAATACCTTGCTTACTATACAACATATACCACAATCAAAATAAATACCTTGCTTACTATACAACATATACCACAATCAAAATAAATACCTTGCTTACTATACAACATATACCACAATCAATCATTCTATACTTACGAGGTAGACCGATAATTGTTGGCATTTCCTTAAAGCGTATGGCATCCTGCAATCCTTCACTTTCAGTGGACGTCTGGCGGTGTATATTAGTAGGCCCTATATTAATTCTAATCTTTGTGCACTGTCTTTGTGCTTGCTCATGTGCCTCATCATGCAGAGGAAGAACATGAGGCTCTGAAGTGCTATGAGATGCTGGTGGCACTTGTTCAGGCTCTGGGACATGACTATGGGCTTCTGATGGCAATGGTTCTTGTTGTTGTTGGGGAGGTATTGAGGAGTATTTGGATGGTTCAGACTCTTGATGTGTTGTGGAACTATTAGGAGCTTGAATTTCCCCTGTATACCCGCAGATTCCATGGGTACATGGGTTGGAAGATGAGGTGACTCGATTAATCTGCCTTGGTTCTCTAGGCTTCCTCGTGGCTTCCATGCCGACAAGGGTCTCGGTGTTAATATGTTCTCTCCCATTGATTGCGTGTCTCCCTCTTGACCTGCTTTAGGACTTGATGTACTTACCTTGTTTGGAGGCATCAAAGTATCTTTGTCCATTACTTGACCTTTATCCTTCTTTGCACTGCTCCCCTGTGGAGAGCATATAAATTACACGAGTACTATTAGTACAACCTTTCCATTCATGCAACAATAAGGGTGCGTGAAATCTTGCCTGGGTAGATTGTGGGGCTCTTGTAGGTTTAGGAGTTGGAGAAGGCGGCACATCACTTTCATCTTCATCATCCTCAAACTCCGAAGGACATTCACCATCGATGCGCCTTGGCTCACGATCCTCCTCCTCCTCTTCTTCGTTATGTGTCTCCTCAGTCACAACATCTTTTCCTTTTAGGGAACATAGGTTCTTACCCTGGCAAAATTAATTTCACGGGTTGCAGTTAAATCCTCACATGACTTGAAAATAGTTTAACTATGTCTTTGTATGCTTTTACCTCTTCTTGCTCTCTTTTAACTCTGCTGGTCTCTGCCTCCTTGAATTGCTCCCGCTCGTTGGTGGGGAATGTGTCCTTTGCAAAATCAATGAAAAGAGGACACTCAACATACACTTTTTTGCTACACGTTGTTCTTCCGTATACATGCATGCAGAGTGCTTCACATTGAGCCACTCTTTTGTAACTGGATTGCCACTGTACCTTGATTGCCACTCCTGTATAGTTGTCACAAGGGTGTTGTGTTCAGGGAGGAGAGGGTGAGAAGGAAGGGGGTAGAGAGGGAGGAGGAGGAAAGAAGGGAGGACCATACCTCTCTGCAGCAACAACATCAAATGGTCCTCCCAATCTTTACTCCTCTTTTTATACTGTAGAGAGGGGAGAGAGACACACACATATAAAACACACACACACATACACACACACACACACACACACACACACACACACACACACACACACACACACACACACACACACTATCACCTCCCCCATCTCTCTCACCCAGCAGGGGATCTTCTCTTGGCACCTTCACTTCCACAAAGAGGCTTCACTTAACGCTTAATTGAGGCGGTCTTCTTATCGGAGTGAAAGAGAGGCTTCATATGCCAACCATAAATTTTTGACGGCCATGACACGGTATGGTGTCTGCAGTAAGTACATTCAGTTTGGGGTGGATGTTGCCAACGGTATATGCCAGTTGAAAAAGACGTTAATCTACAAGTTGGGATTCAGCTTCTCTGTAGAGATGGAAAGGAACCTTTTCTGAGGGTTGGAGAATGTAAATGGAACAGGCAATATTTTAGCTTATTCTAATCAGGCAAGGGCTTGGTGGAGATCTTAGAACCGGGCGAAGGTGATGGTGGAGGTGATGGCCGACGGAGCACCGATCCAGGAAATTCTTGCAAGCACCAAATAGCCAGCTCGTCAACAATGGCCTCCTCCTCACCATCGCCCAAACCAGCGTGCGGCCTCGTGTTAATGCGCCATGGTGGGTGACGAAGAAGAGGAGTACCCTCTCTCAGATGGGGAACTTCTATTCTCTCGCTGGCGATCCAACATCATAGCGTAGCCCCGTTTGAGACTCGAAGTCTCTCTTTGTGTGTGTGTGTGTGTGTGTGTGTGTGTGTGTGTGTGTGTGTGTGTGTGTGTGTGCATGAGAGAGAGAGAGAGAGAGAGCTTACTTGGGAATTGCTTGGAATAGAACCCGCCGTCTTCCTGTCTGGCGCCTCGCTGAACCCCGGCTCCTCCTACACGCTGCTCACCCTCGACCCCGATGCCTACAATCTTTCAATGTTAGCCATGGCCCCTAGCCTCTTTTCTTGGCATGGTTGCCACTTGAGTAGTGAAAGCCATAAAGCAGGTTGCAGGTAGCCACCTTCATGAGGTCAAGGGGGCGTCGAGATTATGGAGGTGACGGCGCTCCTTTATGGAATACCCGCCATGGTCTACGGCCCTGTGGTCGAAGAGGATGGTGGAGCACCAGACGGCTACCAACGTGCGAAGGTGATGGCGAAGGAGGCGTGCGAGATGGCCTTACAGAAGACAACAAAAAAAAGAGCAATAGCGATATCGCTATTGCTTCCTTTATTTTGGTCTTAAAAAAAGCCAAAAAAAAGGCAGCAATAGCGATATCGCTATTGCTCCTTTTTTTGCTGCATGAACCCCACTTTAAGCCCACGGCCCACTAGTAGTCAAGGGCAACTTGCCCTCCCTATGATCGCCCCACCAACTCGCCCTCCCTATGCTTGCCCCAACAACGGCAACTCGGCCTCTCTATGCTCTCCCCTGCCAAACTGGCGTGCGCACAGTAAAACTCTCCGCATTAGAACTGGCATGCGCTGCAGTTCGAAAACGAGAGAGAGAGAGAGAGAGAGAGAGAGAGAGAGAGAGAGAGAGAGAGAGAGAGAGAGAGAGAGAGAGAGAGAGAGAGATTCATTGTTTATCACACACGATGTATATGTGTATGTATGTGTATATATATATATGTATGTATATATATATATGTATAAATATTTAAGTATACATTTATGTATCTATATTTGTGTATTTATATAAATATATAAATATATAAAGGTATATACATGTATGTATGTATATGTGTGTGTGTGTGTGTGTGTGTGAGAGAGAGAGAGAGAGAGAGAGAGAGAGAGAGAGAGAGAGAGAGAAGAAGAAGAAGAAGAGAGTTTAAACGTCGTAGGAAACTATAGAAAGAGACCTTAAAGATCTAGAGAGTATTGTTTTTAATAGAAAAAATTGAGGAGGCAATAGCGACATCGCTAGTGACTCCTCAAATTTGTTTTTTTTGGAACCATTTCAACCTCCACCCTCCCTACTCTCACCATTTCACTTGTATATAGGAGTTATATAAAGAGATGGCTCAATACAGCTTACCATTTTTTTCCGTCTATTAGTGATTTCTCCTCCTCTACCTCTCTACTTACCATCACTCACCATCTCTATATCCCTGTGTCCACTTTACCTACCCCACTCTATCCACTCTACCTTTACCCCTCAATTCTCCCTCTGTCCACTTTACCTACCCCACTCTATCCACTCTACCTCTACCCCTCAGTTCTCTCTCAGCTCTACTCCACCCTCTCCCTCCCTTGACTATCTATACAAACCTCTATCCACTCTAACTCAGTTCTCTCCTCCAACCTCTCCCTCTCTTGACTATCTATAAAATCCTCTATCAACTCTACCCCATTTCTCTATCATCTTTCCCTCCAGCTGTCCCTCCCTTCACTACATCCACATCCATTTGTCCACTCTACCTACATCCTGTGCTCAGGGCACCTTCACTACTATCGCTCACTCTCTCCTCTATCTTCCCTTCTCATCCTCTCTCCTCCTGTCCCTCACTTTGCCAACACATTCCTCCCACCTCCATCACACTTATTTCCTCTCTCTCTCTCTCTCTCTCTCTCTCTCTCTCTCTCTCTCTCTCTCTCTCTCTCTCTCTCTCTCTCTCTCTCTCTCTCTCTCTCTCTCTCAATGGAAAGCTCTCATTTCATTGTTCACGTGGGTGGTGTGGGGGTTGGAAAACCACACCACCTATCATCGGAAGGATCTTTGTTGGTTCTATCTGGAGCTGACATAAATGCACCACCTGGTTATAATGTGTTTGCCCTAGCAAAATCTATTGAAGGTGAACCGTTAACATTTCCTTTGCAGAATGCAGGTAAAGGTAATAGCTCTCCTCTTTATGTTTTGGATGCTAAAGTTTCCACATAGTATGTAGCATTCTTGGATTCCCCCTGTGAAACCTACTACATCACTACAGTCTGCCGACATACTATAGCTTTCTTCTGATGAAGAGAAAGAAGACTTTTACTTTGACCCACCAACAAAACACCCAAATATGGGGTGATTGACCTAGACTCCCCACTACAAGATGGATGTAAGAAGGACCGGGCTCCGATCGGTGATTCCTTTAGCATAGTGGAGCTAGCATTACATCCCACTATGAGATCTCCAAAGCTAAAGACCTTGATCTCATCATCAGAATGGGAGTGGGTGGAAGAAATTCCATCAAGCTACAATAGAAACATGGTGTTTGAATTTCCACCACAGCCAAATATCGAGAGGTCATCTATGGATGGAATGGAGCAATCAGTGGA
Source organism: Adiantum capillus-veneris (assembly GCF_014529385.1). Taxonomy (NCBI): domain Eukaryota; kingdom Viridiplantae; phylum Streptophyta; class Polypodiopsida; order Polypodiales; family Pteridaceae; genus Adiantum; species Adiantum capillus-veneris. Next base: position 68,351,744 of record NC_140951.1, on the reverse strand, counting down.
TGGTCATGTGTGGACAAAACCAACCACCACAAACATCACATTTCCAGCAACTATAAGGAAAAGCTATTGTGGAGGTGATTTTGAATGTGTGTTTGAAGAGTGCTCGCAAGTGTTATCGACTAGAATACCCAACCGGTCTTCTTGGCCATGTATTCCTTATCCTTTTGTTTTATGTACAAGGGAAGAGTGACAAAATCACAATTGTAGGCATGGAATTACAGGTAAACTAATTGAGAGACCAATGCTAAATGGTGACTTGCAAAAGTATGGAACCTTGAAGTTCTTTTATTGTCAGCATGTGCCTGCTATTCAAAAAACCTGTGACTGCCAAGTTTACTACATAATGCCAACCGACAAACGCTATTCTCGAGCCATGGTGCACCAAGGCTTTCATGACCATGATGTCAAACTAGGGTCCTCCAAAAGTACCATTGCAAGGGTGAAGTCTTTGGCGGCTGAGGCCGTTGATTCGCTTGGCATCCAAGCTGGGCCGAGAAAAATCCAAATGGAGGTGGTTAAGGTTATTTCCCAATCTGTCCTTCAACCTTCTTCAGGTGAATGCATGTCGCTTGGACAAGTAGAGTTGTCAGTTCTACTCCAAGAAATATTTCCTCTTGTTAAAATCCAAAGGTATGGGAAATGCATAATATGCATTTTAAACTTAAAGACTTATATATTTCTAAACTTTCATCATGTTGTCCGCAGAATTAAGGATTGCGTGCATAAATTTCGTGGGGAGTCGAGTGATCGTGGAGAAGAGTCATTGATAATTGACTTAAAGAGACGCCTGACATTTTTGTTTATCCACGACATGCTTTTTCCAAGTCAATCTAATAGAGAGGAGGATATATGTTTTGTATTCAAGATGTCGACAATCGGTCTTGGCTCAGGCATAGATCTTGTCAATAGAATGTGAAGGAATGGAAATGGAGATCTAAAAAGAGTGTGGGTTTGATTTGATCACGTTTGACGAGTAGAAGGATGGACAACCATGGCAGCACATGTTTACGATCCGAGGCAAGTTTTAATTTTATGTTCAATACTAAACATATATTGACACATAGTTAATGTGGCTTTATGTTGGTGTTTAGTGTCCAAGAATTAATGACAATTGCCATATGTGAGATGAAAGAAGAGGACACTACAGCCCATATGATATTTTGGCAACAAATGATCAACGTGCTAGAGCACAATGGGATGCCCCCGCTAGATTTTGTTGGCTTTATGGCAGATGAAGCCCAAGCAAACTGGAATGCGGTGCGCAATGGAGGTCCCGATATGGTGATGAAAGGTAGGGAAAGATCTTTCCTTTTCCATTGGGAACAAAGTCTAGGGATCCACACCACAAAATATGTGCTCAATGCATTTCAAGACGAGCACAAGCGACTGTGTCGAATGTGGCGGTGTGCGCAAAGCAGTGAAGATGCAGAGGCCCAATATCGGTTCATTCGAGCTTGGTGGGAAATAGGAAAGGTGGCAGATGGGAATCTAGGCCCAATGGAGTGTTGGTTGAGTTGGTGGCATGTGAGGTACCCTCATTGGAGGAAGGAAATTGTTGGTGTAAGTTTTCAAATTTATTCTAGAATAGGTTGTAGGATGTCCATTTAATAAACCCTTCATGATATCAATGAAATATATTTATTTCTTGTTTTGTAGGCTCTAGATGACTATTGCATCAAGGTCATCCCTCAAAAAAATCTCTCAGAGTCACGTCACGCTTCATGGCTAGCAGGTGAAGGTCACAAGCCTAAAATTTCTTTGTACGATGCAACAGTTTTGGATATTGGGAACACTCTTCTTCAACAATCCAAAAGAATGGCATATACAGAGGGTAAGTATATAGGAAGTGGACCAATCATAAGAAAGATGAGAGACAGAGCAGCTTCACAACAATTTCACACACCTACTCCATCACAGACTAGCTGTGTTGTAAACGATGCAATTGGAGAAACTGGTCTTCCAAAGGTGCCCGAGTTTTTTGGAGACCGGGTTACAATGACAAGGCGACACAAGACATTCAGCAATGTTATAGGCGAGGAGGAAAATAGTTCACACATACCAGAGTATGTCACTCAAAATGTTGCTTGACAAAGAAAGGCTCGAAAGTTGTTATTTGGAGATGCATCACAAGTAACCCAAGATCACTCTATGGACGAGGAGAATGACGGGGTGACAATTAGGTCCATTGAGGTTGACATAAATGGCACCATGTGGGAAATCCGCAGGTGCAAACCAGGGTCTAAGTTCACTTGCCAAGGAAAAACAAAGGAGGAAAGTGCAAGAAAAAGGTGAATTTATGCGCAAAGGGAACCGCGGCACCAAGTTTTTGGGGGAAACGCAACTGGGAGGGGCGTAACAATGAGACATGGGTATGGTTTTGTAGTGACGACGTCAAACATGAGTGGGATGTATGTCCATATATTGTGATGCGGCCTCCAAGACCTCCACTTGAGTGGCCAGTGGCACAGGGCACGAACTTAACAACGTTAGAAGTAAAGTCTTTGCAGCTAGTGGGGTTTCATATCGCAACAAAAACTATGGAAGTGCAAGGGCAAAGACGTGTAGGCAGGTATAGGACAAGTGTTTCTGAAGAGGCAAATCTACCACACTTGCATGATAGAAAAGTTATGTGTGTGTGTGTGTGTGTGTGTGTGTGTGTGTGTGTGTGTGTGTGAGAGAGAGAGAGAGAGAGAGAGAGAGAGAGAGAGAGAGAGAGAGAGAGAGAGAGAGAGAGAGAGAGAGAGAGAGAGAGAGAGAGAGAGAGTGAGTGAGTGAGTGAGAGAGAGAGAGAGAGAGAGAGAGAGAGAGAGAGAGAGAGAGAGAGAGAGAGGATTTATCATTTGTTAGGTTGCTACATGCAAGCTGTAAAGTGAAGAAATATTGCTTATAGTTAGCAAAAACTTGATACAAATTTGGAACATAACAAAGGGTTCCATAACTAAGTTTAGGGTCTTAAAAGTAATAGATAAGCATAGTTAGCAAAACATTGATACAAATTTGGAAACTTAATGTATTCAAAATCACATAATCATCTAAAATATATGCTATACATGTTGTGCTTAGACACGAATAGGGAAACTTCTCCAAAAACAATATAAAATATCAAAATTGATGGTCTCTTAGTAGCTTGTGCATCTCATTGCTTGCTCAATTTTTAGACTTGGATCTGTGCCACCAGTTGGCTTCTTGCTTTCTCCCTCTTTCATTTGAAAAAAAAAGGTTTTGGTTGAGATTGTTGTCATTGCTACCAGAGCCACTACTACATTCTTCCTCTTCCAATCCTTCCTCCTATTCATGCTATTGAGCAAAGGTGCCTTGTACCATCAACACGGGGACAAATGCCTACTTAATTACCAGGGATATTTTTCTTCAAATTGATTGAGCTGCTAATGTTTTCTCATTGCTATTGATTCTTATGGCTTTGCTGATACATAGGGTACTCCTTTGCTATTTATGATGGACTTCATATTTCTTCCATCATAGGATAATGGGTGGTTGAATCCTATCTAGATTCCACAATTTATCCAAAATTCCATAAGCAATAGCTAGACATGAAGCATGTGGATTATTTTGAGAGATTTGATAAGTATTTACATCAACAACTTGGGGAGCCTTTCAAACATGTTTGTATAGTTATTGTTGAAATGTCTTGTAAGCCGCTCCACTGTAGCCCGTTTATCAAGCACTAGTGTATATTGCTTCTGTTACCATATACATGTGGTAGTGATGTGTGTGAACACACTAGGAAGGCGGGGGAATTTTTTCCCTCTTAGGTTTTCCCCTCGTGAATTGTATATACGCCCATCACTCTAGGGCTATCTATCTTTCTATTGCACACTAAGTAATACACTCTTTGTTGTGTGCCTTGAGCTTCCTTCGTCTTCTCCAAGCTGTGTGTGTTTTCCTGCAACTCTAATTCCAACAATTGGTATCAAGCAGGTTGCGTCCTCCCGGGCTTAGTCGCAAGTAGCTCCAACACACAACTGCTCATTTTCTTCGATTTCAGTGAGCTTTGGCGAGTGTTCGAAGGTCCACAAAAATTTCGTGCAAGCTCGTAGAGCTTAGTCTTCTCAGATTTCTGATATGGGCTCATTTCAACCTCCGTTTTCACTACAGGCAGGTCTGCACAAGCAATTTCGTCATTTTGTGCAGAATTTCTATCAGTGCCAAATATTGCATAACAGGTCCCATACAGTCTACTGCAGGTTGTGCTATATAGCACGTGCTGGTCTCACTCAGTTTCTCCTCATTTCGGGTAGTTTTCACATCAAGTGCATGCATTTTCCATGGCTGACAACAACACATATGTGTTCAAAATGTTTGCTACTGAGGACGAATTGGATGGGGACAATTACCCTATGTGGGCTTACATGATGCATCATGTTCTTGTGTCAAAGGGCGTCTAGAATATTGTGTAGGATATTGACGTACGTCTTGGTTCTGAGGATGTAGGTGATGTTGAGGATGTGGCAGGTCTTGCTGCAAGAACTGCTGCTGTTAGAGTTGTTTTACCTATGGTAGAACAAGCTTGTTGGGATGTAAAGGCTGTGTAGGGTCATGTATTGATTGCATTGTCTGTGAAGCGCACCATTACTCTTCACATTCGTTCAACGAAATATGCAAAACAGGCTTGGGATATTCTGGCTGGTCTTTATGCAAGCTGCAATGAGGCAAAAATTGCATTGTTGCGTAAAGAGCTAGAGTCGAAGATGATGCATGAGGAAGATGATATGCACACTTTCCTTGCTGGTGTCAAGGATATCAATGAGCAACTTATTTCTACAGGTGAAGTGATTTCAGGTAGTTCCCTTGTGCAGACTGTTCTTGATGCCTTACCAGATTTTTGCTAGTACTTGGAGACTTATGACCTAGGGAAATCCTGAAGTTGTCAAGTTTGATGCTTTGTGCAAATTGTTGTTGCAAGAGTCACTTTCCAGAAAGAATAGGACAAGACAACGTGCAGTTGAACAGGCTTTTATTGCTTCTCAAAGAAAGGGTGGTAAATAACAACAATGCAACCAATTCTTATGGTTCTGCTGTGAGTGGAAAACCTTCTGTTTCCAATGCTTCTACTGACAACACTTCGTCTGGCAATTCTGGTGAAAGGGCAAAAAGAAGATGCGTTGCCATTATTGTAAAGCTAATGATCACTTGATCAAGCAGTGTCCTAAGTTGAAGGCCAAATAGGCTAAGAAGAAAGAGGGTGATTCCAGTGCAAAACCTGGTTCCACTACGAATGCAGCTATTGTTGAGCCTTCTGTGAAAGGACACTGTGATGCTGATGTTGATGTAGAATGGGCTTTTAGTGCATAGTGCACTTACAATCCTGCTGTCCATGATACATGCATGTTAGTTGCTGTAGATTCACATGTGTGGTATTTTGACAGTGGTGCTACAAAGCACATTACCTCACATCATGAATTGTTCACCTCTCTCGAGTCTGTCCCTCATGGGAATTCAGTCACTTGTGCCAACAATGCCTCTTATCCGCTTCAGGGAGTTGGAAAGATTGTGCTTACTGCTGCAAATGGCAGTTCTTTCATACTTGTTGATGCACTTTATGTACCTGGGATCAATAAGAATCTTTTGTCTATATTTGCACTTGCTAGACTTGGACTTGTAGTCAAATTTGTGGATGACAGATGTATAGTTTATGATCTCAGTTTTGGTGATGAAATTGTTGCATCTGGCCTTTTGTGCCGTGGGCTGTATAAGCTCACTTTGTATGACAAGTGTGGAATTTTTTTTGCAAATGCAGTTGTAGATTCAAGGGCTATTTCAGATGCAGAACTTTGGCATGTATGTTTTGGTCATTTGAATTTTGCTAGTTTGTTGCGTTTGCAGAAATCTGATATGGTTTCTTCTTTGACGTGTCTTGAAGCACCTGTCAAACATGTTTGTGAAGGCTGCATTTTGGGTAAGATGCAGCGTTCAAAGTTTCCAAAGGATGGTTCAGTTAGGGCCACATGCAAGTTGCAGCTTGTGCATAGTGATGTTTGTGGCCAATCCAAACTCCATCCTGGGGCAATTACCTTTACTTCGTGATTTTCATTGATGATTACTCCAGGCATGCATGAGTATTTCCACTTAAAGCGAAGTCAGAAGTTTTAATGTGCTTCAAACAATTCTGGCTATGGCTGAAAATGTCTCGAAATGTACTATGGGCACCCTCTGTTCAGATCGAGGGGGGGAGTATATGTCTCATGAAGTCAATGCATTTCTGGCTAGTCGTGGGATAAACACCAATCTACAATGCTTTATACGCCTCAACAAAATGGTGTTGCTGAGAGGAAAAACAAGTCACTTACGGAAATGGCACGATGTATGGTCAAAAGTCAAGCTTTGCCGCATTCTTTTTGGCTTGAGGCCATCATGTGTGCCACTTATGTACTTAACAGGTGTCCTACGAAAGCTTTGCAGTCTATTACTCCATATGAAGCATGGCATGATAGAAAGCCTTCTATTAAGCACATGTGTGTTTTTGGCTATTTGGCATATGCTTTGGTGCCACAAACACAGCACAGAAAATTGGATGACTGTCAAATGTATTTTTGTTGGTTATAGTGCTGAAAGCAAAGGTTGCAGGTTGTACTATCCACAAACAAAGCATATTCTGGTTTCACAGGATGTAGTGTTTGTGGAAGATTTTGTTCATCCCTTGCTGTCATGTACTAGAGACAATAACGTAAGCTCATAGGACATTTATGACATTTTGTTTCCTCTTTTTAGTGATAAAAGTTCGAATGTAAATTCCAATGAGGCAAATGTACAACCTATGGGGGTTTTCAAAAATGTTACAGATCAGCCTATTACTGATGCAGATGTACATGATGTATTTGATGAGGAAAGGGTTGAAAATGAGCAGGCTAGAGGTATGCCAAAATGGCCGGTGCATACATTGCGTGACAGTAAATTGGATGCACCTTTGTCTAGTCGTACTCGTTCAGGCTCTCGGCATGCGTCTTATGCATCAGATTTTTATGCTTTGGTTGTGTCTAGCTTACATGATGTTAAGGAACCTCTGTCTTTTGATGAAGCACATAATTCAAAAATTTGGATGGATGCCATGCAATCAAAATATGATGCACTTATAGAAAATGACACATGGACTTTATGTGGTTTGCATCCTGGCAAAAAGGCCATTGGTACGAAGTGGGTTTACAAGTTGAAATGCAAGACGGATGGTGAGATCGATTGCCATAAGGCTCGACTTGTTGCAAAGGGTTATGCACAGCAAAAAGGCATAGATTATGAAGAGACTTTTTCTCCCACTTTTCATATGACTACTGTCCGTTTTCTATGTGCATTGGAAGCTCATTTTGGTTGGGATGTACCTCAATCAGACATTGTGTACTGCTTTCTTGAATAGTGACATATTTGAGGAAGTTTATGTAACGCAGCCTCGCGGTTTTGTCAAAAAAGGACAAGAGGACAAAGTGTGTACTGCTTTCTTGAATGGTGACATATTTGAGGAAGTTTATGTAACACAGCCTCGCGGTTTTGTCAAAAAAGGACAAGAGGACAAAGTGTGTAGATGTAAGAAGGCTTTGTATGGGTTGAAGCAATCTCCTCGTGCTTGGTACGAGAAAGCTGACACTCATTTGGTCAAACAAGGCTTTTGTAACAGTCCAACAGAAAGCACGTTGTATGTAAAGCGTGAGGGTGATGTACTTCTCATTGTGGTTCTTTATGTAGTTGATTTGCTGATCATTGGACCAAACGAGAGACATAAAATTGAATTTAAGGCTGATTTGAATGCTACTTTCAAGATGAAAGATTTGGGGCTGTTGCATCATTACTTGGGTATATAGTTTAAGCAATGTGATGGTGGTATTGCCTTGTGTCAAAAAAGTTACATAGAGACATTGCTATGTAAGTTTGGACTTGAGGATTGCAAACCTAGGGGAGATCATTGCCACCAGACTTACATGCTTTTTCGGACTCAGATTGGGCTGGTTGTTTTGACACATGAGTGTCCACAAGTGGTTTTTGTTTCATGCTTGGTAGTTCATGTATATCATGGTTGAGCAAGAAGCAACCTACTGTGGACACTTCTAGTTGTAAGGCTGAGTACAGGGCAGTCTTCACAACTACGATTGAGTGTGTATGGCTCAGACGCCTTATGGCTGATTTGGATGTTGGACAGGACACTCCCAACACTATCTACACTGACAATCAGAGCGCATTGGAAATTGCGAGGAACCCACCTTTTTATGCTCGCACGAAGCACATTGAGGTGAATTACCACTATGTTAGGGAGAGGCTCTCAACAGGAGAGATCAGCTTGGCTTATGTGCCAACACAGGACAACCTTGCAGATCTTTTCACAAAGGCATTGTCTCATGAGAAGCTTGAAGCTTTTCGCAAAGCTTTGGGCTTATTCCCCTTTTGGACTGATCATGTCCTCAGGGCATGGAACTTCCCTTTACTCATGTGCTAGCTCTTGTTCACCGCATCACTCTAGGGGGGATTTGTTACCATATACATGTGGTAGTGATGTGTGTGAACACTCTGGGACAGCCGGGGCATTTTTCCCCTCTTAAGGAGGTTTCTCCCCCTGTGCATTGTATATACGCCCATCACTCTAGGGCTATCTATCTAACTATTGTACACTAAGTAATACACTCTCTGTTGTGTTCCTTGAGCTTCCTTTGTCTTCTCCAAGCTGTGTGTGTTTTCTTGCAAGTCTAATTCCAACAGCTTCAAAATGGTGAACATCTAGGAATTCACTCTCCCATGTGAAGTAGCACTAGGACCAATAGTAGTTGGAATTGAACCTAAGATGGTTGAATCACAATGAGCATTCTGTGTGGGAAAGGATGATGTAGAATTGAACACTTATACCCAAATTGCCTTCAAAATCCAGATAGAAAAGGAAAAATGACGATGATCATTGTGAGGTTCTACCATCTTCAAGTGGATCAGACTTAGAACAAAAATACCATTGAAAGCCGTGATGAGAGCGCATGCAAAACGGAAAGCGACAAATGAGAAAGAGGGTAGCGACTCTCAAAAATCTCTCAGGGCAAAATCAATCAGGAAAGCCACATGAGATAGAGTGAGAGCTCGGTACCATAAGAAGCTAAAGGCTGTTACAATTGAGATTTCACAAGCTCTAGAGCAATCACAACAACCAACAAAACCCAGATCTATTGTGGTAGTATAGGAAAGACCTCAGACATAACATAACCCGAATGAGACCAAGTCAAAAGAAGTTAGTTCTGGACGTTCGGTGCTAGTCGACAAAAAATTCAAGCCATTGGAAGCAATTCTGAAACATACTAAGCAAGACTAGACAATCGCTAGATAGTGGAACATAGATGGTTGACATATCCTAATGCGGAATGGGAGAAACTTTGGTTGGAGATGTGCAAGAAGTTGATTGAGACTACTCAAGCCCTTATGGAGCCTTCACCAACTATGCCTGACCAAAAGAGGATAGTCCCTTAACCATATGTGGACCTTAGAGACCTTGAGGAAGCAAAAGAAGAAAGTGAACAAAAACAAGATCACAAAATTTTAGATGAAAGTGAAGGCTAAAAGGAAACAACTGAAGAACGAGAAAAGGAAAAGGAGTTGAAAAAAATTACAGATGAAGAACAAGCAAACACATGTCAAAAAGACTTAGCAAATCACATGGCAAAGAACAATACGGATAAATCTGTTTACCAGATACCACCTAATGTGCCAGAGGTCAAAGATGATTGGCCTAAAAAACTCTAGAACCTAGTCAGAACGACATGATACGATAATCAAGAAAGGGGGCTAACACACATTGCTAAAGTTGACCTTGACAAAGGCATGGTGGAAGTTGACCTGCAATCCATGTATGGTGACCAAGGTACAAAGGAATCAGAGGATAGTCGAGAGGAAATCTTTAAGGATTTGTCTTTTTACTTGGGTCCTTATGAAGGGAAATCAGATGTTATGGTCCTACCATGACAATGAGGAACCTTAAGACCAATCATAGATTCTTAGGGGTTGCAAGAACTCAATGTACTCACCAGTGAGATGCACACTAGCAGTGGCTAGATTGCTAAAAATCAAACCACGTGTGTGGAAATACATTGGGAAATGTCCTGAAAAAATGGGAATCAAGAGCCTAGCTGAAACCCTAAACCAAGAAACGGAGGAGTGGAACCAACCCAAAAAGGATGCAAATCTAGTTCCCATAAACAAAGTTGGTGATTACTGTGAAGGAAAAGAAGGGAACACCACACTTCCCATAGAGCATCAGGAGTAGAAACCATTACAATCCTGGACAATGGAGCGGGGGTTGCCATTGCTACTAAATTGATTTGGGAGAAATGGGAAAAACCTGTCCTTAGAATAACTTGAATGAAACTTCAACTTGCTGATGGCAATATGGCAAAGCCAATTGGTATTTAGGAACATGTGGTAATGACTTATTGTGGAATTGAGTATGAACATATGTTTGCTATAGTAGATTCTAGTACTAATAATAACTAAGATGTCATTCTAGGAAGGCTGTTCATGCGCCAAATAAAGATGGTTCAGGACTGGGGCTATGCTTATATCTTCTTGTGTCACATGGAGACCACTACCCACATCAATCTCAGTAACCACAACCATAGAGATGTATGAAGAACACTCGTAGAGGATTTCGACTCTACAACTGCTACATAGTCTGAAGTACCTGCGTGGTTGAATGACAAGCTCACTTGTGGATGTGTGTAGCTTCAAAATGTAACAATTCTATTAAAGATGAATGCAAGCGAGCGAGACCTTTTGAATATTTTGACTATATACCTAGGCCTTTTCCTAAAGAAAGAATGGAACCCTTGGAGTGGACTCAAATTTTGGCCACCTTAGATATGTGTGTCAATGAGATCGCACCTATGTCTTAGTACCTTTTTGCATGATCACAGTGAATCCAGAGAGAAATAACCAAGAATAACGAAGTGGAAGGCGAGTTGGAGACAAAAGTGTAGTGTTTATGTATCCAAGATGAGATTTCTATTCAAGATCTTATCATGGAAAAGGATTTTAGCCATATTCTTGAGAATGATAGAGAGCCAAGTAATGAATGCTACTATGACACCCTTGATACTCACAAATACTTAGAGCTTAGCACGGATGATGAAAAATCAGAAGGCCAAGAGAATGATCCAAAAACAAAAGTTGAAAAGTTGTTTAATTTCCAAATCAAAAACCTAGGAGACAACAATGTTACAAGAACAAGCACATAAAAAGAGAAGTGAGAAACAATCCAATGTTGTACATCAAAGGGAAACAATGCTGGTTAAGATTAGTGGGAGCCCTTGATTGCATAAAAGACAAAGTGACTGGGAAACTGTCAACACCTTCTCAGTCAAACACATTGAAACTGAAAAAAGGACAAACGAAAAAATTCCCCAAGGACGCATCAAAGACAGTGGATTGGGGTTGGGGCAACCACAAGCAAGAAAAAGAAACAACAAATCCACATTCAAAAAAGTGAAGGGGTACCACCTAGTTATGGGATGCTAACTAGGATGCAAGAGAGATTTTGTCACGACCAAGAGGAGGCACAATAAAACACACACAAACAATCTCACACTATGACACACCAAATGGAGCAAAGAGAGTTAGAGCAAAGGGAAGAGAGAAATGAATGAAACTTGCATAATACCTCGTTTGTGACTTGCAAATGTAGGTTGTTTGTTACGGTGCTATCATGTAGCTTGCACAAGATTAAGCCAATGCTAAGTGAAATCTAACCATTGCTATCATACACACACACACACACACACACTGTCTTAGGGTTGTGTGACTTCTCTCACCATCATACCCTCTTACAATTAGCAAGAACTTGACAATAAGAAAACATTAATCACTTACTCCAGCATGCTCAAATATGACAAAACTTAAAAATACAAGTCACCTTACATTTTCCCAATAACTCTACACAAATCAAAGGACAACGTTTCCAAATCCAAGCACGCCTTTGAAGCACCAAAACCTTAATTTTTGATAGTGGAAGAGTATAAACAATAGTGGTTTGAAATAGGGCACTCACACTCTATCGCTTTGCAATGTGTTGTTGGAATTAGGGTTGCAGAGAAACACACACAGCTTGGAGAAGACGAAGGAAGCTCAAGGCACACAATAGAGAGTGTATTCCTTAGTGTGCAATGGAAAGATAGATAGCCCTAGAGTGATGGGCGTATATACAATGCACGGGGGAAAAAACCTCCTAAAGAGGGAAAAAATGCCCCGGCGGTCCTAGTGTGTTCACACACATCACTACCACATGTATATGGTAACAAATCCCCCCTGGAGTGATGCGGTGAACGAGAGCTGGCACATGAGTAAAGGGAAGTGCCATGCCCTGAGGACAGGATCAGTCCACAAAGGGGAGTAAGCCCAAAGCTTTGCGGAAAGCTTCAAGCTTCTCACGAGATAATGCCTTTGTGAAAAGATCTGCAAGGTTGTCCTGTGTTGGCACATAAGCCAAGCTGATCTCTCCTGCTGAGAGCCTTTCCCTGACATAGTGGTAATGCACCTCAATGTGCTTTGTGCGAGCATGAAAAACTGGGTTCCTCGCAACTGCCAATGCGCTCTGACTGTCAGTGAAGATAGTGTTGGCAGTGTCCTGTCCAACACCCAAGTCAGCCATAAGGCGTCTGAGCCATACACACTCAACCGTAGCTGTGAAGACTGCCCTGTACTCAGCCTCACAACTCGAAGTGGCCACAGTAGGTTGCTTCTTGCTCAACCATGATATACATGAACTGCCAAGCATGAAACAAAAACCACTTGTGGACACTCGCGTGTCAAAACAACCAGCCCAATCTGAGTCCGAAAAAGCATGTAAGTCTGGCGGCAATGATCCCCCCTTGGGATAAAACAAGCCAAGATGTAAAGTGCCACTAAGGTAGCGGAAAATCCTCTTGACAGCCTGCCAATGCTTAGACCCTGGGCTATGCATAAATCTGCTGACCTGCGAGACTGCAAACTGAATATCTGGCCTCGTGTTGCATACATAAATGAGGCAGCCAACAGCAGTTTGGTAAAGAGTGACATCAGCAGGATCGCCAGCATCATGTAGACTCAACTTCAAACCTGTTTCCATGGGAGTGGCAATAGGTTTGCAATCCTCAAGTCCAAACTTACATAGCAATGTCTCTATGTAACTTTTCTGACACAAGGCAATACCACCATCACACTGCTTAAACTGTATACCCAAGTAATGATGCAACAGCCCCAAATCTTTCATCTTGAAAGTAGCATTCAAATCAGCCTTAAATTCAGCAATATGTCTCTCATTTGGTCCAGTGATCAGCAAATCATCAACATAAAGAACCACAATGAGAAATACATCATCCTCACGCTTTACATACAATGTGCTTTCTGTTGGACTGTTACGAAAGCCTCGTTTAACCAAATGAGTGTCAGCTTTCTCATACCAAGCACGAGGAGATTGCTTCAACCCATACAAAGCCTTCCTACATTTGCACACTTTGTCCTCTTGTCCTTTTATGACAAAACCGCGAGGCTGCGTTACATAAACTTCCTCAAATATGTCACCATTCAAGAAAGCAGTAACAATGTCTGATTGATGTACATCCCAACCAAAATGAGCTGCCAATGCACATAGAAAACGCACAGTAGTCATACGACAAGTGGGAGCAAAAGTCTCTTCATAATCTATGCCTTTTTGTTGTGCATAACCCTTTGCAACAAGTCGAGCCTTATGGCGATCGATCTCACCATCCGGCTTGCGTTTCAACTTGTAAACCCACTTCGTACCAATGGCCTTTTTGCCAGGAGGCAAATCACATAAAGTCCATGTGTCATTCTCTATAAGTGCATCATATTCTGATTTCATGGCAGCAATCCAATTTTCTGAATTCTGTGCTTCATCAAAAGACAGAGGCTCCTCAACATCATGTAAACTAGACACAGCCAAAGCTTAACAATCTGATGCATAAGATGCATGGTGAGAGCCTGAACGAGTACGACTAGATAAAGGTGCATCCAATTTACTGTCACGCAAAGTGTGCACCAGCCATTTTGGCATACCTCTAGCCTGCTCATTTTCAGCCCTTTCCTCATCAAGTACATCATGTACATCTGCATCAGTAATAGGCTGTTCTAAAACATTTTCAGAAACCCCCATAGGCTGTACATTTGCCTCATTGGAACTTACATTCGTATTTCCACCACTGAAAAGAGGCAACAAAGTGTCATAAATGTCCTGTGAGCTTACATTACTGTCTCTAGTACATGACAGCAAGGGTTGAACAGAATCTTCCACAAACACTACATCCCGTGAAACCAAAATACGTTTTGTTTGCGGATGATACAACCTGTAACCTTTGCTTTCAGCACTATAACCAACAAAAATACATTTGACAGCCTTATCATCCAATTTTCTGCGCTGCACTTGTGGCACCAAAGCATATGCCAAACAGCCAAAAACACGCATGTGCTCAATAGAAGGTTTTCTATCATGCCATGCTTCATATGGAGTAATAGACTGCAAAGCTTTCGTAGGACACCTGTTAAGTACATAAGTGGCACACATGATGGCCTCAAGCCAAAAAGAATGCGGCAAAGCTTGACTTTTGACCATACATCGTGCCATTTCCGTTAGTGACCTGTTTTTCCTCTCAGCAACACCATTTTGCTGAGGTGTATAAGGCACTGTACATTGGTGTTTTATCCCACGACTAGCCAGAAATGCATTAAATTCATGAGACATATACTCCCCCCCTCGATCGGAACGGAGGGGTCCCATAGTACATTTTGAGACATTTTCAGCCATAGCCAAAAATTGTTTGAAGCACATAAAAACTTCGGACTTTGCTTTAAGCGGAAATACCCATGCATGCCTGGAGTAATCATCAATGAAAGTCACGAAGTACAGGTAATTGCCCAAGGACGGAGTTTGCATGGGCCCACAAACATCACTATGCACAAGTTGCAACCTGCATGTGGCCCTAACTGAACCATCCTTTGGAAACTTAGAACGCTGCATTTTACCCAGAATACAGCCTTCACAAACATGTTTGATAGGTGCTTCAAGAGGCGGCAAAGAAGCAACCATATCAGATTTCTGCAAACGCAGCAAACTGGCAAAATTCAGATGACCAAAACGTGCATGCCAAAGTTTTGCATCTGAAATAGCCCTTGAATCTGCAACAGCATTTGCAAAATTTTGTCCACACTTGTCATACAAAGTGAGCTTATACAGCCCACGGCACAAAAGCCCAGATGCAACAATTTCATCACCAAAACTGAGATCATGAACTGTACATCTGTCATCCACAAATTTGACTACAAGTCCAAGTCTAGCAAGTGCGGATACAGACAAGAGATTCTTCTTGATCCCAGGTACATAAAGTGCATCAACAAGTGTGAAGGAACTGCCATTAGCAGCAGTGAGCACAATCTTTCCAACTCCCTGAACTGGATAAGAGGCGTTGTTGGCACAAGTGACTGAATTCCCATGAGGGACAGACTCGAGAGAGGTAAACAATTCACGATGTGAGGTAATGTGCTTTGTAGCACCACTGTCGAAATACCACACATGTGAATCTGCAGCAACTGACAAGCATGCATCATGGACAGCAGGATTGTAAGTGCACTCTGCGCTAAAAGCCCATTCTGCATCAACATCAGCATCACAATCTCCTTTCACAGAAGACTCAACAATGGCTGCATTTGTAGTGGAACCAGCATTTGCAGTGGAACCACCCTCTTTCTTCTTAGCCTCTTTGGCCTTCAACTTAGGACACGACTTGATCAAGTGATCATTGGCTTTACAATAATGGCAACGCATTTTCTTTTTGCCCTTGTCACCAGAATTGCCAGACGAAGTGCTGCCAGCAGAAGCATTAGGAACAGAAATTTTGCCACTCGCAGCAGAACCATAAGAAGTGGCTGCATTACTGTTACCACCCTTTCTTTGAGAAGCAATAAAAGCCTGTTCAACTGCACGCTGCCTAGTCCTGTTTTTTCTAGAAAGTGACTCTTGCAACAGCAATGTGCATAATGCATCAAACTTGACAACTTCAGGATTTCCTTGGGTCATCAGTCTCCAAGTACTAGCAAAAGTCTGGTAGGAATCTGGTAAGGCATCAAGAACAGTCTGCACAAGGGAACTGTCAGAAATGACTTCACCTGCAGAAATGAGTTGCTCATTGATATCCTTGACACTAGCAAGGAAAGTGTCCATATCATCTTCCTCATGCATAATCTTCGACTCTAGCTCTTTACGCAGCAAAGCAATTTTAGCCTCATTGCGGCTTGCATAAAGACCTGCTAGAATATCCCAAGCCTGTTTTGCAGATTTTGCTGAACGGATGTGAGGAATAATGGTGCGCTTCACAGACAACGCAATCAATGCATGAGCCTGCGCATCCTTAACATCCCAACGAGCTTGTTCTGCTGTAGGCAAAACAACTCTAACAGCTGCAATCCTTGCAGCAAGAGCTGCAACATCCTCAATATCGCCTACATCTTCAGAACCAGGACGTACATCAATGCCCTGCACAATGTTCCAGACACCTTTTGACACAAGAACGTGTTGCATCATATAAGCCCACATAGGGTAGTTGTCCCCATCCAACCTGTCCTCAGCAGCAAACATCTTGAACACATCTGTGTTGTTGTTGTCAGCCATGGTAAATGCTGCACCTGATGTGAAAACTGCCCGAAAATAGGAGAAATGGAGCGGGAACAACTTGTGCTATATAGCACAAACCGTAGAAGACTATAAGGCACCTGTTATGCAGAAAACGGCACTGACAGAAAATCTGCACAAAATGACGAAATAGCCTGTGCAGTACTGCCCGTAGTGGAAACGGAGGCCGAAATGAGCCCAAATCAAAATTCTGAGCAGACCAAGCTCTTTGAGCTCCCCCAAAATATTTGTCGACCTGCGAACGCTTGCCAAAGCTCACTGAAATCGGAGAAAGTGAGCAGGCGTGTGCTGGAGCAGCTGGCGACTAAGCCCGGGAGGACGTAACCTGCTCTGATACCAATTGTTGGAATTAGGGTTGCAGAGAAACACACACAGCTTGGAGAAGACGAAGGAAGCTCAAGGCACACAATAGAGAGTGTATTCCTTAGTGTGCAATGGAAAGATAGATAGCCCTAGAGTGATGGGCGTATATACAATGCACGGGGGAAAAAACCTCCTAAAGAGGGAAAAAATGCCCCGGCGGTCCTAGTGTGTTCACACACATCACTACCACATGTATATGGTAACATGTGTAGTATCAAAGCTTCTCTCACGCTAAGTGTGAAGCTCACAAGGTGATGACTTTTGAATATCAAAACATTGCGGGCCTTCTTTGTTTGCTTGAGTCATGGATGTGGGCTCAAGAGAAAAGCATTATTGATGGTAGATAGGGTGAAACTAGAGAGTTAAGGGGAGAGAGAGAGAGAGAGAGAGAGAGAGAGAGAGAGAGAGATTTTTTACTATGTACATGTCTTGAGGTGAGGCATCTTTTATGGTTATATCGATGGAGATTTTGTGTTAGTATGTTAGTGGTTAGTGTTAGTAATCACTAAAACGTTAATGATATATTTATAATGGGTAGAATGAGGTGGATGGTTGAAGAAAGATGATTGAATGAAGTGATGGAATCCTTGTGATGGTGAAGCTTTGAAGACGTTTTGAACTTACTTGTGTAGGTTCTCAAAAATGACTACCGGTCCTCTTCTTATTCTTCTCTTCTTACATCGTCATTGCAAAGGTTGAACACCATGATGAAACTAACGATGTTGGTTGAATCCCTTAGTTTGTAGAGATTGATCAAGGTTTTACATGCTAAATTTTATGTATATAGAGAAGAGATAAAAGGAATGGTGATTTAGAGGTATTAGAGAGAGGCATAGAGATGGTGTATGTACATATAGAGTTCATATGAGAGCTATGCTGAAGATGATTTTATGATCATGAATAGTGTACTTGTAATACACTATTCCGTCCTTTCCCGATTCTTTCCTATTTTTGTTTTCACTTTCCATTTTCGTGGTCCACACCTCTTTTGATGTTTGTTTTAGTTCATTGTTTCTTTTTTTGCTCAACCTTTGTCCATCTAGGAGCGCTACGGCGCAGCATGGGAGCCTTGAGAGGTGTTTGGAGGTCGCCTCTCTTATTTCCCGCCCTAGACCGCCTCAATTTTGGTGCCCCCCCACTGAGGAGGGCTTGTGTATGAAAACTTGATCTTTAGAGTAATCAAGTAGCTTGCATGAATCACAAAAACTTATATGACCCATATTTTTTCCATTGCAAGGCAAATAGTGCATATAATGTAAGCACTAAATTACAATTTCAATGAGTAATTCGTAGAATTTTGGGCCCTCGTAGGTTGGCGAGATAAACTCTTTAGTAATTCCTTTTAGTTTTCCTCTCATTAGGTACAACATTAGTTTGGATGTCTATATTCTTGTTTTTTTAAAGAATTAGGTCATGCATATACCATGGATAATGGCCCATAAATAGAGGTTTTTCTCTTTCATTTCACTCCACAAGTTATAATAAACGTTGCAATTAGTAGAAAGATCCATTTTCAGCAACATATAGTGTTTATGTTTGGTGCTCAAAGAGTAGGAAAAATTCTTGCATCACCAAACCCTGTCATCCTGCCTCTTGTTGACTATCATAGATCATTTAATGTGCATATTTTTATTTTTTTGTATAATAGATTGCAATTTAGAAGACATTATTCTGTAAATATTTCTAAGAAAAAAAAAGAAACGTGTTGTCACTTTGAAATTGATTCAATGGAGA
Source organism: Adiantum capillus-veneris (assembly GCF_014529385.1). Classification (NCBI taxonomy): domain Eukaryota; kingdom Viridiplantae; phylum Streptophyta; class Polypodiopsida; order Polypodiales; family Pteridaceae; genus Adiantum; species Adiantum capillus-veneris. Next base: position 68,332,996 of record NC_140951.1, on the reverse strand, counting down.
CCCAATGCCAAATGTTAGAATTGTTGGGTGAAGAAGGGAATGAGGGAAGCTATAGATGCGCACACACACACACCCGTAGATGCACACACACATCAAGAAGCTTGATAGCTTTAAGCTCGCTCACTTTGTTATGAAGAGTTCAAGTGTGAGTATGAGAGAAAGATACGAGTCTCCCTAATTATAATGTACCACCACACATGCGTATAATGTGTATATATGGTTACACGGGGAAAAACCTCTAGCCAGCACTATAGTAAAAATTATAGGAAAACGGTTCACATCAAAACTACCCGAGGGACATGTGAGTGTAAGAAACCCCCCTGGAGTGAATGATGTGAACATGTACAGGGAGGTGACAGATCAGCCCCCACATGGTAACAAGCCTAAAGCTTTGGAAAAGCTTCAAACTTTTCCCTTGGAAGAGCTTTGTTGAACAAGTCTGCCACATTGTCTTGTGTAGGTACATACGCCAAATCAATATCTCCTGCATGTAGCCGCTCTCTGACATAGTGATAATGTACCTCAATGTGTTTTGTGCGAGCATGAAACACTGGATTCCTCGCAGCTGCCAATGCGCTTTGACTGTGAGTGAAAATGGTCGTAGACTCATGTGGCTTCATGCATAGATCCATCAAGAGACGTCTGAGCCATACACACTCCACCGTAGCTGTGAATGCTGCCCTGTACTCAGCCTCACAACTGGATGTGTCCATAGTTGGCTGCTTCTTACTCAACCATGATATGCATGATCCACTATCATAATAATCAATATCTAATTCTCCTAAATGATTTTCTCATATTAAACTGATCATTTAATGTGGGGAAGGCCAGGGGAGAAAAAGCTAGAATATTGGTTAAGCTAGCAGACCGGCCACAGTAGGGATCCAAAGGAGGGAAAATAGGGATCCAAAGGGGGGGCCATATGCAAAAGAGCCATGTGTAACAATGGGCTAAAAAGACCCTAAGGTTCAGCCCATTAAGACTTCCAAAATGCTAAGGTTCCAAAATTCAAAGGTTGTGTCCAAAGGTCAACCCTAGGGAAAATTGGATGCTTTGTGTGTGCCCTAAAAGTCTTTGCACATCCCTACATGGGAGGGGGCGAGCCCTAAAGGTAGGGGATGAGAGAGAAAGCCACACACACACACACACAGGCTCCCTTTACACAAAGGGAATGAGGGACACATGTCAGCTCCCTAGGCCAGATGCCCACAAGGTGTGCCCAATTTCTATTGGATGACCCTTGAAGTGGACCAATGAGAATTAAGCTAGAGTAAATCTAGTTTAATTAATTTAAAAACATTTAATAAAAGAAACCAATGAGAATTAAGTCTCCTAGAAGACTATTGGGCAGTCTCCCAAGGGGTCCAATGAGCATTCAGGAGCCCCATGGCTTGCCTGATTCCTATTGGCCAGGAGGAAAAGGGGTCCAATGAGAGTTTAGTTTAATTATTTAATTACCTAAAGCTCTCACAAAAGGGTAAAGGGGGACACATGTCAGAAGGCTATCACTTATGCTGCTTAATTGTAATTGGCTTGACTTGGGGAGGGCCAATGAGGCTGTAGCAAGAGCAATTAGCAAGAGGGCTCGCCCAAGAGAGAGAGGGGGCTGATTTTTGCAAGGCATTATCACACACACACACACTCACACAAGCTCATGTGTGAAGAAAGAGAAGACTATCTCTTCCCAAGCTTTAATGGAGAACTCATCACCTACTCCAAGCTTGTGAGATAGAAGCCTACATCAACACTCTCTTGGCATGTGGATGCAAATCCAACCAAGAGCCAAGCTTCAATGCATGCTCATCTCCTCTACCAAGCTAATTACTAAGCTAAGCTATGCTACATATGAGTGATTATGTGAAGAGCCTACATCAACACTCTCTTGGCATGTGGATGCAAATCCAACCAAGAGCCAAGCTTCAATGCATGCTCATCTCCTCTACCAAGCTAATTACTAAGCTAAGCTATGCTACATATGAGTGATTATGTGAGGAGATGTACATCTTTCTCGTAAGATACTCCTTCTTCCTCTCAATCTATTCTCATACCCTGCTAGCTCTCACCATCTTTGAAGGTGTGTGAGGTCTTGGGTATGAGAACGAGGATAATTCAAGTTGTGTTTGATCAAGTGTTTTGCTTAGTGCATGAAGCTTCCATCTTCATTGCACTAGCTAGTCTTGAAGGAACACAAAGAATTGTATTGTACAATGTCTCTCTTGATGGGAGAAACCATAATACAAAGCCTTTTGGAGGGGGGACCGGCTCCATGCAAATCCGGTCCTCAACTGTTGTCAATAGCTTAATTTCTCTCTCTTTTGAAAGTATTGTTGATGCTATCTAACTAGGTGTTATGCTTTTTGTTGCTCTCTCCACCCAAGCACTCTTGTAATTCTCATTAGGAATCTATTCTAATGAAATGCCCACTATGTTCATGCTAATTTCCGCTACACATAAGTTATTAGGCCATTAAATGTTACATTGGTATCAGAGCTCAAGGTTTCTCTTTTCTTGCTCAAGAAGGGAGGTCCTCAATCTAGCTACAAATGGTTGGTATTATTAATTGCCTGTGAGTAAGTAGAATATGGATTTTTCAGCCTTGCAGTGCGCCTGCCTTCGTGCAGTTAACGGGGCATCACCGTCGAGAGCTATGGTCTAAATAGTGGAGTCCTACGGGGCTTGCCTACAGCTTAACCACTATTGAGCTATTAGAAGCTTGACAGGAGCCGGTGCTGTTTTGGTGTCGAAAGACCCTCTCTTCTATTCCTTGCAATTAATGGTATTCGAGCCGCGGGTACAGTAGCTTGAGTGCTTTTTCTAAAGGGGTAAAGAGGAGTAGCAACTAGGGCTTGAAGTGCCAAAGTACACCTAAAAGTTGTTAGAATGGCTGACAATAGTAAAGAGAGTGAAATTAATGTTGATAACTTTGATTTTTCTCATGAGCAAGCTACTAATGATGCTTCAATGCTTGTTAACTATCTTGTTTCTAGGCTTCAACAAGCCATGGGCAATCCATCTCTCCAAAGTGAAGTGCAACGGCAGCTCCGTGCTCACGGGATTCTCCAAGCTCATCACCATGACAAGAGAACGCCTAGGAAGCCTCCTTGTGAGACTACCAAAAGAGGTCTCTCTCCGATTCGGGAAGAAGAAGAGAATCCATATGAAGGGCTCAAGAATTTACTTCTTGATGATGCATCTCCTTCCCAAAGGAGAACTCAAGAGCCTCCACTGAAGGAATGAGAAAGAAGCGAATCTCCCGCCACCTCGGCGGAGATGGCTCCACGAAGAAGGCGGGCTAAACGCTCTCCATCACCACCAAAGCGTAGAAGACCATCACACTCTTCTCCACGCCATAATTCAAAGAGGGATGATAAAAAGCAAGAGAAGAAAAAGGCGAGAAAGAGGACACCCTCTTCTCCATCTTCTTCATCCTCTTCCTCTTATGAAAGCTATGGTGAAGGCGACAAAGATCAAGACAAGAAAAAGGCGAGAAAGAGGTCACCCTCTTCTCCACCTTCTTCAAATTCTTCACCTTCTGAAGAAAGTGATGGTGCAACCTTTGAACCATCAAAAAGAAGAGGCCATAGGAAATCCTATGCCGCATGGAAGAGGTCGTCCAAGTTGAAGAAATTCAAAGAGGGAGGGAAGAGCATCTCTTTCCTTACCTATGATGGTACCTTTGGTGCTATGGACAAAGTCTTGGCCTTTATCCAACAATTCGATGCCGCGTTTGGAGATGAGGGCTTCACGGAGTCCTCTAAGCTACACCATGTAGCTATGAACTTTCAAAAGTCCGCCAGACAATGGTGGTCTAGCCTACGAGCCAATGGTGAAGCTCCACGAACATGGAAAGCTTTAAGAGCTTCCATTATGAAGCACTTTTTGGCCACCGATGCCAAAGACAAAGTACTCACCGAATGGCGAAGCTTAAAGCTCTCTCCCAATGAATCTATCCACAAATATGTAGACAAGTTTTGGGACCTACAACTCAAAGCCACTATCTTCAAAAAGTTGGATTTTGGAGAGCAAAAGCAACAATTTTGTGCGGGCTTAACCAAAGAAATGGCGGAGTATGTCAACTCCCAAAGACCACGTACCATATCGGCGGTAATACACCACACTATGGTCGCCTCTCGAATCAATTTCCAAACGGGGGCAAAAAGAAATAATAAGCCCCCGGAAAACAAGGGTTCCAATGAGCCTAAGGGGAAGGACAATGTCCAAAAGTCTCCTAAGGGCAACTCCAACAAAGCTAAAGAGAAGGGAGTTTACAAAGGGAAGAATAAAATCTCTCCTGAAGAGCTTGAGCGTTATCGTAAGGATAACCGGTGTTTCAAGTGCGGCGAACAAGGGCATGCGTATCGTGCTTGTCCCCAAAAGAACAACCGCCAAGATCCTCCTAGAGTTTCCTTGGTTGAAATCCAAGAGGAGGAGACTCACCAAACTCACCACAAAGGATCTCCTCTATGCCATGCTTGGGGAAAGGTAAGAGAACATGATGCTTTTATTCTCTTTGACCCTGGTTCTGCTCACAATTTTATATCTATAGAGTTGGTCACCAAGCTAGGAATACAATCCTACGAGATGGGAGATGTCCTACCCGCAGACAGTGCCTTCAAGGGGCAAGAAGCTTCAGTCACTCCCTTAATTGGGAAATTGAGGCTTCATGTCCAAGGCTATGTGGACAAAGAGGACTTCTTTATCTCTCCTCTCAAGCATGAGGATGTAATCCTAGGGGCACCATGGTTTGACCGCCTGGCTACCGATGTTAAATTTCCTGAAAGGAGAATCTCCTTTAAGTTCAGGGAAAAAGACATGTATATAGATGCTAAGGAAATGGGTAACACCATCCCCATTGTACATACACCAGCTTTCAATAAGTCAATAAAGAGATCTATTTCCATGTACATGATTTTTGTTAAAGACTCTCAAAATGAACCTAATGCTTTAGCAAAAGAAAATAAAAGCAACCAAAAGGAATTAGAGTTATCCAATTTTCTCAAGGGGTTTCAAGATGTTTTTATTGACGACATCCCTTGTGAGCTACCTCCTAAACGAGGTAATGATGACCATGCAATTGAACTTCTTCCAGGAAGTTCACCGCCTAATAAACCTCCTTATAGAGTTTCTCAAGCTCAACAAGAGGAGATTATGCGGCAAGTGCATGAGTTAGTTGAGAAGGGTATGGTTAGGCCAAGCTCATCTCCATTTTGCTCACCTATGCTATTAGTGCAAAAGAAAGACGGCACATATCGTATGTGTGTCGACTATAGAGCACTAAATAGGATCACTATCAAGAATAGGTTTCCCGTTCCACGGGTAGAAGACCTATTTGATAAGCTACAAGGATCGACCTACTTCAGTAGGGTTGACCTAAAGAGTGGCTATCATCAAATAAGGATAGTTGATCAAGACATTGTAAAGACCACGTTTCGCACTACATTTGGTCTTTACGAATACATTGTCATGCCTTTTGGCTTGACCAATGCACCAGCCACATTCAACCGCTTGATGGAGAAGCTGTTCAGGCCTCATCGAACCTTCACTGGAGTGTTCTTTGATGATATTATCATCTACTCTAATTCATTGGAGGAACACAAGCAACACCTCCAGGTAATATTTCAAGTTTTAAGAGAGAATAAACTTTATGTTAATCGAAAGAAAAGTGAATTTTTCTTGCAAGAGATTCAGTATTTAGGTCACATTATCTCTCAAGATGGCATCCAAATGGATCCATCCAAGTTAGAGGTAATAAAAGGATGGCCTAAACCAAGGAATCTTCATGAACTAAGAAGCTTTATAGGTATGTGCGCATACTATAGACGCTTCATAGAAAAGTTCTCACAAATTGCGGGACCATTACATGACCTAACAAAGAAAAGCGTTAGGTATACATGGTCTGCTAAGGAGAACAATGCTTTCGAAAAGCTTAAAGAAAAGCTTATCTCTCAACCTGTGCTTACACTACCGGATCTCTCAAAACCATTTGAGGTCCAATGCGATGCTTGTGGTGATTGCCTTGGAGCTGTTTTGCTGCAAGAAGGGCACGCCATAGGCTATGAGAGTCGAAGGCTTGACCCTGTTGAGCAAGCTCTAGGCATATACGAAAAGGAACTCCTTGCAGTTCTACATGCCTTAGACTCATGGAAGCACTATTTATTGGGGACTCCTTTCATTCTGCGAACGGATCACCAAAGTCTTAAGTACTTCATGACGCAGACCAAGCTCTCCGACAAACAAATGAGGTGGGAAAATTTCCTTTCACAATTTCATTTTCATATTGCTGACATTGCTGGCAAGCATAATCAAGTAGCTGATGCACTCTCAAGACGGCCGAGAGTGAATGCAGTTTCCATAGCAACTCACAATGATCTATCTTCAATGATAGATGAGTATGCTATTGATCCCGATTTTAGAGATGTGATTTCAGCCCTTGCATTAGGGAAGAAAGAAGAACCATTTACTTTACAAGATGGTTATCTTCTCTATGGCAATAGACTATGCGTTACTAACTCACTACGTGAGAAAGTAATGTATGAATCTCATGCTCCACCTTATGCGGGGCATAGAGGGATTCAGTCTACCTTAAAGGGAATTGAAACATATTTCTATTGGCCTACCATGAAAGTGAACATACAAGAGTATGTTTCCAAATGTGTGGTATGTCAAAAGAAAACATTTGATAGAGGGAAGCAACTTGGATTGCTTTAACCCTTGCCAATCCCTAATTCACCATGGGAGAGCATATCCATGGATTTTATCTTTGGATTGCCTAAGTCTATCCATGGGAATACGGGAATATGGACGATAGTAGACAGGTTTAGTAAACAAGCTCATTTTATACCTGTCAAAAAGACTATCAAAGCCCATCAAATGGCAACCCTCTTTATTTCACAAATTTTCAAATACCATGGCTTGCCAATGTCCATAGTGTCGGATAGAGATCCTAGAATGACCAGTAATTTCTGGAAGGGTCTCTTTGAGAATTTAAGGACAAGGCTAAATTTCTCTTCGGCCTATCATCCACAAATGGATGGCCAAAGTGAAATAGCTAACCTAACAATTCTCGATCTACTAAAAGCCTATGTAACGGAAGTAGATCAAAGATCCCAATGGGAGAAGTACTTACCCTTAGTGGAGTATGCTTACAATATACACTGTACATACTTCCACGGGAAAAGCACCTTTTGAGGTAATTTAGGGAAGATCAAAAAGTCCCTTGCTACTTAAGGTACATGGGAAGATCTTCACTGCAGATGAGTATAGCCGAGACCTACAAGAATCTTTCCAAAAGATTAAGGATGCTATCTCTATCTCACAGCAAAGGCAAAAGGCTGCTGCTGACAAGCACAGAAGAGCCCAAGCCTTTAAAGAAAACGATTGGGTCTTGTTAAAGTTTCCCAAGGCTCGATTAAGGCACACAACGGGCAAGAATCCTACGGGTCACCAAAAGTACTATGCTAAACTAGCAAAAAGGTACTATGGTCCCTTTCAGATTCTTAGGCCAATCAATGAGATGGCCTATCAACTCAAGTTGCCCAATCATTGGCTCATACACAATGCTTTTCATGTAAAGCCTTACAAAGGAGAGACACCTCAAGAACCAACTATTGAAGACCCACCGGACATCGAGGACCAAGAAGAGGTGCTGCAGCCCGAGTCCATTCTCCGACATGAAGACAAGGTACTAAGAGGCGGTAAGACTATCCGACGATATCTTATTAAGTTTAAGAATTATCCTTTTGAAGATGCTAGATGGATGCAAGGCATACAATTAAAGGATAACCTAAACCTTGTCAATGCTTACAATGCTTCCCAAGAGTAAGCAAATGTACAAAATGTTAAAAATGAACAAAATTTTTGTCTTATAAGACTCTCTTTTTCTTTATTTGTGCACAAAAATGAAGTAGTATGCATGCTTAGATCAAGTTTGCGGAGACGACGTCTCCCAAACACCAAGTAGAGCTTGTCACTTTACTATGGAAGACTGATAGGACTAATGTGCAGACATGCTTGCGGCAGCCTCAGGCTCTCAAGCGCCAAATGGACTAGTCATCCATTGTGGAATGATGTCGTAGGGTAACATAGGGATCCTCTACCCGCTAAGAAAAGGACTCATGAACATGCTTTATCTTCTCTACACCATAGTCGAGGACGACTATGATTTCAAGAGAGAGGTAATGTCATAATAATCAATATCTAATTCTCCTAAATGATTTTCTCATATTAAACTGATCATTTAATGTGGGGAAGGCCAGGGGAGAAAAAGCTAGAATATTGGTTAAGCTAGCAGACCGGCCACAGTAGGGATCCAAAGGAGGGAAAATAGGGATCCAAAGGGGGGGCCATATGCAAAAGAGCCATGTGTAACAATGGGCTAAAAAGACCCTAAGGTTCAGCCCATTAAGACTTCCAAAATGCTAAGGTTCCAAAATTCAAAGGTTGTGTCCAAAGGTCAACCCTAGGGAAAATTGGATGCTTTGTGTGTGCCCTAAAAGTCTTTGCACATCCCTACATGGGAGGGGGCGAGCCCTAAAGGTAGGGGATGAGAGAGAAAGCCACACACACACACACAGGCTCCCTTTACACAAAGGGAATGAGGGACACATGTCAGCTCCCTAGGCCAGATGCCCACAAGGTGTGCCCAATTTCTATTGGATGACCCTTGAAGTGGACCAATGAGAATTAAGCTAGAGTAAATCTAGTTTAATTAATTTAAAAACATTTAATAAAAGAAACCAATGAGAATTAAGTCTCCTAGAAGACTATTGGGCAGTCTCCCAAGGGGTCCAATGAGCATTCAGGAGCCCCATGGCTTGCCTGATTCCTATTGGCCAGGAGGAAAAGGGGTCCAATGAGAGTTTAGTTTAATTATTTAATTACCTAAAGCTCTCACAAAAAGGGGAAAGGGGGACACATGTCAGAAGGCTATCACTTATGCTGCTTAATTGTAATTGGCTTGACTTGGGGAGGGCCAATGAGGCTGTAGCAAGAGCAATTAGCAAGAGGGCTCGCCCAAGAGAGAGAGGGGGCTGATTTTTGCAAGGCATTATCACACACACACACTCACACAAGCTCATGTGTGAAGAAAGAGAAGACTATCTCTTCCCAAGCTTTAATGGAGAACTCATCACCTACTCCAAGCTTGTGAGATAGAAGCCTACATCAACACTCTCTTGGCATGTGGATGCAAATCCAACCAAGAGCCAAGCTTCAATGCATGCTCATCTCCTCTACCAAGCTAATTACTAAGCTAAGCTATGCTACATATGAGTGATTATGTGAGGAGCCTACATCAACACTCTCTTGGCATGTGGATGCAAATCCAACCAAGAGCCAAGCTTCAATGCATGCTCATCTCCTTGACCAAGCTAATTACTAAGCTAAGCTATGCTACATATGAGTGATTATGTGAGGAGATGTACATCTTTCTCGTAAGATACTCCTTCTTCCTCTCAATCTATTCTCATACCCTGCTAGCTCTCACCATCTTCGAAGGTGTGTGAGGTCTTGGGTATGAGAACGGGGATAATTCAAGTTGTGTTTGATCAAGTGTTTTGCTTAGTGCATGAAGCTTCCATCTTCATTGCACTAGCTAGTCTTGAAGGAACACAAAGAATTGTATTGTACAATGTCTCTCTTGATGGGAGAAACCATAATACAAAGCCTTTTGGAGGGGGGACCGGCTCCATGCAAATCCGGTCCTCAACTGTTGTCAATAGCTTAATTTCTCTCTCTTTTGAAAGTATTGTTGATGCTATCTAACTAGGTGTTATGCTTTTTGTTGCTCTCTCCACCCAAGCACTCTTGTAATTCTCATTAGGAATCTATTCTAATGAAATGCCCACTATGTTCATGCTAATTTCCGCTACACATAAGTTATTAGGCCATTAAATCAAATAAGTTATTACACATAAGTTATTAGACCATTCTTGGAAATCAAATCCAATTCGGATTGCATAGCAGCCATCCAGTCCTCAGTTTCAGATGCATCTTCAAAAGATAGTGGTTCTTCATTACATGCTGTTGCAATGAGAGCTACATCCACAAAATCACTCGATACATGGCGAGTAGATGATCTTGTTCTACCACACAAAGGAGCACTCAACTTACTATCTTGTAAAGTTTGCTTCGGCCATCTTGGCATTGCTTGTGCATCCCTGATAGAAGTGCTTTCCTTATATAATTCATGATCAACTTGTATATCATCAATGGGATGAACTTCATGCTGATTTTCAGCCATGTTTGGATGTAAATTTTCAGCTCTTTGAACCTCATTTGGCTGCTCTACATGGTCATTATCCAATGTACCACTTTGAAAAAAAGGCATAAGTGTATCAAACATATCTTTTTACCCAATAGTTGGCTGCATTTTACATTCAAGCAAGGGATGAGTTGAATTTTCAGCAAATACCACATCACGACTTACAACAATCTTGTCCGTTAATGGATGATACAAACGATAACCTTTACTTTCAGCACTATAGCCCACAAAGATACATTTTATAGCCTTGTCTTGCAGTTTGTGACGTTGTTGTGAAGGCACAAGAGCATATGCCAAACAACCAAACACACGCATATGGCTCACCATTGGCTTTCAACCATTCCAAGCCTCAGAAGGTGTAACAAATCTCAAAGCTTTAGTGGGACATCTATTCAAAACATAGTTTGCACACATGAGCGCTTCCATCCAAAACTTATCAGGAAGATGCTTTCCTTTAACCATACAACGTGCCATTTCCAAAAGAGTACGATTCTTACGCTCGGCAACACCATTCTGCTGAGGCGTATATGGCATAGTACATTGATGCATAATACCTTTGTCACGAAGAAAAAACATTAAACTCATGCGACATATGTTCCCCATCACGATCTGTGCGAAGAGTAATAAGTTTGTTGCCACTGAAATTTTCAGCCATAGTCACAAAGCTTTTAAAGCATGCAAAAACTTCATTCTTTGGTTTCAATGGATACACCCAAGTATGGCGAGTAGCATCATCTATGAAGGTAACAAAATATACATACTTTCCAAAAGATGGAGTCTTCACAGGACCACATACATTACTGTGTACAAGCTGTAATTTTTTTATAGCATGAACAAAACCATCCTTCGGAAAAGAGGCACGATGCATTTTGCCAAGTATACAACCTTCACAAGCATGCTTCTCAATGGAGCCAAGTGTGGGCAAACCAACAACCATATCACACTTTTGTAAATAGAGCAAGATATTGAAGTTTAAACGACCAAAACATGCATACCATAACTCCGTTTCAGCCATAGAAGGAGTACGAACAAGCAAGGCATTTGATGCATGCCTTTCATAAGTATCCATGCGATACAAGCCATTGCATAACGTCCCAAACATAACAATAACATCACCATTGCTGAAGTCATGAACCATACATTTGGCATCCACAAAATGTACATGAAGACCCGAAGAGGCAATGGTATGAACCGAAAGCAAGTTCTTCTTTATGGCTGGCACATACAGGGCATTCTTGAGAGTCACAACACCCCATTTGCAGCCGTAAGCTTTATGTTCCCAACTCCAACGATAGAGTGAGAGGCATTATTTGCGCAAACAACATGCCCCTCCTTTGGTCATCTTGCAAGGACACAAAAAACTTCTTACATGATGTTATGTGCTTGGAAGCACCACTATCAAGGTACCAATCACGATCAGTCTCACACGCTGTCATACATGTAGAATCTAATGAAGAATCATATGTGCATGTAACAACACAAGCCTAAACATCTTGAGCAAGATTAGCTTCTTCATCCTTTGTATTACTCATGCTCTCAATGATAGACATGCCCGATTGCTTCTTCTTATCATTACGCTTTGCAAGCTTTCTACATTCCTCAATGGTATGTCCCAACTTCCGACAATACTTGCATCTCTTCTTTTTTTGTGAATCACCATCACTAGAAGAATTAGTGGAAGAGGGAGTTTGGGGCTTTGGTTTTTATGTGCCCAAAGGTGGTCTGGACTTGCTTTTACCTCTTTGAGAGATAGCAAGTGATTGAGTTCCCTCAATCAAACCACTTCTATTCATTCTAGATTGCTCTTCTTGCAAGAGAAGTGACACAACCTCATCAAAAGTATATATGTTGGGATTTCCTTTTGCAACCAAACAAAGAGTAGTAGCAAATCTTTGAAAAGAATCTGGCAACCCTTTAAGCAAAGTGGAGATGAGAGAATTGTCCGAGATAATCTCATCTATGTTTGCCAATTGCTCTTTCAAATCCTTAATCTTTATAACATACACATCAAGGGACTCACCTTCAGCCATATGAATTTCCTCAAGTTTCTTCCTCAAGTAAGCCACACAGGCTTCATTGCGCCCGGCATACAAAGAAGCAAGTACATCCCAAGCTTGCTTGGATGAAGTGCAAGACTGAATGTGCAAAACAATATGACACTTCACGGAAAGAGCAATCAAAGCATGTGCTTGGGCATCCTTTCCATCCCATCTAATCTGATCCTATGTAGGTGGAGAAAATGAAGAAACAACTATTGAAGAGCTACTTGCATCTGTAAGAGTAGAAGTAGAACTTCCAGGTCTCTTGTCTACATCCGCCACAATGTTCCATAGTTGCTTTGCAACAAGCACATGTTTCATCATGTAAGACCACATCTAATAATTGGTCCCATCAATCTTTTCCTCAGATTGAAGCATGCCAAACAAGTCATTGTTGCTTGTCATAGCACCCATGAACAATAAATTGGCAAGAAATGCACTCCCGACAAAACCTGAAGAAAATCTGCAGACTTGTAAATGCTGTTACAACAAAGCCTTAATGTGTCTAGAAATGATGATTCGTGATATCATTGCTTAGTACTCATTCTTAGCTTCGTTTTGAGTCCTAGGTTGAGCAAAACGGACACTCGGAGCACCCGTGGCGAGCAAAACGGTGACTAGCTCTCCCGAGGTTGCACCTCCTGCAAAACCTAATATGAGGTATGGAGGAAGGAGAATGCTTGTGGGAGCTAAAGAGCTTGCTCTAATACCATTTTTGGGTGAATAAGGGAGTGAGGGAAGCTATAGACGCGCACACACATACCCGTAAATGCACACATACACACACACACACACACACACACACACACACACACACACACACACACACACACACACACACACAGCAAGAAGCTTGATAGCTTGAATCTCTCTCACTTTGTTATGAAGAGTTTAAGTGTGAGTATGAGAGAAAGATACGAGTCTCCCTAAGTACAATGTACCTCCACACATGCATATAATGTGTATATGTGGTTACACGAGGAAAAAACCTCTAGCCAGCACTAGAGTAAAAAGTGCCCGTGTATAGGAAAACGGTTCACATCAAAACTACCCGAGGGACACATGAGTGTAACAAGAATATCCTCTCTCTTTCGGAGAGCCTAGCAAGGATGCTGAGCTATTTCTAGCAAATTTTAAAATATCTTGCTGCATAAAAAGAGTGATAGGAGATGAGAATGCTTAGAAATGTTTGAGGTAGTTTTGAGGAAGGATGCTAGCACTTGGTTTGACTTTCTATCTCAGGAGGTTAAGGGAAGCTATGAGTAAATTGTTAATCATTTCAAGAGATACTTCTTTGACCCCCCAAAACACTCAAAAGCTATGGCAAGACATCATTTTGCACAAACAAAAAGACTTAGATGACTACTACATGTATAAACGATATGTTTCTACGTCTTTGGGCTGTATAGGTGAGAAATGTTGCTAACCCTGGTGATGGTACAAAGTTCCTAAATAAGAAGAGATTTGTAGCCGGTCTCTTTTCCACACTTTCCACACTCAAGATAAAAGTTGAGGGGGTGCACCTACTACATTTGATGTAGCTAAAACTAGGGCTGCTGAGAAGTATAGAAAACTCAATGGCCTAAGGGGAGAGGTTCCAATAGAGGGTCCTATACACAAGGGAAAATTGAAAGCATCAACATCTAGAGAGATTCTTGAGGTAAAAACTGAGGTGATTGAGAAGCTAAATGAGTCCTTGAGCAACTTATCAATTCACCTTACACAAGCTGTAGGTCTAAGGGCCAAACAAAGAAAGCTGAAGAGCAAGAGACACGACCTAGGTGACTTTTGCAATGTTGGAATTGCAGAGAGTTTGGATATGGGATGTGTAATTTTCCTTGACCATGTGGGGAGCCAGGGAGACCTAACTTGAATTATCTAGTAATGAATGCAGGTGAAGGAACTAGTCAAAAACCAATGCTTCTACAAAGACCAAATGGAGCAAGTCCAGCTCCACGAGGAGTGTTCCACCTTTTCCAAATCCAAATGTACATGTGGTTGAGGTGAAAAATTCAAATAAGGTTGACATGGAAGTGGCATTAAGTGTGGCCGTGGAAAAGGTAAAGAGAAACAAGGAGTCATGTCACAAAGTGACCATGGACAGGAAAAGAAGGCAAAGGAGACCAAGGAAGCCAAGAGGAATCAATGTTCTATCAACTTCCAAGACTTTCCTCTTGGACATGGTATGGATCCATACAACCTGTTGGAAGACATGAGAGGTAAGAGCCTTGATATCTCATGGCCTCAATTTCTTGAATTATGTCCATAGGTTAGGAGGGATTTAATGAAGGCAGTTAGCACTAGGAGAAAGCTAAAGGAGAGTGTGCCTGTTTGTAAAAATTGCACAAGCTAAAATAAAAGAGGATATTACACCTATGCTAGATTGTTATATCAAAGAGAGGTTGGTTAGGAAAGGTCTAGTAGACAAGGGTGCACAAATTTGTATCATGAAAGAGGGATTCATGTAAAAACTAGGCATGCACATCCATCAAACACCTGAAATCAAAGTGAAAATGACAAACAATAGCAAGGCTAGGTGCGTCGGCATTTGTAAAAATGTTTTTGTGGAGGCCTTGGCATTAAGAAGGTAGTGGATCTCTATGTTATGTCTACCAAAGGAAATCGTTACCCATTTATCGTAGGAAGAACATGGCTAATGAAAATGAGAGCTTTGTAGGATTGGGAAAGTGGAAAGTTAATTTGCAGGAATGACAATCATAAGAAGGTTGTCTTTGACATGAAGGATCAACACCAAGAGGAGCTCCATGAAGAATCATCGCAAAGTAAGACGAAGGAAAATTGGGCTGATAGCACTTCAGAAGAAGAAAGCAGCGGCAACATTACTGAAGAGGAGTCTTCAATCAAAGTCATGGGGGCAAGATTTAAGCCAAGCAACCAGAGACCTCTTGCTTAGGCTTGGAAGAGGTAGGTCCTCAAGAGAACCAAGGTGTGCAAGATGAAGGAATGTTAGAAGGTATGATGTCTACAACACTTACAAAGGAAGAAAGAGAGCAGTTCAAATGTGTGCTACGACGTTTCCTAGGCTTTTTTCTAAAGACTACACAGACATGCGTGGAGTAGATGTTGTTCAACACAAGATTGAGTTAAAGCCAGAGGCCACACCTAAGGCTCAAAAGCTACAAAGTCTCGGAGTCATCAAGGAATAGGATTTACTCAAGAAGGTAATAAAGCTTTTAGCATCACATTTCATTTATCCAGTGGAGAATTCATAGTGGGTGCCCCCAATTGTGGTCACTCCTAAAAATAATGGAAAGTAGAGGGTGTGTGTGGATTATAGGAAATTCAATGAGGAAACCAAGTGAGATCACTTTCCCCTCCAATTTTAGGATGATATGCTAAATGAGGTAGCTGGTCATGAGAAGTACATTGTGTATGATGGCTACTCTGGCTACTTTCAAATAGGTATCGCGTTAGAGGATCAATTGAAAACAACCCGCATCACTCCTTGGGGTTGTTATGCTTTTAGAGTCATGCCATTTGGCCTGACAAATGCTTCTGCACCTTTCCAACACTTCATGAAAATGGTGTTTTAATCATTCTTTGGAAAGTCAATTAGGGTGTTCATTGATGGTCAACTCGACCTCAACACATAGGTGAGGATGAAGTGATCTTTCTTGGTCACGAAGTTTCTTACAAAGGCATTGAGGTGCATCCTTAAAAGGAAAAGGCTCTTATTGAGTTACCATTACCCAAGAGTTTTAAGGAGGTCATCTCATTCATTCAAAAGGTGAAGTATATGTCACGCTTCGTTCACTTAGCCTCAGAGTTACTTCACCCCTTGCAGAAATTGACACAACAAGTAGAGTTTGTTTGGTCTGATGAGCTTGAAGAGTACTTTTGTAGCATTAAAGTCATTCTATTAGAGCTACCAGCACTCATGCCTCCTTGTTAAAAGTACACATTCTTTGTTAGCTCTAGTGTTGGGAAAGAAACAATTGGTATTTTTTTGCTACAACAAGATTCCCAATGATACCAAGATGCGACCATCTACTTTGCTAGGAGGAAATCCATACACCGAGCAAAAGAAACCGAGCATGTCATTTTTTCGAGTGAAAGTAAAAAAATTGTAGGACAAATTGCTTTCTTGACCACCCTTGCCATAATGTCAAGTGCAAGCAGTCCAACAAAATGGTCAATCCATAGAGGATTGAAACTCCAATGTAGAAGGTGATTGTTGCAACAATATAAATTTGTATCTGATTAAGTAACAAAATCTATCAAAACTCCATGCACCCCTCCTGTAATGGAAATTGCAAGGAATCCAAAAAAAAGGCTAATCCATAGAGGATCGTAAACCTTAGCTCCTAAATCCGATGCTATGTTGAAACTCTGGCCCCACCCAATACCTGGAACAACTCCGCTTTTGTTCATGCAACCTAATGCACAAACTCGTGAGCTATAGAGTCGAATCCAAGGACACAAAAATAAACAAGTTCATGTGTTTGCAAGGCACATACGTGAGGCACTGGATGTCTCCTTCTTTGAAATCCTCTCAAGTACATCGAGGGAATTCTGCAATGGTCATAGTATATGTCACTGCCTTTTGAATGGAGCTTGGATTTCTAACATGAAAAACATGCGACACATTAGGCACCAATATAACCTTTCTCACTAGCTGTGTGCATGCATGCTTCAACCCAATGCTATCCTCCCATTGAAGTCTTTGGTTAATTCTAAACTCCAGCTAACATGCTTTCCATCTTTGAATTTAGCACGGAAAGAACTAGGTTGTACTCCACATTGCCCAATAGTTGTTCAATTGTGCTATTGAATAATCACCTTGCAATACAAATCCATCTTTTTGCAGCATCTCAGCGTCTCATGAAGCAACTAGGTTCCCTTTTCCACAACCCACATCCTTGGGGTTGGCCTAGGGGATCCAATAATCTTCTCATCAATATTTGAAGCATTAGTGTTACTATTGTTTCAAAACCATATGAACCTCTCCACAATTCCTCTTGGTTTAGCACCCACAATTGGATATTTTCTCCTTCCCTAAAAGCATGGTGTAGGAACACCATTTTGCACATTATCTGAATTGTTGTTTATGAACCTGCTACAACATATTTTCTCTCCAAGAAGAACACCAAAACATGTTGTTTTTCTATCATCCTTTGTGTGTCTAATTGCTCAAACCGTTCGAGGCACCTTCTTCTCTGGCCATAGACTCAGAGAGGCAGAAGCATCGTGCTTGCCATGTGGTACACTGTAAACAAGTGTAGTGACAATAACAAACTTTGGTATGTGGAAACAAAACCTTTGGCAATTGAAACTTTTATTTAATGGGCCCATATTTCTTGTCAATATTAGAGAATTGAATTTGAGACTTACAGCTTCAAAGATGAGCAGCTCCTGTCGTCATGTCAGCTAGAGAGGCAATGCTTGTACGTTACGAAAAGAGAGACACAAAACCATTGGCAATTTGAACTTTTATTTAATGGGCCCACATTTCTTGTCACTATTGGAGAATTGAATTTGTGGCTTACAGCTTCCAAGATGAGCAGCTCCTGTCATCATGCCAGTTACAGAGGCCACACTTGTACGTACGACAAGAATAAGCTCTGGGAGCACGTTCACACCGCAAGCCATGTGTTTGAAGATTTGAATATCGAGCTGCAACTCTCCAAGCAGACCAGGTGCTAACATAACCAATGGCTATTGGTGTTGTTATTGCAACATCTTTGTCCTACCTCCTCACTCCATCTCTCTGTAGGCATTGAGAAGCACTGTTGGGGGTGGACGTGAGAAGACACGCATGGAAAACCATGTTTTATCTTAAACATTCACGGTAATAAAATAAATGAAATATTCTTTAAACTCTCTCTCCCCCCCCCCCCCCCCCCCCCCCCTCCCCTCCCTTGGATGCACCCTCCCTATCTCTCAGACGAACAGAGATCACTATCAGCTAGATACGAAGAGCACCTGGATACAACAGACACAAGAGTTGGGCACAAATAGAGAACATATTCTCCAACTAACAGAGGATGGATATGCACATCATGGCATCACTTAGAGATTCAGACTAGTAGATTTAGGAAAGTACTAGAAGGGACCAGGATTTGCCAGTTTTGTCATATAAAGCTAGAGACAAAGTTATATCACACTTGTCATTGTTTGGTATACTATGAGATATGAGGCTTCTTACATTGTCTATTCAGACATTGTTAAGTATGGAGCCTGATTTACCCTTGTAATTTTCTGTGGTAAAATCGCACATTTGTAAGGCCTCCATTATGAGGAGAAGCCATCGTGCATGAAGGAAAATCACTCACCGGAAACCAAAATTTTCACGGACAAGAATTAGGGGCAACTTCTCCGCCCCCGAGACTTTTTTTCCCTCGCCGGAATATTATGGCCGGACGGCGGCCGGAAAGTGGTCGGAAAACAACCGGTCGGTTGGCCGGTGGCCGGTAGTCAATGGCCGATGGCCGGTGGTCGGAAGTCAATGGCCGGTGGCCGGTGGCCGACTTCAATGGCTGGTGGCCGACTTCAAAAGCGGACTTGTCTTCTCAAGGGCGGCCACACATGGGCGGATTGGAGGGTCCGATTTGGAATTATTCACACAAGGGCGGCTACACATGGCTGTCTCTCATAAGAGAGGGCAGTCCTTTTGGCCTATAATAGGAGGCCATTTCTACACACATTATATAGTGTAAAGTTGATGCAACAAGGTGAGTGTGAGGTGGTGAGAGTGAAGCAAGGCGGGAGCTCCATTAAGGGTATAATCCCTTTGTAAACTACTTCTCGTTTTGAAGTACTAAAGCCATTGAGTGGCTGCTTTCCCGTGGACGTAGCCCACATTGGGTGAACCACGTATATCGTGTGTACTCTCTCTCTCTCTCTCTACTCTATAATCTCATGTATATAAATCTGTCTCTCTCCATTAAGTAATCTACTCAATTATCTATTTAGCTACGTCTTATTTCCTAACAAACATGGCTTTGGACCATTGGCTAGAGTCGTGAGATATCACGATGAGAGATGCATTGGGTTATTTTTGCTAGAGCTTCATTGACGTAGGGAGAGTCTCTTGAGGAGATCAGGCAGTGGAGACATTCATAGAGGGAGATCACTGATTTCTTTAGAGGAGGGACTCGGCAATCAGATGAGCAAGCTTCAGAGCAGACTTCAGAGCCCACCTATACCAGAGGTATAGGTGTTCACAGAGCCAATGAGCTCGAGAGAGCTAGATGCCCACGTGTACGAGGGGAAACCATGACACCAATGGAGGCTACATCAGAGGATCAGGACTATTCCAGCACAACGATGCTCTTCGACGACAGATAAAGTACTTTATTGGACAACGCCCAATGTCAGGCATCCTCGGACATTGATGATGATGATGATGATTTTCGTTTTTAGCTTTACTTCATTTTTATTTTATACCTAGATATTGTATTAGATCCACCAAGATTGTATCATTTTGGTCTCAGCTAATTTTGGCCCTTTAAAAACTTCTGATATAACATCTCATTTCATTTCATTTCTCTCTCTCTCTCTCTCTCTCTCTCTCTCTCTCTCTCTCTCTCTCTCTCTCTCTCTCTCTCTCTCTTTGAAGATTTGTATGACAGAGCCTGAAGTGCAAGCATTGATCTGGAGGCGGTTGTTCACACTGGAGCAGGCGGTTCAGAAACTGCATTTGAAGGGGAAAGTGTCCGTCCGAGTACCTCGCAGCTAACATTCGAGCAGCTGACAGTCGGCCGGCAGGTCCATGGGTGCAAAATAAAGGAGGATTTAGCCTTCTTACGTCTATATTCCCGCTGAAAACTGCAAGGCAGCACTGACAGGAAACCTGGCCGAGCAGAGGCAAAGCTAAAATTCTCAGTGTTCTCTGCTCTACAAGCTGAGTGAGGTATACCCTAGGGGGGATAGAGAGAGTCTCTCAATCTCTCTTTAATATCTATATCTGGGCCGTAAGCTACAGCAGCTCCAAACGGGGATGCCTATGTAACTTGCTCGACAACCGCGTCGTCACGGGACATTTAGGACTAGAGACGCCTGAGACAGTGCTGCGAAGCCAGTGTGCTTTCTCCTAGCTATAGTGCCGAGATCTGCCCCTAATTACCAGTAGTCGGCGCGAAGCCAGTGCGCGCTTGCCCCTAGCTACAACGCTGGGACCTGGGCCTAACCAATACCGCGCCGGCGCGAGAGGGTAAAGGGAAGAAAACATCCTCTCTTAGGTTTATCAAAATTATGGGAGTGCTG
This sequence comes from Adiantum capillus-veneris, assembly GCF_014529385.1. NCBI lineage: Eukaryota > Viridiplantae > Streptophyta > Polypodiopsida > Polypodiales > Pteridaceae > Adiantum > Adiantum capillus-veneris. The sequence goes on along the minus strand of NC_140951.1, from coordinate 68,312,470 downwards.
CAAAGCCAGTGTGCGCTTGCCCCTAGCTACAACGCCGGGACCTGCCCCTAACCAGTACCGCGCCGGCGCAGGAGGGTAAAGGGCAGAAAACTAATTGCTCTCTTAGGTTTATTGAGATTAACAGTATGTTATAAACAAATTGTTGAAAGCACTGAAGGGTTGGGAAAATGTAACCTTCATGCCACGACGCTGGAGGGTAAAGGGCAGAAAACCAATTGCTCTCTTACGTTTATCGAGATTCATGAAATAAAGAAACAAATTAGCACTACTCAATACCACCTCGGCACCGGAGAGATAAGGGTGAAAAACATGTGAGTGTGCAAAGAGAAATTAGCATCACATGGGACATTGCTTGAATCAACACCACATCGATGCGGGAGAGTTAAGTGCAGAAAACTGGTAATCTATGGAATTGTAAAGCAAACAAAGATTTACATAATTGTTTTGGGACATGGCTCTAATTCATACCGCGTCGGCGCGGAATAGGTAAGTTCAATGTCCCATCTTGTTAATGACCTCTTGAATTGCTCGACCGTTACCGTGTTTGTGGCCTTGTTTACATTTCAAGTGCCATAAATTTTTGAGGGTAAGGACCCATTTTTAGGATGGGACATTGCTGTAAATGCTTTCGCGTCGACGCGGTATCGTTAAGGGGCATGTCTTGGTGCAAAGATGTAGTAATGTACATCGGATGCTTTAGAGTCTTTCTAAATGGACATCCTTCAATTACTGTCAAAATGTGCCACTCCTCATAATTATGTGGACATGAAAATGGGAGAATAGTTTGTTAAGGGTAGGGCCAAGAGATAGCCTAAGATACATATCATGTTAGGCTATGATATACATATCCTAAGATATACATATCATGTTATGGCTATGCATTAATTGGTTATATCACCATCATAGGCCTATCCTTCCTATCATTATATTGCTATGCAATAATCAACTATATCACCAGCATAGGCCTATCCTTCCTATCATCATCCTATGGCAAGGCCGTCTGGGATACTACCCTAAAGTGTCCCACATCAACGCGGGACTGTTTAGGACAATGTCCGGGTGGGTAGCATGGTCAAGCCACAATGTTGGCATGATTGGACTTAAAGGAGAGATTGGCATTGCCATGTTTAAAGTTGAATAAAATTTCGATGTTCATGCTTCAATGGTTTATTCCAATAAACAAAAGTAGAGAACATTATCGGTGAATTGTATATATTTAATTGAAATTTTGTTGAGTGTTGCTCTTTAAATTCTTTATTCGTTGTTGTATGATTCATTTTTCTTGATGTTTGAATGTAGTCTATCTTCTTCTAGGGGAGGTCCTAGAAGACACGACATGATTGCATCCACTCCAAAACCTATTCGTAGTCATCAAGCTCATTTGCCAAAATAAAGTTATCAGGCGCTAGCGATAGTCATGACATTGGTTTAGGCTCTTGGCATGATGTAAACCAAGAGATAGCTACATTTGAAGTTGCTATGCAGATAGTACCATTTAGAGAGATATAAAATACGTCAAAATGTTGTAGATGAAGATGATAGCACATTGCCATGGACAAGGGAGAGGACATCCTTAGTAAAACAAGAATTTTCAGTTTTGCTATGAATGTTCTGTTGTTCCACTTTACAGGCTTATACCACATGATAGAGTACATGGTTTGAGATGAGATGTCAGTGGCTTGAAGTTTGCACTGAGGAGTATGTGACAACTGCCATCCATTGGACACACACTACATTGACAAATTTTGGATGGATTTTTATTTTGGGATCTACTGCAGGCAGAGAGATCATCTATCCTTTACCAATTGAAATTGTTGTTAATTTGTTTAGATTTGTTCAAAATTTGATTTCTATATGGTAGGTGATACTCTTCATTGGATTGAGAAGATAAGTAGAGCATCGAACTTGGTTGTTCATCATTGGGTTATTATTATTCATTATTCACCTTACGGATTTGTGGACGTTGGTGGAGATCATGAGGAGGTTGATTTTGTTCTCCTTGTCTTGTGTGTAGAATGATTAAAACATGTTTTTCTAAGTGTTTGTCATGTTTTTTTGTAGTGTGATAGTTCAATGATAGTTTGGATGTGGTATTGCTCCTATTCTCAGAGCATGTCTCTCTTCAAGGCGTACTTATACATCATTGGATAGTGATGAGGATTTTATTTCAACATTTCTGTTGCATCTTCTTCATCCCTGGTTTAGAGGGCAAGACAAGAAGGATGCTTCGACTTCTACTTATGTGGTGGATGAAGAGAATAGACTTCCCAGTGGGAACCCATTTGATCATTTGTGAGCATTCCATTTCTTTTGTTCATGGACATGTCACTTTTTGAGAGTCTTTCCTTACTTACATTTTTCTTTTGCAAGCTATGTATGTTCATTGCAATATTTAAAACCCCAAATGATGTGATTTTCAATGAGTTTGGAAAAACTTTGTTTGTACTGTTTAAGGTCGGGTGATTTACTTTGATGTGTTAATTTTTTTGCAAGCTATCATTGCAATATTTTAAACCCCAAATAATGTGATTTTCAATGATTTTGGAAAAACTTTGTTTGTACTATTTAAGGTCAGTTACTTTGATGTTTTAATTTTTGCTTCATTAAAGTCCATTTCCAGTGCATTGAGGTGGAGGATTTCAATGTTCAGACCAACGAAAAACCACGTCATGCATTCATAAATGACAAGCGTGATTCATGCTAACGTATCATGTTTTGTACATGATGAAATCAAATGTGAGAATTACATTGTTTCTAAGAAATGATGATAGTTCGTGCTCACTAAAACGTTTCTGTTGACTTGGATATGGCAACAAATAATTTCTTCTCCTAGATATTATGTGTGTATGTGTGTGTTGTTTACATGTAAAAAAACATGATTTCATGAATGACAAGTGTGATATATGTATGGTAAAGTATCATGCATTGTACTTGATGAAACTAAATGTGAGAATTACTTTGTTGTTAAGAAATGATGTTAATTAGTGTTCACTAAAGTGTTCAAAAAAAAGGTCAAAAAGTAATGTGGATATGGAAACAAAGAATTCCTTCTCCATGCTCTCTCTCTCTCTCTCTCTCTCTCTCTCTCTCTCTCTCTTTTTGCCTGGATTTTGCTCGGTTTTCGTATTTGCTTGGTGCTTGGTAAGACTCCTTTGCTAGTAGGGTCATGAATGCCTTGGAGAGAGTCTAGAAGCAGAACTCATGATGCTTGCTCTCATGTTTGCGGTAAGAAAATTTATATCCTACTTGCTGCCAAAACCTTTGTAATACTCACTGCCAAAAACTTGTTTCCTTGGGTGTCCTCTCAAATGACACTAAGTCCCAGGATCTCAAAGTGGATTATGGAATTGCAAGAATTCCAATACTCTTTCAAGGTAGAAGATAGTATACATGCACAGTTGGTAGGGATTCTTACCTATAGAGTGTATGAAAGGGATATTAAGGTGCCTAAAGTGAAAAGCCTACCCTTGCCAACACCTAAAAGCATACCTAATTCATTCACATTGTTCTTTGATGGAGCATTCTGGAAGTCCACAAGAAAAGCAGGGGAGCGCTTCTGTTGCTTGATCTAAATGGTGTGGATGTTGTGAAAGAACATGTGAGTTTTCCAGAATCCATAAGCAACAATGCAGTAGAGTATGCTATACTTAATGCATGAGCTTGAAGTGCTCATCAGCTTGTAGACGTGTGTTGCTCAGAAGATACGACTTCTCATGGTCAAAGGGGATGCATTTCTCATTGTAAAGAAAACCTTAGGCATTTGGGCATGTAAAAATGAAAGATTAAGGCAAAAGTTTCATTCCATATGCAAACTATTCAGTTAGTTTGAAGAAGTGCAATTCTATTATATTCTTAGAAAACAAAATGAAGATGCTGATTTTCTTGCACAAAAAGCAGTTTCATGTGTTCACAAAGAAGTGCATGTCATCATGGTGATAGCAGTGGTGAAGCAACCAAGGTACCAAGGGATGGAGTCCTTGGCTCCCATTATGAGCTACATTCTAGAAGGCCAGTTTCCACAAGAATTTGCAAAGGGTCAAAAGAGGAGGCTCATAAATAAGGCAAGTGTCTATCTCTTCCTAGAAAGCTCCCTCTATTAAAGAGGGAAGGATCAAGTGTGCAGAAGAGTACCACTTATTGAGGAAATTCCTACCATTCTAGAAGGTTTGCATGAGGAATCATGTGGTCAACTTGAACCCCTCTGTAATATTTGTACGGGTTGTAAATATTGTCATTTTAGAAAATTTTGATAGTTTTCTTTGCACATTAACACTAATTTCAAAATTTTGATAGTTTCATTTCCATATTTTTAAGGCTTCCATATTGGAAGGACTTCAAAATACCTCTTGGATCCCATGTACATATTCAAGAATGTAGCCCAAACACTATGGGACCACATTATTGGCAAGAAGGACTCTTTGGGTGCGAGGGAGGATTTGAGGCTTTTAAAACGTCTCCCCGCCTCTGTTACTCCACGGCGTGCCCCAAATGGAAAGATTGTGCTTCCTAAAGCACCATGGATGCTAGCAAAAGAAGAATTAGACAAGATGAAGGGTGCCATCACCTCTATTCGCACACCAACAGGATCCATGAGGTCGGTAAAGGGAGCTTTCACAAAAGCGAAGAAGGGTGGAAGCGTTCAATTGTATGGGTTGAAGTCCCATGATTGGCACAAGATGCTTCGGGTAATCTTCATACTCCCTATTCTATCTATAGTTTGTATGTATGACTATCACTCACTTTCCCTTTCCCTGATTTACATTGTAGTTTATTCTGTCGGCGGTGAGTATGTGTATATGTCGAGACAAGAAAGTCAGGGATGTTATTTTCAAACTACGAGAGCTAGTAAGGTATACCACAAGTGTTAGGAAATAAGACGTAGCTAAATAGATAATTGAGTAGATTACTTAATGGAGAGAGACAGATTTACATACACGAGATTATAGAGTAGAGAGAGAGAGAGAGAGAGAGAGAGAGAGAGAGAGAGAGAGAGAGAGAGAGAGAGAGAGAGTACACACGATATACGTGATTCACCCAATGTGGGCTACGTCCACGGGAAAGCAGCCACTCAATGGCTTTAGTACTTCAAAACAAGAAGTAGTTTACAAAGGGATTATACCCTTAATGGAGCTCCCACCTTGCTTCACTCTCACCACCTCACACTCACCTTGTTGTATCAACTTCACAATCTATGAAATGTGTGTAGAAATGGCCTCCTTTTATAGGCCAAAAGGACTGCCCTCTCTCATGAGAGGCAGCCATGTGTAGCCGCCCTTGTGTAGATAAGTCCAAATCGGGGACCCGCCAATCCGCCCATATGTGGCCGCCCTTGAGAAGACAAGTTCGCTTGTGAATTCAGCCACCGGCCACCGGCCATTGAATTCCGATCACCGGCCACTGGCCATTGACTACCGGCCAACGTCCGGCCGTAATATTCCGGAGAAAAGGAATATTCCGACGGGGAAAAAAAAGTCTCAGGGGCTTCCGCCCCCGAGGCCCCTAAAGTTGCCCCTGATTCTTGGCCGTGAAATTTTTGGTTTTCGGCGAGTGATTTTCCTTCACGCACGATGGCTTCTCCTCATAATGGGGGCCTTACAAACGTGCGCTTTTACCACAGAAAATTACAAGGGTAAATCAGGCTCCATACTTAACAATCTCCCACTTGGAGACTGATCTCCAAACCAAACCTGTGACTGCTTTCCATCCTGGATTCTTATCCTTGAATGCCGATTAAAGATGAGCAAAAGCTCAACTTCTCCTTGTTGACCACCTTTGTAAACATGTCTGCAGGATTTTCACTTGTATGCACCTTTCCTAGCTTTAGCTGTCCCTCTTCCAAAAGAGTGCGTATGAAGTGATATCTCACCTCAATGTGCTTTGTCCTTGAATGAAAGGCTGAGTTCTTCGCAAGATGGATAGCTCTTTGGCTATCACTGTACAAGACACAATTGTCTTGTTTGAATCCAAGCTCTTCTAAGAATCTGTGAAGCCACAGAATTTCTTTTCTTGCCTCCGTCATTGCTACATACTCTGCTTCCGTGGTAGAAAGTGAAACCACTTTCTACAACTTTGAAGCCCAGCTTATTGCTGTGCCTCCAACCGTGAACACATAGCCAGTAGTGCTCCTTCGAGTATCTTTGTCACCTGCCATATCTGCATCAGCATACCCTTCTAGAAAAATATCAGTTCCTCTAAAATACAAAGCATTTGTTGTTGTCCCTTTTAGATACCTAAGTATCCACTTCACAGCTTGCCAATTCTCTTTACCTGGGTTGTCCATGAACCTACTCACAACTCCCACTGCATGTGCAATGTCGGGCCTTGTCCATACCATAGCATACATTAGAGAACCTACCGCTGCAGCATATGGAACTTTAGACATATAGGCTATCTCCTCTTGTGTCTTTGGACACATATCCTTCGTTAGTTTAAAATGACCAGCCAAAGGTATAGAAACTGGTTTTGCATTTTGCATTGCAAACCTTTCTAGTACCTTCTTGATGTAATCTTCTTGAGATAGCTTTATTGTCTTCTTCGTCCCGTCCCTTGATATTTTCATACCAAGTATCCTCTTTGCAACACCTAAATCTTTCATTGAAAAAGATTTAGACAGCTCCTCTTTTAGGTCTTTGATGTCCTACATGTTAGCACTTGTAATCAACATGTCATCAACATACAACATTAGGATGATGAATTTCCCATCTCCCAAATTCTTCGTGTAGAAGCAGTGATCCGAGTTTCATCTTGTGAATCCATGATCCAACATCCATCGATCAAACTTCAAGTACCATTGTCTTGATGCTTGCTTTAAACCTTACAAGCTCTTCTTTAATCTGCAAACCATTTTCTCCTTACCTTTTACTTCATACCCCTTTGGTTGAAGCATGTAGATTTCCTCCTCTAAGTCACCATGAGGGAATGCCGTATTTACATCCATTTGCTCGAGATTTAGATCATGAGCAGCCACAAGGCTTAAGACAAGCCTAATTGAGTTCATTTTTACAACATGAGAAAATATTTCATTGAAGTCAATACCTTTCTTTTGAGAAAACCCTTTTACCACAAGCCTAGACTTGTACCTTTTCTTCCCACCTTTTTCTTCCTTCAGCTTGTACACCCATTTGTTTTGAATTGCCCGCTTACCTTTAGGCAACTCAACCAAATCCCATGTTTGGTTGCGATGTAGTGTGTCCATCTCCACTTGCATGCTCTTCGTCCATTCTTCTTTGGATTCATGTTGCATAGCTTCTTCGTATGATTCCGGCTCTCCAGAATCTGAGATCAAGAGATGGTTGAAGGAAGGAACAAACCTTTCTGGAGGTCTACTTGCTCTTGTAGATCTTCGGGGAATAGGTTGAGGCTCTTCATTTGGTTGACGTTGTTGCACATTGTCACCGTTTGTAGTCCTTGAGTCTTCATCGTCCTCAAGCTCCATGTACTCATCACCTGTTTCTTTTGTTTGTTTTCTTTCCAAGTAATCTTTGTACATATTTTGTTCGTTAAAAATTACATCCCTACTCCTTAAGATTTTACCATCTTCAGGATTCCATAGGCGATACCCAAAGTCACCTTCTCCATAGCCAATGAAGAAACGCTTTTTGGACTTTGCATCTAGCTCTGATCTTAGGCTTCTATCTATGTGCATGAAAGCCTCACACCCAAACACTTTGAGAAATTCATAATTCACCAGTTTACCTATCCTTGTCTCTTCTGGAACTCTCCCATCCAATGCCGTTGAGGGTGACCGATTGATTAAGTACACAGACGTACTTACAGCTTCCGCCCAAAGCTCAAGCGATAGGCCTGCTGGTAGCCGCATGCTTCGTGCTCGCTCCATGATTGTCCTGCTCATCCTTTTCGAAATCCCATTTTATTGAGGTGTCCTTGGGTTTGTCCTTTGCCTCCAAATGCCATTGCTAGCACAAAAGCTTTCAAAAGCTTGGCTGAAATATTCGCCTCCATTCTTATATATGAGGCATTTAACCTTGGTACCTGTTTCATTCTCCACAGAGGGTTTCCACCTTTGAAATATGAAAAATACCTCGGATTTATTCTTCATGACATAAACCCATGTTTTTCTAGTCGCATCGTCTATGAATGTTACATAGTACAATGAGCCACCAAGTGATGGTGTACTTGCAGGACCCCAAACATCAGAATGAACCAACTCAAGTTTTTTATTTTTTCTTTCATTTCTTGATTTTTGAAATTTTACGCTCTTTTGTTTACCATAAACACAATCTTCACAGAACTCTAAGTCCACTTCTTTCAAACCTGGTAGAAGCTTCTTTGTTTAAAGGATTTGCATTCCTTTGGTACTCATATGCCCAAGTCGGTAGTGCCACACCGCACTGTCAACTTCTGTAGTTGTTGCACAAGATGAAGGTTGCGTACTAACAGTACACAAGTAAAGTGTACCAACTTTTTCTCCCTTGGCAACCACCAAAGATCCCTATGAGATCTTCCACCGTTTATTTCCGAATGCAATGTTGTGACCTTCATCGTCCAATTGTCCTGTAGAGATCAAATTTTTGCGAAGAGAAGGAACATGCCTAACATCTTTAAGCTTCCATTCATTTCCGTTAGCAATTTTGACAGAAACTGTACCTTTGCCGACAATCTCACAAGCTTCATCATCTCCCAAGTATACATACCCAAAATTACCTTTGGTGTAGTCTTGGAAATGTTGCTTGTGTGGTGTCGCATGGAATGAAGCCCCAGAATCTACTATCCAGGAATTAGACACATTGTCTAATGAGAGAATTAGAGCATCTTGCTCTACTTTACCTGCCACATTGGCCTCCGATGTTGGCTTGTTGTCTTGAGACTCTCTCTCCTTCTTCTTCTTGGACCAACAATCCTTCTTGACATGGCCCTTCTTGCCGCAGTTCCAACATTCAAGAATTGACTTTGTGCGTGACTTGCTCCGCCTTGAGTGATCACGATCCTTTTGGTTTTTGAACCTTTCCTTAGGCCTTCCTCTTGTTTCCACTGACAATGCAGCACTTGATGATTCTCCTGTGATTCTCCTTCATATTTCCTCGCTTAGGAGAACACCCACAACATCATGAAACTTAACAGTATTTGTACCAGAGATAGAATTACTTACAGCCATCACAAGGCTGTCCCAACTATCCGCGGTAGAGATGATAGTATAAGGAGAGCTCACACTTCGTCTCATCGAAATTGATTTTCATCGATCGAAGTTGACTTATGTTTGTGCTAAAGCCATTTAGGTGTTCTACAACTGAACCATTCTCTGCCATCTTTAGATTGAACAAGCGCTTCATAAGAAATACCTTATTGGATGCCGATGGTTTCTCGTAGAAGTCGTCAAGTGACTTTATCAAGTCCTCCGTGGTCTTCATCTCTGAAACATTGAAGGCCACCGTTGACGCCAAGCTTAACCGGATTGTTCCAAGGGCCTTTTGATCAAGGACAATCCATGCTTCATCTGCCATCATTGTGGGCTTCTTTGCAAGACCTCCTAGTGGCAAATAGAGATCCTTCTGGTAGAGATAGTCTTCATTCTGCATCTTCCAATGTTGGTAGTTTTTGTCGTTGAACTTCTCAATCTTGAGCTTTCCTTCCTCCGCCATAACTCCCACTCAATTCAAGGAATCCTTTCCTTGAGATAATTTAGGTACGAGCAAACCTTGCTGTGATACCAGTTGTTAGGAAATAAGACGTAGCTAAATAGATAATTGAGTAGATTACTTAATGGAGAGACAAATTTACATACACAAAATTATAGAGTAGAGAGAGAGAGAGAGAGAGAGAGAGAGAGAGTACACATGATATACGTGGTTCACCCAATGTGGGCTACGTCCACGGGAAAGCAGCCACTCAATGGCTTTAGTACTTCAAAACAAGAAGTAGTTTACAAAGGGATTATACCCTTAATGGAGCTCCCGCGTTGCTTCACTCTCACCACCTCACACTCACCTTGTTGCATCAACTTTACAATCTATGAAATGTGTGTAGAAATGGCCTCCTTTTATAGGCCAAAAGGGCTGCCCTCTCTCATGAGAGGCAGCCATGTGTAGTCGCCCTTGTGTAGATAAGTCCAAATCGGACCCTCCAATCCGTCCATTTACGACCGCCCTTGAGAAGACAAGTCCGCTTTTGAATTCGGCCACCGGCCACCGGCCATTGACTACCGGCCACCGTCCGGCCATAATATGCCTCTGATTCTTGGCCGTGAAAATTTTGGTTTTCGACGAGTGATTTTTCTTCACGCACGATGGCTTCTCCTCATAATGGGGGCCTTACAAATGTGCGCTTTTACCACAGAAAATTACAAGGGTAAATCAGGCTCCATACTTAACAACAAGACTCCATTCAACTACACCTTTTTTATGTACACAATAATTTCAACTAGCACTTAGTGTATCCTTTTGTGTTTTTTTGCAAATTTATGAGCTCCAAGGAAATCGAAATAGATGCTATCCTTGCTGCTCAAACACTTGCAACAGAAACTGTGTGTGCCATTGAAGATGCATTTCCTCGATCGGTCCTTCTTACTCAAATTCACCTCTTGGTTCATGTGGTGGAGGAGATAGCTATATGTGGAGTGGTGCACGCACAATGGATGTTCTTCTTAGACAGGTTTTTAAAGACTCTCAAAGATTTTGTGCGGCTACGGTCTCAACCAGAGGCATGTATGGCCGAAGGGTGGATTGTTCAAGAGGCATTTGTTTACATATCATAGTATTTGGCACAAGTTGATCCTTCAATGCCTCGCATGTGGTCAGACGAGGAAGATGCAAGGATGACTTCACACTTGACAAGTGGAAAGGGGAAACTACTTAACATGGATATGAATCTATCCCGAGTGGTCGATAACTTTTGCATTCTCAATGCAAAGATTATGGCCAAGTGGGTGGACTTGTGGACAGTGGCAAAGGCAAGGCATTTGCAAGAGAGGGAAGCATGGAAACAAACACATGGAGGAAGGAGGGCACCCCCAGTGCCTAGACACCTTGCATGTTTCCCAGATCTCATTAGTGCAGAGTGGATTCATGAGAGAATGACCGAGGCAAAAGTGTGCAGAGAAGACATCACCAACAAACAAGGAGAGTATGCACGAGGCTACGTACCAAAGGTAGAGTACTCATATACCTAAACTATATTGTCTCGCTATTTCTTGAAATTATCTTTAATACGTATTTGATAAATTAATATATTTTTCTATTTTGTAGTGCCTTTCTTTTAACTCTATGTGGTCAAAGGGTTGTCACTTTCGTACGCGCCACATTGACGAGTGTAGAACCACCATGGATTGTGCCATCATGGGCAACTTTGACACAGATGGTGATGAAGCTAGGTACTGCGCAACTATTGAAAGGATACTAAAGGTTAATTTTAGAACCTTTCATAGCTTCATCTTTGAGTGCAAGTGGTTTGCAAATGTGTCTAGACGACATGAGAATGGCCTCTACATGGTGGAATCTAGTGTGCATCACACGGGGAGGTGTGACAATTTAGTTTTGCTGCGCAATTGTGAGCCGTTGAGTGACATGTACCTTTTTTTATTCTTATTCGCTTGTAGCGTTAGTTATACCAAGTTACTCACTTTGAGCTTCTATTTTATAGGTCATCTATCCCAGCAATCCACCAACCAAAACTTTGGTTTGTAATTCCCGTAACACCTGGGAGGAGAACCATTTTTTCCACTAATGAAGTGGAGACTATCTTCGACCCTATTCCACCTCCGACTTTGGATGAGGTGGAAACAGAGAAGAGGGAGGTCTATGAATCAAGTCCGGCGACAGCAAGTCTTAGCGAGGATGATTGTCATGATGATGAAGATGATGAGATGGAGGATGACGAATTCGAAGATGATGAAGCTAGCAATGCATCCACAAACGACAATTCCGTTTCTCTCTTTATTGATTTAGGAGCCATGGGCTTAGAATTGGATGATGCTTCATGTAGAGATCTTTTGGAGGATGATTCATAAACATTTTGTAGTTATGAAGTTTTTTGGTCGTGTAATCCATCCACCTCTCTCTCCCGGGCCTCTTCCTCTCTTTAGATTTGAGAATATGCTCAATTATATTAATTAATTGACAATGATTATTTTAGTTGTAACCAAGTGCAATCTTATATCTCCCGCCTCCTTTTCCTCTCTCTCTCTCTCTCTCTCTCTCTCTCTCTCTCTCTCTCTCTCTCTCTCTCTCTCTCTTTTTTATATTTGAAAATTATATACAATACTCTTTAATTTTTATTGAGAGGAGGGAAACACCAAAATTTGATTGGGGGGGGGGTTAAGCCAGAATTTGAAAGTTTAGGTACTACATTTGGGCAGTGGATATAAGAACGATAATAACCGCAGTAATAATAGCGGTAATAATTGTGGTAATCACAACGAACAAAGTCGCGGTAATACTTTAAACACAAAAAAACCCCGCCCTCCTCTCTCTTGTTTCTCTCATTGAATTTGCACCTTCTCTCTACAAAATGCAGTAAAACAGCGCGGTAAACACTTGGAGATTTTCATAGTGTTGGGGCAATAAAACTCTCTCCCCCTCGCGTGTGTGTGTGTGTGTGTGTGTGTTTGATTAAAAAATCCCATCACTTAGAATCATATACTGAGAGAACTCAAATAATGTTTGCACTTATCATATGGTTACAACAAAGAAAAGTAGAACTTTTTGATATAAAAATTGTTACAAGATCCTTCGATACATAAAAAAATAATAGAAGCTTTAAGCCGGAACTCCTATCAGATGAAAGCAAGGATCTTTACCTGCCAACCAACCACAAGTACAATTAATTAAAATTAATTTGCACTAAATGGGTGACAGGTATATCAAGCAATCCCCACTGCTTGTTATCGCTGTCACACCTTGAAGCCCAACCCTACTCCTAGGTATATGTTACATTTTCTTCTGCTCGTCTATGTAGGTATAGTTGATTACGGTCTGTGAAATTTCTTATAGGTTTACAAGGTTTGGAAATGGGGTCTCTAATTGCTAATGGCTTGGTTTGATTTTGCCCTTTGTGTGCTGCCATGAGCTTGTCCCGAATCCATTGTAGCTTGAATATATCACGAATGACACTCATCCTAGCTGTCTGCATGTACGCCTGTTTGTCATCAATGATTATGAGTTTAGCATTCTTTAGAGACTATACTATGTGTTGCTAAAGGGGCAACCCTATTGTTATGGTATATAAGTAAGCATTCTAATCTATAAGTACTCCTGATTTTTTAAAAATTTCGGCAGCATTCTATTTGAAAAACTGTTTATTTTTCAAAAAAACCATATTCCAAACGAGACCAATATCTGGCTTGTCTTTATACAATAAAGGATTAATCATAAAGAAGAGCAGCTTTAAAACCTTTCGTTTATACTTACAAACCTTATATCTAAGGTTTTCTGTACTAGTTCTTATAAACTATATGTTGCCTTAGGGGGGGCAGCCTTTCTCTCTATGGTTTTTAAAAGTAAGTATATACTACGATCCACTTTCGTGAAAATTTTGGCAGAATTTTGTTTGTTCTATCCTTTATTCTAAAAAAAACCCGACTTAACACACTGAATTTGTCTTTATATGAGGTTATCCTAAACCCTCATGCAAAGTATTGATACCTCTTTATGCCCGATAATACTTACAAGACAAACTGATTAGAAAAAACAAAGCTTTGCTCTTTACTTTTTGAAAAAGCCATTATACTCAAGGCTTTCAATATAAGTTCACCTGATTGTTACTTGCAGTAGACATCTTGAAGTGCTCCTTTTGCCTTTGGATGTTCAAGGTAGTGCTCTCCTTGAAACCGTTTCCTTCAATTGTCAAGTAATTTTGTAAAAAACTAGTCGGACCACTCATCCTTTTTAGTTTAGGTATACTACATACATGTTTACATGCCAAATTGTTGCTTAATTGTGCTTATGAATGCACGCCATATGTACAAGTATGAAAAAATACGAGTGTGGGTGATCAATGTATTCTTTTTTGTGCCTGTTGCGTGCCATTTACATGAATATGGGGTGTATTTGTTCAAAACTGTAAGTGAAACATTCTATTGCTATACTTTACATGTATGCATATCCTGCCAATGTTTAAACCGGATTGCATGCCCGTAGGCAAGTCTTAGTTCTACAGCCGGATATTTAAGTTTGTGATATCGTAGTTTTTTCATGTGTGTGCCTATAGCCGAGTACCTTATGCATGAGAAACCGTTAATGGAAGACATGTTAAGAGAAGGAAATACTATGCCTTTCAAAAATCGTTCTGTGAGAAAAACTGTACACAAAGGGTGTTTTAAATACAGTACTGCTAATGTACTTCAACAGATAGTTGATAAAAAAAAGAATTTACCTCCTCTGGACTGTGCGCAGCCTGCGAGCTGCCCTTGTGTGTAGGAGAGGACGATTCCTTTAGACTGCATGTAGCGATTCCAAGCTTCTGTGTGTGTGCGAGAGGACGATTTCCTTTGGGCTGCGTGAATGTGTAGTGATGCTGAAACCCAAGCTTGTGTGTGTGTGTGTGTGTGTATGTGTGTGTGTGTGTGACGCTCTGAGAAGAATACGTTTGTATACGTGTTGAGGTTTTGCCTTCGCATGCCCTGTGACGCCTTTGTTTTATAGGGAGTCCCCGTTCGGTGCCTTAAAGGCGGTGTTTTGGCTATGCCAGCTGCAGCGAGATTGCGCCATAGGTGGATACGGCGTTTTCTTTATGTTGCTTGCTACTATTAGTAAGTGTGTAGTTGCAAGTTGCTAAGCTTTAGGATAAAAAGTTTTTTTTTGGTATAATATCAAGTTACTTTGGTGACCCTACAGTAAGCAAGTAGTGCTTCTTTTTGTTACATATTACTTGGTAAATTAATAAGTGCTCCGGTTGTGAAAAAGGAAAGGAAAATACTTGAGATGTGGACACCATAATGCCATTGAGATCTTGCATGCATTATTATCCATAGGGTGTACATTTAAAAAAATTTGATAACTTGCAGTATGCTAACATGCATCTGGAAAATAGTTACAAAGTACTTGGCTTATGCAGAATAAACCAAAATATAGGAGGGGTTCTTGCTTGAATGCTCCATCATCCTGCTCGTGCTGTATGTCCTCGTCTTTCTATTACTCCTCCGCCAATGATGTTGTTGTCTGTGTCATGACAAATCTGTTAGTAAAACTGCCGTCATGTTAATATGTTAGCATGTGTGTGTTATGTGGTTGCATGTCCTTAGTATTATCAAGTGTTGGACATCATGCATCATTGTGTTCCATGTATTGTGTGCTTTTGTGTGTGTGTGTATCTCGAATCATGTGTTTAGACCTTAAATCTGCAAGCAATGAGTTGCGTATGACAAACATAGAGCCGATCCAAAAATTGTGTCATAATATGTAGAATTCTTGGGATGCATTATATAATATGGGAAGAACTTGTGATATGCACACATTATATGCCATCTTTTTTGGTCGATTACTGGCTGCATGAATAAACGAAACTTTAGGGCATGGTAATTTGTCTTTTTTCCATGCGGTGCACGTTATATACTCACCTTTCATTGATTCGCACAATTGGATGTGTGTGTTCAAATATGTGGTTTGATTCGTCTTGTGTGTGGCTTTAATCCCAATAATGTCGAAAGGGTAAATTGTAAAGGGGTCCTCTTGGGACAGGGGTTTTTTGTGATTAAGAAACTGTGAAATAAATGGATTATTAGCAAATAGTAAATCAACCATATACCGCTGTGAGCGGGATGAAAACACACACAGCGCCTCTATAACGACCCGACACACACTCTTGGGAAGATACACACACACACACACACACACACACACACACACACACACACACACACACACACACACACACACACACACACACACACACACACACACACTATGGGGCACCACTCGGCTTATATAGCCCACCTGGTCGAGACAGGGAACACACCGATGGAGTGAGAGGAGAGAGACTATCCACTTGCCCACTCCACACAGAGACACACACACACACAAACACACCCAAAATCTCAGCTCAAAAGAGGAGAATTTCTGATGTTTAGATACAATAGAGCTTGGCCCAACACCAATGGAGCAAATAGCTCACACAATATGGGTAAAATGTACCAGATACAATCACAAACTCGAGCAGAAGCTTCGCTCATATGAGAAACTTACACAGCCAAAACAGCAAAAAAACATTGAGGAATTTTTCAAAATGGACATTGCCATCGCGTCCAGAATGGCCCAAAACCTCAGTCTACAATGTCAAAGTGCTCAAATCCGACCTCGGACGAGCAATTTACGGCCATAACAGGCTCCAAAAACCCCAAAAACACACCTGCGGCTGTTCCTCCTCTCTTCTCCACGTTTTTTTTGGTATTCTCTCTTGTTTTTCAGTTCCCACACTTCACTTTATCACTTGGGCACCCTTGGCCTTTTAGATGACCTCAAACGGACCCCGAACAGGCCAAAAACTGACCTCGTAGTGCATAGTTGTCACATTGCTGCATCCATACGCACACCTGGCACTCAACTTTTTTCAATAATGCATCTCGCCACCATGTGAAGTGGCCCCAAAAATAGTCCTCATGATGACCTTTCTACATAATTATCACAAGAAAACACCCACGTCGTGTCTGTACTTATCCACGTGCAAATATTGACCCATTCGACCGCCTGACGCCACTAGATGCCATCTGACGCACCTGCTTACCTCATGTCGTCGGCCTGTGGATAGCTTCCTCGAGAAGTTTTACACGCTATCAACTCCTCAATTTTGTAGAAAAAACACACTGGTACTACTAATAGTGAAAATCGATGCACTATGTACATGGTGTCCTACCTATACACATGTGGGCCCCACGTAACCACCTGGCTAAGGAAAATGGGCAATCCTTTATTCGATGAACCATGCATGGATATGTACATATGCGCAATTCCTTGCTCCAAAAAACTCATGACATAATTTGCCCACCCCCTAGCCTGCTAGAGCATTCATGCTCAGCAGCAGCAGTAGTAGATGCTCATTCCACCTGGATTAAAAGGCCAAAGGCATATCGCCCGATTCACAAGAAGCATCATAACACCACACCTACATTTGTCAACAATCAACCAAAATGCACCATAGGCATATCCAACTAACACATCCGCCCTGTCTGGAGCTCCAAAAGCATAAATATTGCATGCTACATTCAACCCAACCGATAGAGACAACTCAAGTGACTCATCACCTGGCATCTTGGCTTCACCAGCCATAGCAACAACGTGCAAATCATGCACCCAAGTAGCTAAAAGCATTGTGTGAAGGTAAAGTTGTTGATATCCAAAACACAAAAGTATCCCCGCAGCACACGTATCCCTAGCATAGGCATCCACATAGCTGAGATTGGACTCATATATGCCAAACCCCTTCTCATCATCATAAGCATACTCATCATCACACATCACTTTATCCACATCATAATCATGGCTAGCACCACTATCCATAGCTTCTAGCATGGGTTCATCAGTCTCCAAGAATACAGATCCCTGCTCTAAACCACAATCATGCTCACAAATCGGTTCAATCACTGCACATACATCAAAATATGGCTTCAACACAGGCTCCACATCCAACAAATCCACAAAATGGCTCTCAACCTTGCCCTCTTCCCTAATTTCCAAGGAACTAGTATCCAAAGATACGTGCTCATCATCAATAACCTCAACCTCACACTCACACCCAGAATCACACACTCACACCTGGCACTCAGCTTTTTTCAATAAAGCGTCTCACCACCATGTGAAGTGGCCCCAAAAATGGTCCTCATGATGAACTTTCTGCATAATTATCACAAGAAAACACCCACGTAGTGTTTGTACTTATCCACGTGCAAATATTGACCCATTCGACCGCCTGACGCCACTAGATGCCATCTGACGCACCTGCTTACCTCATGTCGTCGGCCCGCAGATAGCTTCCTCGAGAAGTTTTATATGCTACCAACTCCTCAATTTTGTAGAAAAAACACACTGGTACTGGTAATAGTGAAAATCGATGCACTATGTACATGGTGTCCTACCTGTACACATGTGGGCCCCACGTAACCACCTAGCTAAGGAAAATGGGCAATCCTTTATTTAATGCACCATGCATGGATATGTACATATGCGCAATTCCTTGCTCCAAAAAACTCTTGACACCTCCATGACTATAAAAATGCTTTCATCATATCAAATCTAGTAAATCGGGATAGTGTCTTTATGTATTCAATTTCATACCAAGCCAAATACAAATTACATGATAATGGTGAACAACTATATCCCATTGGTATACCTTTTTCTTGGCGATAAATGTGTTTACCTAATTTTGTAAAGAAGTTATCAAGAACAAACTCATTGATGTTATGTAAATACTTGAATGTCCAGACTACTTCCCTTTTCTTTTTTGTGAGCACAATCTGCTTGCAGTTCCTCTTAAACCCAAGATATTTCATACTTTTGATGAGTCTAATAATGTAGTTCAGTACCTCAAGTAGCCCATGCGTGCCTTTGTGAGGGATAGCTTCATAACAGGAAGTTATATCGAAGGAATGAATGCTTGTAACACGTTTTGGTAGATTAATCTAAAAATCGTATTGATTATTAATCATCCAATACCCGTTGGTTTGTGTCCCAGAGATCATTTGTAGCTTTTTATGTGTGTTTTCGGTGTATTCTTCAAATCCTTGTATTACGCTTTTGAGTATCTTGGTGATAATAGTCGTGGCAGGAGTAAATACACAATTATGTGCATTAGTGATCCATCAGAAAGCCATTTTGTGGATTTTAAAATTTCCCATAAGATACGGGAGAGAGAACACAGCTAGTGTCTCTAACCCAATTTCGTGGGTATATGATCCTATGGCTTGGCAAATTTCCTCTTCTTTTGAAGAAAGAAGACGGAATCCAGGGCTTTCCAGTCGTCTCTTGGGTGCTAATTGGATAAGTTTTTTACATATGAAAACGGGGGTTTGCGCAGATTTTTCAAGCCCGCATATGAATAGATATTGTAAAATATAATTTATTTCATTCATCAGGTCTGTGTTTTTGTACCATGGAGTTTGGTTTTGCCTATAGAAGGGAAATCTTTGGGAAAACATTTCATTAACCGATCCTTGGATATAATTGTAATGGAATTTACTCTCCTCACACCCTAGAAGGATACATAAGGTCTTCCATACATTGCCAAGTTCTTTTACTACTGACTTAGGGTTTACTGGTACTAACGGTATGTGATTTAACCCTTTCTTGACAAATTCTTGCAATGTTTTATGTCTAGCTATGCTAGGGTTAGTGGTGATCACATGTCTTCCAAATGGTTCAAAGTCAACCAAAAAGTTGGAAAACCTTTTATGTGTCAAACAACCACATGGTTGTGATTCATCGATTTCCTGGGCAAACACAGCAGATGGTTTATAGAGAGTATGGTTCAAGTTTTGGGTATATTTCCACCCAAAGCAAATCCTCATTTTAGATAATTCTTTGTTGATGTGAAAATCATTTATAAGTGTTTGAAAAAACTTATGAGGATTAATAAAGTCCATAAATTTGTTACAAAACAATATATGAACAAATCTTCCATGCATCTTAACATTGCATTCAAAGAGTAATAACCCATTATTTCTTGTATGAAGTAAATGTACCCGATCCTCAGAAGTTGGGTACTCAAGTGCTTTGGGGGTATCTCCATAGTCCACTGATCCTCTGAATTGTCTTGGCCTCTTGCTTGTTGACGCCATGCTGTTTGGTGTGTGTGTAATCTTCTTTAGTTGCTCCTTGCCTTTGGGTGGTTTAAGTAGGGTTTCGATTGTGTTGGAAACAAGTGTGTTGTGTAGCTTCTGAAGCAGTGGATCCGCCGGTGTGTATAGGACCAACCCCTTGGCTGCTTCTAGCATGTGCTCATGAAACTGATAGTAGATGATTACTACATGCCTTAATTCAGTCAAAAATGACGCCACCCATGCAATAAAGGCATAAACATGGGCGGGTCCCCATGAAATTTGAAAAAACCTTGGTAGATTCTGGAATATGTACCACAAAAATTGATCAAACCAAATAATTGACGAGGACGAACAATTGGAGTTTGGATCCACCCTTTTGCATTGGCATTTCAGGAAGGGTCGATAGGAATTCCAATAGTTTCTCAGAAATCGTTTTTGATCCTTTGCTCTGTCCATAAGAGAGAGCCCTTTGGTGCGAGCAATGATTGAAGAGCTTGGACACTTCTTTCCATCGACATCTGATAATTTGACCTGTTTAAGTTCGAAGAGAACATCTTGTGCTAAAAGATGCTTGGAATGTAAGGCTAAGGTTTTACACTGCTCAACAATGTCTGTGGGAATACTACACAATAGCCCTAGAGAGGAAATTGTAAGATGGTTCAGAATTTCATAATCCCAAAGTTTATGCTCAAGTCTAATAGCATCTAACTCCACTTGTCTGGGTGGTAGTAAAGGGATTACCTCGGAAAATAGTTTAGAAACTACCCTTTCGAGGGATACACTTTTGCATCTGCCAAAAATTTGAGGGCTTCCTTCTCTTCTTCTTCCAGAAGGTCAAGATCAAGAAGGGGATTGATAACCTTTTTTGAGTGTTTGATTTCTATAGGTATGGTAGGAAGGTGATTGATAAAATATAGTTTGTTCACAATAGTGGGCAGAGAGGTAAAATAAAAATCCAGATCTCAACTATCTTGTGCATCAACAATGGGAAGCTTAGCTAAGAAGGTAATGAAGGCCTCTAGAAGCTTATCTTTATCTTTTCTAGAAAGAATCAATAAGGAAAGCCAATCATTAATAGAAGCTGTGTTTAACACTAATATAGAGTGGGTGTGTATGGCTTGTTTCTCAAAATCTAGCAACTTTTATTGAAATTCTACACCCTTGAAACAAGACAGCATACACTGGGTCCCTACCGGAGGAATAGGAATGCCTTCTTCTATTCCATATCCCAGACGGGTGAGAGATGGAATCCAAAAAGCCTGAATAAAACAAAAAAAACTAAACCATCATTTATTTTATATCAATACTAAGTTTTCTTAATATATGATAGATACCCGACCAAAGGTATCTCGGGAAAATTGTGTGTGTGTTTGATTGAAAAATCCCATCACTTAGAATCATATACTGAGAGAACTTAAATATTGTTTGCACTTATCATATGGTTACAACAAAGAAAAGTAGAACTTTTTGATATAAAAATTGTTACAAGATCCTTCGGTACATAAAAAAATAATAGAAGCTTTAAGCCGGAACTCCTATCAGATGAAAGCAGGGATCTTTACCTGCCAACCAACCACAAGTACAATTAATTAGAATTAATTTGCACTAAATGGGTGATAGGTATATCAAGCAATCCCCACTACTTGTTATCGATGTCACACCCTGAAGCCCAACCCTACTCCTAGGTATATGTTACATTTTCTTTTGCTCGTCTATGTAGGTATGGTCGATTACAGGATGTGTAATTTCTTACAGGTTTACAAGGTTTGGAAATGGGGTCTCTAATTGCTAATGTCTTGGTTTGATTTTGCCCTTTGTGTGCTGCCATGAGCTTGTCCCGAATCCTTTGTAGCTTGAATATATCACGAGTGACACTCATCCTAGCTGCCTGCCTGTACGCCTGTTTGTGTTCAATGATTATGAGTTTAGCATTCTTTAGAGACTATACTATGTGTTGCTAAAGGGGCAACCCTATCGTTATGGTATATAAGTAAGCATTCTAATCTATAAGTACTCTTGATTTTTTGAAAATTTCGGAAGCATTCTATTTGTAAAACCGTTTATTTTTCAAAAAAACCATATTCCAAACAAGACCGATATCTGTCTTTACAAGAGGTGTCTTTATACAATAAAGGATTAATCATAAAGAAGAGCAGCTTTAAAACCTTTCATTTATACTTACAAACCTTATATCTAAGGTTTTTTGTACTAGTTTTTATAAACTGTATGTTGCCTTAGGGGTAGCCTTTCTCTCTATGGTTTTTAAAAGTACGATTCACTTTCGTGAAAATTTTGGCAGAATTTTGTTTGTTCTATCCTTTATTCTTAAAAAAATCCGTCTTTACACACTGACTTTGTCTTTATATGAGGTTATCCTAAACCCTCATGCAAAGTATTGATACCTCTTTATGCCCGATAATACTTACAAGACAAACTGATAAGAAAAAACAAAGCTTTGCTCTTTACTTTTTGAAAAAAAAATTATACTCAAGGCTTTCAATATAAGTTCACCTGATTGTTACTTGCAGTAGACATATTGAAGTGCTCCGTTTGCCTTTGGAAGTTCAAGGTAGTGCTCTCCTTGAAACTGTTTCCTTCAATTGTCAAGTAATTTTATAAAAAACTAGTCGGACCACACATCCTTTTTAGTTTAGGTATACTACATACCTGTTTACATGCCAAATTGCTGCTAATTGTGCTTATGAATGCACGCCATATACAAAAGTATGCAAAAATACGAGTGTGGGTGATCAATGTATTCTTTTTTGTGCCTATTGCGTGCCATTTACATGAATATGAGGTGTATTTGTTCAAAACTGTAAGTGAAACATTCTATTGCTATACTTTACATGTATGCATATCCTTCCAATGTTTAAACCGGATTGCATGTTGGTAGGCAAGTCTTAGTTCTATAGCTGGATATTTAAGTTTGTGATATCTTAGTTTTTTCATGTGCGTGCCTATAGCCGAGTACCTTATGCATGAGAAACCATTAATGGAAGACATGTTAAGAGAAGGAAATACTATGCCTTTCAAAAATCGTTCTGTGAGAAAAACTGTACACAAAGGGTGTTTTAAATACAGTACCGCTAATGTACTTCGACAGAAACTTGATAAAAAAACGATTTTACCTCCTCTGGACTGTGCGCAGCCTTCGAGCTGCTCTTGTGTGTAGGAGAGGACGATTCCTTTAGAATGCGTGTAGCGATTCCAAGCTTGTGTGTGTGCAAGAGAGGACGATTTCCTTTGGGCTACGTGAATGTGTAGCGATTCTACAACCCAAGCTTGTGTGTGTGTGTGTGCGTGTGTGTGTGTGTGTGTGTGTGTGACGCTCTGTGAAGAATACATTTGTATACGTGCTGAGGTTTGCCTTCGCATGCCCTGCGACGCCTTTGTTTTATAGGGAGTCCCCGTTCGGTGCCTTAAAGGCGGTGTTTTGGCTATGCCAGCTGCAGCGAGATTGCGCCATAGGTGGATACGGCGGTTTCTTTATGTTGCTTGCTACTACTAGTAAGTGTGTAGTTGCAAGTTGCTAAGCTTTAGGATAAAAAGTTTTTTTTTGTATAATATCAAGTTACTTTGGTGACCCTACAGTAAGCAAGTAGTGCTTCTTTTTGTTACATATTACTTGGTAAATTAATAAGTGCTCCAGTTGTGAAAAAGGAAAGGAAAATGCTTGAGATGTGGACACCATAATGCCATTGAGATCTTGCATGCATTATTCTCCATAGGGTGTACATTTACAAAAATTTGATAACTTGCAGTATGCTAACATGCATCTGGAAAATAGTTACAAAGTACTTGGCTTATGCCAGAATAAACCAAAATATAGGAGGGGTTCTTGCTTGAATGCTCCATCATCCTGCTCGTGCTGTATGTCCTCGTCTTTCTATTACTCCTCCGCCAATGATGTTGTTGTCTGTGTCATGACAAATATGTTAGTAAAACTGCCGTCATGTTAATATGTTAGCATGTGTGTGTTATGTGGTTGCATGTCCTTAGTATTATCAAGTGTTGGACATCATGCATCATTGTGTTCCATGTATTGTGTGCTTTTGTGTGTGTGTGTGTGTGTGTGTGTGTGTGTGTGTATCTCAAATCATGTGTTTAGACCTTAAATCTGCAAGGAATGAGTTGAGTATGACAAACATAGAACCGATCCAAAAATTGGGTCATAATATGTACAACATATACCAAGGGGTTGACCATGTAGGCCTAGGTGTGTGATATGTCAGTGCGTGTTCCATAGATTGTGTGTGTGTGTGTGTGTGTACATATGAGCAAGAACCCCTTACACTCCTAAATGTAGATGAAACAATAGCATAGATTTGAGTCCCTTTTGTTGTCTCATAGATGTCTTGAGCCGCTTCATGCCACATCGGAGCAGTGTTTTAACACATCTATAATATATCTAGTAGATGGAGAAGCCAGGAGAAGGAAAAGCTCTCATCAAATAACTTTAATTTGCATCTTAACTAAAAGGACTAAATTTAACGTGCTTGCAATGACATTGTTGTTTATAGAAATGGGCTCTCTCTCTCTCTCTCTCTCTCTCTCTCTCTCTACATCAAATGGATCTTTGAGGTCTCTTGGAACTTAGAATTGTTCTTACAATGTTAAAACTTCTAAGTTTTCTTCTTTTTCTTGTCCTAATGCCTTGCATAATCAGCTTATGTAATCTTAGCATGCAATGCACTCTTACTGCATACTTATGAACACATACAGAACACCAAAGCCTCAAAAGTAATGAGAGATGGTCACATCAAAATCGTAGACTCATAGAAAGATACTATAAACCTTACATTGAGATATCAATATTAATGTTGTCATCTCGTCCCGCAAAAATTAGATAGAGCATTACGCCAGAATCAGCCTTCTATCCATTCTCAATTTTCCTCTTCCGAACTTACATGAGGCATAGCCATTATCACCACCACCATCAAGGTCCATGTGCCTTTAATCCCTTGTTTAAGCATGAAAAACCAGCTAACATAATTAGCAATTGGGCTCCAAACGATGCTACAAAAACACAAAAATGAATAGTTAAGCCTCAAGAGAAAGGAAAAAGGAATGGGTGCATGCAAAATAAGGTCTATATAGAGAGCTTTGCTGCAAACAACAGAGTTTTTTACTTGCTACAATATTTTTCTCATTTTGATTGAGTTTCATAGTATTGTGCTCCGACACACACACACACACACACACACACACACACACACACACACACACACACACACACACACACAGAGGTTTGAGCATCATCATGACTTCTTGGAAGCCCTACCATGGAGCTTTTGTACCCCTAGTCTTGAAATGCCTTATCTATACAGAACCTGCGTTGTCGACTTTGTCTCGACAGCTCCATGCATAGGTGCTCCCCCCCTCTATAGCTGGCCATGATGGAAAGCTAGCTCCTCTCTCTCTCTCTCTCTCTCTCTCTCTCTCTCTCTCTCTCTCTCTCTCTCTTTCCAAGTTGCCTCTTCCAATCCCCCTCACAGACTGCCTATTCACCTTGTGCAGGCCCGGCTTGTGGCATCTGTACTCCCCAGTCGTCTCGTGCATGTCGAGTCTCGGAGTCTCCTTCCTATGCTCAGATTCTCTTCCTTCTCCACTTGGTGAGCCTGACCGATCCATTGCACCCCCACGCGCATGCGCATGCGCACGCGTGCACACACACACACACACACACACACACACACACACACACACACACACACACACAGAGAGCTAGTAATTGCCGCTTTGAGAGCCTCCGCCTGTTCGCATCCCATCCCCTCCAAGCTCTCGTTAGAATTGAATCTCGGAGGGCTTCCTAGAGTCGTAACATATTTGACTGCTCGGGCAACGAGCTCAACTCTCTCTCTCTCTCTCTCTCTCTCTCTCTCTCTCACTCTCACACACACACACACACACACACACACACACACACACACACACACACACACACACGCACACACACACACACACACACACCACAGAGCCTCCACCTGTTTGCCTCTAAGGGCTTCCTACATGACAACGTGCACACAAGGAGCTTTGGACGCATTTCTATATAGAAAAAAAAATATAATTACTAAGCAACTTACTAGATTGAATACACATATCTAGTAAGAGTGCAAACATGTAATAATGAGAATACTCCTATATGGTTGTAACCATAAT
Organism: Adiantum capillus-veneris; assembly: GCF_014529385.1. NCBI lineage: Eukaryota > Viridiplantae > Streptophyta > Polypodiopsida > Polypodiales > Pteridaceae > Adiantum > Adiantum capillus-veneris. The sequence goes on along the minus strand of NC_140951.1, from coordinate 68,286,609 downwards.
ATTTTAGCTATATGGGAGTTTTAAGTAACCATGTAGCAAGAATTTCTTACTAGTTTGTCTCGGATTCTCCTAGATGGTTGTAGCCATGATATTATAGCTATATGGTAGTTTTAACTAACCATGTAGTAAGAAATTGTTCTTTCTCCTACATGGTTGTAGCCACAAAATTCTATCTATGTAGTTGTATTATAATAATTCACATGAATAATCAATTTAACATATCATATATAGAATAGCACACACTTTTTGATAAAAGAGATAAAGATTAAATAGAAAACTAAAATTGATCATTTTCATATAGATGTCTTTCAAAAATTCTTACAAAGTCCATCATACAACTATTCGTCTTTATCATTGGCTACTTCTACATCCTTTAAAAAAAAAGAGCTAATTTTTTCAAGTCTTACAATCATCATGCCTTCTATTAGAAGCCAAGCTACCAAGTCTTCACACATAATAGAAGAGCTAGTTTCACATGCTTTTCTACAAAACAAAAGGAGTTCGATTTTTTTAAAGCCATGTAAGTAGGCTTCACAAGTGGATACACTTCTTCAACTCTTCTAACCCCAAACCATTTTATCAAGATGGTTTCTTGATCTTCTCTAGTGAGTTTGCGTGCCTACATAACAAACCACAATAAAGACTTAAACTAGAGAATATGGTTGCAATCTTTTCAAGAGTAAGCATAAGATATATTTGTAAGATTGAAAAAAAACCTGCACTTCCATGGTAGCCTTCTCATTAGAAACAAAAACATCTTTCTCAACATCCTAAAAGAGAGACAAGACACATTACTTTAGATTTATTACCATAGTATAAGTGTTTAGAGCCATCAACAAAAAACAAAACAGCTACCTTTGACTTTGTATTCCTCTTAACTTTTGACCCTTTTTTTTTTTTTTTTGAAGGAGTTCAGCAAGCTTAGTTGTAGCCTAAGACATAACCCAAGCTTATCTCAATGACATTTATTTAACAAGTTTACAATTAGCATTAGTTTAATAGTATAATTTAAATACCTCTGTTTTGAGTACTCTTTCTAAAATGCCCTCATCGCACCCTTTAGATGCAATTTTTTCAACTTAATTTAACTTATCTGATATCTACCAACACAAAAAACACAACTTAATTTTTTTTAACATCTCTAAAAATGTTACACAATGGGAAAAAAACATGAACAAAATCTCACCGGCTTCTCGATTGAAGTTTCATGAGACTTATCACCAGCAGACAAAGAATTGAATCCACATCTCCTAGTGCACTAGAAAAGATATTTTCTTTCGTAAAATTTTGATACTCCTAAGCCAACATTTTCACATAAATAAATCATCATGTAGATACGAAATGAGAGAGAGCAAAAAAAGTAGCATGTTCTTCATATACCTCATATGCATCCATATGATTTTCATCATTGTCCCAAGATATTTTTGGAATGTATATATCAGGTTCTTTCTAAATACATAAGACATACACAAAACTTTAAAAAATCTTAAAAGATTGGCATTACATTTGTATAAAGAATAGTATATATCAATTACCGGTGTGGATTCTGAGATGTCTTTATCGCCCTCCACCACATTACAAAGTTCTCATCATAACCTTGCTTGGAAGCATCCTCTTCCTAATAAAAATTACTCAATAAGAAACTTAATATCAAAACTCTTAAAAATCATTCTATACTATTACCTTTGTTGATAATTTTGTCTCTTTCTCTACACCATCATTGTTAAGCTCTTCAACATCATGAGTATCCTTAAAAATGTAACATAATTCAAAAATAAGATAAACATCTACATAGCATATGATTTGAAGGAAAAACAAAAAGATAATACAAAAACTTATACCATTATAGCGCCTTTGCAAGCCTTTTGTTTGCTCCACTTTCTCTTGGACGCCAATGACTTGATACACCAATTGTAAATGTCGGACTCTTTCCACAAATAGTCCACCCCATATAATTTCACTAGCTTTAGCTCACCCATCTTCTCTCGAATGATACTCAAAACCATATCTTTACCCTTGCTATTATGTCTCAAATCTTTAATTGGCCCTACCTTTGCAAACCACCCTCGCACCATCGCATAATTTGCACACAACACTCTATACTGGCCATGATCCTCTTTTTTAAGAAATTCTCTACCATACAACTTATTGTGCTCTCTATGTTTAGGTGGAGGAGCTCTAAATACTTGATCATATATGATCGGATCATATGGAAGAGAACTAGTTGATTTACCAACAACCCTTTTATTACCCAAAGAGTGGTGTTCCCTCCAAGCGTCGAGTAGTTTCACAGTCTCCCCACGAGGAAGTGAAACTAGTTGCTGAAAAATTGACTGTGGAAGATCCGTGCGAGCCCTACAAGAGTAGTCAACACATGCAGATAAGATGGACTCCAAAAAGTTTAAATTTGTGCCACTTGAGATATAACTCGAACAATACAAAAAGTTAAGATAAAATAAATCATAGAGAGAACAATGCTCAACCATATAATAAAATTTAAACCACAAAATCATTTAATTCTCTAATAACAAAAGCCTAATGTGATCAAGTACTTTATAAATGTCTTTTTCTCATGTCCTTGACTTATGGACATCTCCACAAAATAGGGATCCATTGATCACTTTCTCCAAGATTTCTAACTTTTTTACGTTTTAGTACAATCCAATCTTTGATTAAAAGAACACAAGAATCCCAATCTCTCCATGTGGTTTCCTCCTCATAAACTTTCCATATATGAGGATCACTTGCATCAGATTTCAAAATAGGAAGCTTTGTGATTTTGCTGTCACATTGTACACATCTTACAATAGCATGGTTGAATTGTACTATACCAGTGTTTTCTAAACGGACTTTGACAATGTCATCTTGCTCCAACCACAAGGGTACATTCCCACAATTTCCTTCCATTAGTAGCTTAGACCTCTGCTTTAGGTCCTTAACTTCATATGCAATCTATCTTTGGCTCCTTGGTAATGGCAATGGGATAAATTTATGAAGCAAAGAATAGATAGGCTGCACACAATCCCAAGTAACTGGAAGCGGTGTTTTCTCAAGAATGCTCATTCCAGTCATTGTATCTATGACTAATTCCTCTAAAAAACTATCTCCTGAAATACATTGTTTGTAGTAAGTTGCACCAAAAAACATCATTGCTTTTCCATCAAGCTGCATGGAGAAGAAAGAGGTTATGCAAGCTTTCCAATGACCTCGCTGCTCAGACAAGGTGTCTGACGCATCCACCTTTACAACTACATCATTACCAATCTTGAAAAGTTCTCCTTTATAGAAGACTTTGTCATATGTTTGCACGTCACCAAATGAAAAGTTTTCATCATCGATGTTCCAAAAGCTCCTTAAGTAGGTAATATCCCCAGATGTTGTAACCCTATAATTACCCCTCCTCTTTGATATTGCAATACCCTTCATAAGAATGTTATCAGTACAAGATGCTCTCTTGCCATACTTTAAGATGCACACACCTTTTTGTGATTATTGTTTGTAACTTTGGTTATCTTTTCAAGGTAAAATGATATTTAATTGTGGATTGATTTAACTTAACTCTTATCAATGCAAGAGGCTCACAACAAGAGAAATCTTGACCTTGTCGCCAAAGAGGAGGAGCAAGGTAGGTGGATAGACGAGGAGCCTGCATGCACTACATCCTCACAAGATAATAGGATGATGGTCCATCGATATTGATGTATAGCCAATAGTGTCTAGTTTATTTAAGTTTTGATCATCCATATTCAATTTGTTCCAATTGTTTTTGTCTATTTGCTTAGTGTCAAGATTTTTTTTCGAAATTGTGATCATCCATACATTCGGTTTTGTTTATGCAAAAACTCATTGGTTTCTTTCTTTTGTAGTATATGTATAACACCCCCAAGTGTACATTGTCCACTTCAAATCCTATTGCCATGTGTGGTTTACATCTGTGTATGTATTTGTGTGTGAATTATGTGCGCGTATGTCATGTGTGCATGTATGATGTGTATAGAATGTGTGTGCGTGTGTGTGTGTGTGTGAGTGAGTGAGAGAGAGAGAGAGAGAGAGAGAGAGAGAGAGAGAGAGAGAGAGAGAGAGAGAGAGAGATACATAACCCAAATAACCGAGGAGCTCCCACAATTAGAAGCTCTCTCATTTAAATGATTTTTTTTAAAAACGGTCTAGTGTTGCTTGAGCAACACCCTTAAAAATCAGTTTTATGCCTCGCTTAAGCGACGTTGACTCTAGCGATGCTTTAAAGCGTCCCTAGGTCAACAAAGGCTTCTAGTAGTGAGGGTAAAAACACATAAGACTTTGTTGTACAATGGATGCTATGCATTTCTTATGAAGCTGAAATTTGTGTTGGCATCACACATAATAGTAATCACTTACGTTTTTGGCATTTCTCAAGATGATATTGATAACTATTTTGCTTAATAAATTATGCTAGCAGTAGTGAATGATTCTTTTTGTGGATATCATGAAGTTTCATTCATACAAGGATAGAAGTCTCTATGTAATTATGTACACTTAGGGTGATTGTTTATGATTATATCTACCATGCATGCATTGTTCATTGGCAAGTGAATTTGCCTAAACTCCACATGATCAAGGGAATCAAGGATGTTGCATTCTATATGGCTATGAACCTGAATGTGTGGCACTATAGTTTGGGCTCCTTCCATCTAGCCCCTCCTCCTCTTGCCCCAAACCTCTCTCTCTCTCTCTCTCTCTCTCTCTCTCTCTCTCTCTCTCTCTCACACACACACACACACACACACACACACACACACACACACACACACACACACACACACATTTCTTGAAACCAGCGCACTAATATGTCTCTCTATTCTTTATTGATGCAGACTACAAAGAGAAACTTCTCACTCTCTCTCTCTCTCTCTCTCTCTCTCTCTCAATCTAATTTTTTGAAATGAGCGCATGAGGTGTATCTGCTACTATTAAATCGAGTGTAAATTCATCCATTTCGATCCAGCAACAGACCACACTTATTGTAGTATAACAAAGAGAGAGAGAAGAGAGGAAAAAAACTAGAAAAGAATACTCCACGAGAAGGGATTCACTTCCACAATGTTTGGCCAAAATACCTTTCTTCTTATTAGACGTATATAAATATATTAAATTTTATATTTTGGAAGCCATTTAATTTTAATAGCTCCCCACAATTTTGGAAGAATGAAAATTCCTTTCAATACTTTAAGACAAGCACCATCTTCTCCCTCTTGTCATGCACAATCGTCCAGCACCATCTTCTCCCCCATGCTAGGGTTAATCCAAGTGCACCATCTTCTCCCTCACTGTTTGTGTGTGCAACACCATTAATCATATGCTTGGCACCATCTTTTCCCTCTTTGTCCCCATAGGCACACACCATTAATCATATGCTTGTGCTAAGGTGTGTTCTCTCTCTCTCTCTCTCTCTCTCTCTCTCTCTCTCTCTCAGCTAGTGCAAGTACTCTCTCTTTTTTTGTGAGTGCAAGCCTTTGTCTTTCTCTATGTGTGTCACATATGCCGCAATATGCACGCACACACACACACACACACACACACACACACACACACACACACACACACACACACACACACACACACACAACATGCAATTGGTGGATTGTGATGAACTACAGGAGCCAATTACAACAAAAATATTTGTCCATGTTGCACCTTCAATCACATGATTGCTGCCATTATTTGCACTTGAATAGTGGCCTCTCTCTCTCTCTCTCTCTCTCTCTCTCTCTCTCTCTCTCTCTCTCTCAGATAGCTAGCACAAGTGCTCTCTCATTTTCTTGGATTTTAGGCCTTTGTCTTTCTCTCTATGGGTCACACATGCAGGCATGCATGTGCATGTGCATGTGCATGTGCACATGCACACACACACACACACACACACACACACACACACACACACACACAACAACAACAACAACAACAACAACAACAACAACATGCAGTTGGATCATGATGAACTACATGAACCAATTCCAACAAAAGTATTTGTCCATGTTGCACCTCCAGTTGACCATTGCCATGATTTTCACTTGAATAGTAGCATCTCTCTCTCTCTCTCTCTCTCTCTCTCTCTCTCTCTCTCTCTCTCTCCAAGCTCCTCCAAACTCCTCCAGTGAACAACACGTGGATGCCTCCCAATGCAAGCCCTCCCACCATAGCCACTAGAGATACACCTTTTGCTTATAACGAAGTTGATTATGCCATTCTTGAAACAATACATATCTTTTTCAAGAAGCAAATTTATTGCCCTATCAAGTCTTGTTGGCCTCGTTACCCAACCAATGCTTTTGTGAGAGCGATAGACATAATTGGCAAATTGATATTAATGGGCTTTTTCAGTATCTCACTCATTCTCTCCTTGCATGCACACACAACATTAGACAAAGATTCCAACCAATGTTGGGTTATAGGCTAGTGGCCCGTGGACACGGGTTGTGGCCGGGTGCCCGCCCATTATTCTTTGGTTATAATGTCTAATAAGGAGTGGAGAGGGTTACTCTCAATAGATCCACCAAACACCTCTATATGCACATCATCCCCTTCACCTTCTCTCCTTCCCTCTCTTGCACTCCGCATCATGTAACCTACAAGTGGCATCAGAGCCCGGGAACCCCGATCCCGAGCCCCGGCTACCTGGCATGTGTAGTGACCCTTTTGGAAGCTTGGGAGCATGGCGGGATTTGCAGGAAGTTGACTAAGCAAGCCTTGAAGGCACCTTGCAATTGAGAGCCAAATTAAAGAAGCTGAATAGAACCAAATGCAAAGAATCGGAGCATTACTAAATTACCCACACACACACACACACACACCGAATTGGGGGTCATGAGCAAGCCAACAAGCAACAAAATTGGGGGAGAATCTAGAAATTGGGCAATAGAACTGCGAGCTCAGCAAGGCAAGCAATTAATGGCCAGTAGCAGTGTAATTAAGCAAGTAGAAGCAAGGGAAGCAACATTGCAATCGACGAGGATCTTGCAAAATCGAGCAGTGATTCTTGGGAAATAGGTATGTGAGCAGAACCAAGTGTAGAACAAACTAGTGCAGCAAGTCAATGAACAAGAAATCTGTAGCAAAATCGACCACACACACGCACGCACACCCATCTCAGCATTGCCTAACAGTCCAACAAATCTTCCATTTCAACTGTTTGCATTAATTTTGAATGTACACAAAGCTACAAAAGTTGATTTTTTTTTTAAAATGACTTTACACACAATGTGTGCAAGCCTTCACTCCAACGAGCACCTTGACACCTCGATTCCCCGCTCACCTCCCAAGAGCTGTAAGAGAGAGAGATTCTCACCGTAAGAGCACAAATTGTGGAGAAATAGCGAGTAAGAGAAGAGAGCATGAAAGAGAGAGAACGACGTGCAAGAGAGGGAAGGAGAGAAGGTGAAGGGGATGATGAGCATACAGAGGTGTTTGGTGGATCTATTGAGAGTAACCCTCTCAACTCCTTATTAGACATTATAACCAAACAATAATGGGTGGGCGCCCCCATGGGCCACTGGTCTATAACCCAACAATCTCCCATTTGCAGCCAATGTGGCCCAAATTTCTAAAGAATGTAGGGACTATTATGTACAATTGTTGTACAAACATAAAGCGTGAGCTTCACCTATGCCCATCATCTATATGGTATGTGCGAGACTGCATTTGCGGTTAAGCTCTTTGTTAGAGCATCCACTGGGTTTTCATCCGTGTGAACTTTGACTAACTCAATGCATTTGCTAGCCAAAATATCCCATACCACATGATACTTGACCTCTATGTGTTTTGACTTGGAGTGAAATACGGGTTTCTTTGCTAACGCAATTGCACTCTGACTGTTGCAATAAAGGAGTGGAGTCTCGTGTATACCAAGGTCTCCCACTAGACGAGATAACCACACAGCTTCCTTACTGGAACTAGAAATTGCAACATACTCTACCTCAGTGGTGGAAGAGGAAGTGCAATTCTAAATACATGATCTCCAAGAAACTACCGCTCCAGCAAACAAGAAAACATAACCAAATGTGGATCACCTAGTGTCCACACAACTTGCCAATTCAGTGTATCCAACTATGGATGCATCATTGTTCCCAAAACGTAAGCACTTTTTAGTTGAGCCCTTGATGTATCTTAAGATGTGCTTCACTGCTTCCCAATGCTTTTTGCATAGATTTTCCATAAACCTGCTGACCACTCCCACTGCATATGCAATGTCTGGCCGTGTGCTAACCATGGAAAACATAACAATGCCAACTGCCAAAGAAAATGGCACCTTTTCCATCTCTGCCTTTTTAGTATCTGATTTGGGACAATCATGCTTGCTAAGTTTTTTGTACACAGCCATTGGGGTACTCAATGCTTTCCCCCCTTGTATATTAAAACGTTGCAAGACCTTGTGAATATACTCTTCCTATGAAAGTTCAACTATACAACGTTTGCAATCTCTCTTGATATGCATACCAAAAAAATGATGTGTATCACCCAAATCTTTCACAGAAAACTGCTTGCTTAAGGCATCCTTGAGAAGGACAATCTCATCTTCTGACTTCTCGGCTATGAGCATACCATGCATAATAAATATGTTGATTAGCACATTGAATTGGCTAGCTAGTATACTAAGTATGCTAACAAAACTTGTGTAACCTATACACCCATCCAAGGCTCTTGAAGCCACTCTCATCTCTGCTAAATTTGCCTCGCAAATGTTGGTTGCACGTATGGATAGCTCTTGCTTACATCGCTATTGTGCATTGTTGTTGTGAGTGTTGCTATGCTACAACCAAAGCATTGTTGTGCACTATTGTTCTGAGTGTTTCTATGCTACAAAGTGCCTAGCTATTCCTTTTGTTGTATTGTAGCAGTCGCACCATCACTACGCAGCCTCACTCTCACCGCTTATGCACATGTATTGCACCCTTATCGACATCCATATCATGGATTGATTCAAACACACACACACACACAAACACAAACACACACACACACACACACACACACACACACACACACACACACACACACACACACACACACACACAATACCATGCATATTCATCCACTTTTGAGAGTTGAGAGCAAAGATCAAGGCTCCAAGTCCTACGAAAAAATATAGTGTCCACACACACACACACACACACACACACACACACACACACACACACACACACACACACACACACACACACACACATGCACAGAGGGTCTGTCTCCAACCTTGCTATTCCGGGCTAGCTAAGAAGCAACCATAATAGTTCGGTTACCATTGCCACTTCATTTCCCTGATCTCATTGTTTGCAACTTTTGTTAGTGTTTTCTCCGTCTGATCCTTGCTTGCACCAAAGCCTATCCATGTCCACAATGTTCTACAATGTAGCCTCTTGCAATTAAAGAGGTTTTCTCTACATCGTCCAATTGTGGTGGGTGGGGCCACTTTCGAGCCGCGTAGGCCAAGAAAAGCATGGCCATTGGGTCACACACACACACACACACACACACACACACACACACACACACACACACACACACACACACACACACACACACACACACACACATTAGATCTTGAGATCAAGATTTTTCTAGTAGATCTTTGACATCTATTTGGATCAATACAAATTATCTTCTTCTTCTCCCCTCCTCCTCCTCTCTCTCTCTCTCTCTCTCTCTCTCTAAGCATATGTGATACGTTAAACTCCGTGTGCATCTCTCTCTCAAACACACACACATGCACACGGAGTTTAATGTATCACTGTATGCTTAGAGAGAGAGAGAGAGAGAGAGAGAGAGAGAGAGAGAGAGAGAGAGAGAGAGAGAGAGAGAGAGAGAAAGAGAGAGTAGTCAAGGGAGAGAGTTGGGTGCTTCAGCACAACACTAGGTATTGTTTACCATCCCAAAGTAACAAAGAGAGAGATAGAATGGAAAAACAGGGGAAAAAAAGGAGATACTTCCATCACAACATCGAAGCAACAAAGCTAGTGTGTGCAAAAAGCCTTTCAGTTGTCTTTGATTTCAGTTAAGGAAAGGCAGCATGTACTCTTCCATCTTAACACAATGTTACTTCTTCACTTTGATTGTGTTTCTGTAGTATATGATCTAAATACACATACATACCAAAGCTGAGAGCTCTAGTACTATGTGGTACTCACACTCTCAAACTTGTAGCGAGCATAATGTATGATTTAACTCTTCTCCATGGCCCCAACGCCCTATCTCACATCGAAGGGAGTGGGAGCAAAGTCAAATAGATAGGGTAGTGCGTATTGCTGACAAGGGGATAGGCTCAAGCATGTAAGGGTGAGTACAAGTGTCATGCATCCCATCTCCCAAACCACATCTTTATGTCTTGCATCCATCCGATGCTCAAGATCTTGACTTTATGTCTTTTGAAATTTTTTACTTGCTTCCCATGCAATTGTAGGAAGTTGATGTGAGGAATTTTGATGTATCTTTATCATGTACTCCACAACCCTTTCCATGCCCATAACCTTAATTGGAAGAGATCCCAACTCAAGAAGTGGAAGCATATATGGTGCTTGTGTCTTAACTTGGAGAAAGTTTGTAAGAAAACACTTTTGGACATTCTCAAACTCTTTCCAAGTAGAATTTGAGATGCTTCCGTCTCATACTTCAACTCCATAAAGAAGAATCAATGTCACCAATGTGTCAAAAAGGTACTTCTTGAGAACCCAAGACTTGATGTTTCCCACATTACACATGTTTGCACATGCATAGTACGCTCTCTTTCCCACTTCCAAATGACACATATCACCATTCATGCCACTTGTGATTGGTCGGAACCTCAAGACCAAGTTACTTAAAGCTCTCAACAACTTCATGAAGGGGATCGGGGAGCACCACAGACGGAGAGTGAGAGAGAGAGAAGGAGACACACACAATGTGGGTGGGGAGACTCAAAGAGTGAGCAACCCCCTATACACTTATGCTATGTATAAGGTATACAAGTCAGTGGGCGCCCAGACTCTGGGCGGTCGGGCAAGGCACAGGCGCCTATACCCCAACAACTATTGAAGGGGATCGGGGAGCACCACAGACGGAGAGTGAGAGAGAGAGAAGGAGACACACACGATGTGGGTGGGGAGACTCAAAGAGTGAGCAACCCCCTATACACTTATGCTATGTATAAGGTATACAAGTCAGTGGGCGCCCAGACTCTGGGCGGTCGGGCAAGGCACAGGCGCCTATACCCCAACAACCTCCCACTTAAAGGCGACTGTGCCTTTAAGCAAGGGAGCCTAGTCTAAAGACTACAAAAGGTGAGAGAAAACCGCTCTCAACCGATGCCCACTGGCTGGCTGTGATCGTGTGCATCCGGTTGTCCTTCTCCCGTGTAAGTCCATACACCACCAGACGTACCGCACACGTACTGCAAGTATGTACGCAATACCTGCATATCTCCCTCGTGCACTATGCCATCATCAGTCAACAAACGACTGACAACCCCAACTGCAAATGCTGTTACTGCAGCTGCGATATCCGGTCTCAAGATCAACATCTCATACATGAGACCACCGAATGCCGATGCAATGCTAGCGGGCCCTGCTAGCTCTACGGAGCATGCATCAATATATATATCCCTGGCAATAGGCATCTCTGACTGACAAGGCGTGTCAGCCACATGCATCTCCTGACTGTCCACAAAAGACGCATCAACTTGTTGTGCAACTTCAGAGCAAACCAGCTGCTCTAGGTGTCTGCCAGAAGACATATCCTGCACAACTATATCCCCATGCTCACTGTCGAGCATAGAAAGGAATGATTGCATAATCGCTGACGTCTCAGCCTCCTCTGAAATCATCCACTGCGAACATGACCACTCAATCTGTTGTGACTCACTAGAGCTCTCATGCTCTAACTCCGTATGCATAGACTCTTGCACAACGTCCTCCTGTCGTGACTCACTAGAGCAAGACCGCTCTACCTGTCTATCTTGCATAGAAGTATCTCGCACAACTGACTCTTTGCTTTGCTCAGTCACTAGCAAAGCATGCATGTCTGACTCTGTCACCTCTCTGTGTGACTGCTCAAGTCGTACCCCAACTGTGTGCACAACGAGCTCACTACTCTGCACTCCATGCAAAGTACCCTGCAACCCATGAGCAAAAGAGACTCGCCTGCTCTCTCGCTCTCTACCTGGCTGCGTGATCACAGAGACAACACTGTCTCTCCCGTGATCCACATGCAATGGGTAACCTGTACCACTCCCGGCACCTCTCGCAATCACTAGCGAACCCAAATGCAACGCAAAAGATCGCTCAAGCAGCGATACCCGATATCCACTATCCCGTAACTGTCTGACTGAGATCAAATCCCGTCTCAGATCTGACACATAATGCACATAACGCAGGGTAAATCTCATACCACTGGGCAAGGACAAACATACGTCTCCTGCACCCTCAATGTCATACACAGCACCATCAGCCATGTGCACACAACCAAGTCTCCCACTAGAAAACGTGCTAAACCACTCACGATGCGACGTGACATGGAAAGTAGTATCTGAATCTAGTAACCAATGTGAAGACAATGTGCAATCTGATATGCAATCCGTAGACATAAGGTCGTCTGAAGACAAGCTAGATGTAAATGTGACATCGTCGTCACAAGCATACTTAGTAACCACCGTACTGATCTCACTAGCATCTGTCGTGCCCAAATCTGCATCACGCATCTGTCGCCTCCGTTGTCTCAAACGCCTGAAACATCGACGCCTAATGTGCCCTCTATGTCCACAATGCCAACATGTCAAGTCTCTATGCCGTCGAGACTTGCGTGTGGGACCAATCTCTCCCATGGACATAGAAGTGGCACTAGACTCCCCAATAGGCATGGATGCCGCGTACATAGCATGTAAACTCTGCCATAAAGCATGAGTTGTAGTCTCCCTCGAGACCTACCAGTAAACAGACTCAACCAGATGCAAACAAATCGTAGACATGGCTAACTCATCAAGATCCTGCCAATCATCATCACGCATAGAATTGGGCTTCGCCGATAAACCACGCAAGGGTTTATCCTGCCCCAAATCCGCCAATGCAACAAGCATATGCTCCTTCCAAGCAACAAAATCTGCACCATCAAACTGTGTCAGACCATAACGCTGGAAGTCAAATGAAAAATCAGCCATAATGCTCGCAAAAGAGCAACCAACAATGAGTAGAAAATTTCAACCAAATCAGCCCTAAACTGGCTCGAATCGCATCAACAAAAGTCTGCAAATATGGTTGTAAATCAGCCCCAAAATTCAGCTCTTAAACAGCTGCATAAACAAGTCACAAATGTGTCCCAAATCAGCCTACAACTGAGTCATACATGGACACCTGCAAAGAGGAAACAATGGCTGAAAATTCAGCGCCCAAATAAGCCCTCAAACCTGCCTGTAAACTTGTAAACCTGTAGCTGAAACCTGCTGAAAAACCTCAAGCCATTAGTGCTTGAATCCGGCTACCTAGTTCGTAGCCACACAAGCATACATCACAATACTCACTCCTGTGAGTGTGCCAAGATAACTGTACGCCTGTCAAACCTGTGAGCTAATCACTAAGCCCACACTGTGCGGTATCGATGCATACACACGCACAAATCTCCCACCTACAGAGAACACCGCACGCAAATGCTGAGTGCAACCCGCAATCTCTACCTAGATCGCATAAATGATGCGCATAAAACTCCTGGGAAAATTTCGCTAGAGTTTCGTCAGTAAAACGGCCACAAAACTAGTAACCAAACTGACTGCACGCTCAAAACCATGAGCAACCAAAGCGCATCAAACCGTACTCCAAATTCATGCACCAATCTCCACACTTTGCATACATCATTGCAAACACCTGCAAATCTAGTACACAAATATCTGCTCTATCTGTGACTGCCGAAAAACATGCTCGAGGCATACATTGCCGAGCTCAAAATGCAATCACATTAGTCTCCCTGAGCATCAAACCACATAAGGCATACATCGTATCCTCCCACCTGTGAGGAAACTTGCAGCAAATATCACTCTCACATCTCAGAGCAAACCATGTGTGGAATCCTCGACACACAATAAACAACTGCTGCCGCTGCAAAAAATTCAGCGTTCAGAATTTTAAAATTTTGATATGACGAGCGCGTTCGGAGCATGCCAAAACCCCAAGGTAGACTCCTGGATCACATGTATCTGAGTCCGGGTGTGAAAGCTATGCCAAAAACCTCCGTTTCGACCCAAAAACGCAGCACAAACTGCCAAAAGAGGGCTGAAAAATGCAGCTCCTCACCCGTAGCTCGAATGAAGTTTTTGATGGCTCGAATGGCTTCAAAAGGAGGGTAAAACGGCAAGACACTTGCAGGAAAAGTTCTCGGAAAGCTGAATTTGCCGATGCCGAAGTCGAAACCCTGTTTGCACTCTTGAAAGTGCGCGCACGAGCGGACGCGATTTCGGGAATGAAACTGGCTCTCCGCTGTCGTCGTGACTGTGCACACACGCGCTCCCTCCGCACCTACGCTCTGATACCAATTGAAGGGGATCGGGGAGCACCACAGACGGAGAGTGAGAGAGAGAGAAGGAGACACACACGATGTGGGTGGGGAGACTCAAAGAGTGAGCAACCCCCTATACACTTATGCTATGTATAAGGTATACAAGTCAGTGGGCGCCCAGACTCTGGGCGGTCGGGCGAGGCACATGCGCCTATACCCCAACACTTCAAGTGTCTCATTGTTGTACACAATGCATATATGGCTTCTCCTTATGGTTAGTTTTCAAAAGAATAACCATCATTTTGGATTCATTTACAATCAGCCCACTATGCAAGCAAAATCTCTCAAGGAAAACCATAAGCTTTTGTGCATAAAGTGTGTGCTAGAAGCCCTACATCATCCACATACAACAAAAGCATGATTACCGCATTGCAAATAATGACCTCTTCAATGCCTTCTTCTTGCATAAAGTCAAGTACCCTTTGTTCCAATTGATCAATGCAGACACCAAAGAGAGTTGGTGACAACAAATATCCTTGGTTAATCCCATTAGTGCTTGCAAAAACTTTTGAAATTACTCTCCCCATGCGCCATAGACATATCACCTTCTCATACAAGAAACCGCAAGCATGAACTCACTTGGCACTTGGAGTCTTCCATCCTTCTCTATCAAAGGCTTTCTTAAAGTCCACAAAGCAAAAATAAAATTGCTTTTCTTTCAACCAACTTTCCTCCATGAGAACACAAAGAGTGACAAGATGATCAATGGTGTTATGGCATCGACGAAAACCAGCTTGTCCTTTTGCGTGCTTGCAATTCTCTTCAGCCCAATCACTCAATTTTATCTTCATTATACACCCAAACAACTTTGCCATAAGAGACCCAATCATTTTATTCCAGTAGGTATTTACATTCTTTACATCCCCTTCACTCTCCATAGATATTTCAAGAAAGCGCACAAAAGAAAGAACAAGAAGCAAGAAGAGAGTTGTGCCAATTGGAGATAGAGGAAAATGAATCGTGCAAGAGGTAGATAAAGGCAAAAAGAGGTGGTCACAACCTCTCAACTTCCCAACCTCCCAAATCACACTACCCACTCCCCCTTTCTTTTCTTTATTCCAAAATTGAAAGGTTACATAGCTTTAAATGTTAAGGCATAGCTTTTCATTTGGTGTGTACATGGAAATGGCTTTGAATTTCAAAAATAAGAGACATTACATGCCTTGGAATTGGAATTGTAGCCCTGCTAATAGCCAAGCATTTACAAAGTAATATGGGTTCAAATTACATAGCAACAAGGGTACACATCCGCCTAGTCCCATAAAAACATGGGTAAATTAATCAATCTTGAGAAAAGACGCATCTTCTTAGACTTTTTTATTATGAAATCGGAGGTTATCACCACCCCCCCACCCACCCCCCGTCTCATAATTGCAAAACAAACTTGAAAGTAGACAAACCTGAAATGAACAATGCATATGCTCTCTACAATGCCATTTCATTAGTGTGAACCATGAGTTGTAAATGCAAAACTTTAGAGTGCACCAACTTGTAATCTTAAGCAAATAATCATAAAACTTTCTTTGCTAGATTGTGCAAGAATTGACGGTTGGATATGCAAGAGTAGAACTGTCATAAAATCTAATATCTAATATATAACCAACCCAAATGATTTTCTCATATTAAATTGATCACTTAATGTGGGAGAATAAACGGGAACAAGTGTTAAGATATAGACATGTGCTTATAGATATATCTCAACACGGGGCCAATGGTAAAGGGGCCCAAATGAGAGATGGTCTATCAAAGAGGAAGGCTAACAAATGGAGCATAAGACCTTAGGGTTAGCTTCATTGAAGACCTCCAATAATGTGTGTAAAAGGCCTTTGACCTTAGGTAAGTTAGGGCTGAGCTTGAGGCGCGGGAACCCAACCCAGCTCGAGGTGCTTGTCCTGCTTGTCATGCTTGATGACTAAGGTGCTTGAGGTGCTTAATTATTGAGATGCTTGAGGTTCTTGACATGCTTGAGATGCTAGGGTTGCACTTGAGGTGAGAACCCAGCCTAAGCTTAAAGTGCTTATGAGCCAAGCTTGTGGTCATAGGAACTGGGCCTATGCATGAGGGGCTTGAGGTGTCAAAAAGTCAAAGGTTCAATCCCTACAAGGAGGGGGCGAGCCCTACATGAGGGGGGATGAGAGAGAACACCCACACACTCACACAAGGCATGCATGGTACAAAGAAAGCAAAAGGGACACTTGTCAAGTTCCTCCTCATGTTGCCCTCATGGTGTGCCTGAAGCCTATTGGTTGGCCACCCAAGGGGTCCAATAATAATTTAGGAGATTTAATTAATTGATTTAGAATTTATCTAGCCCTCTCTCTCAAAGGGGAAAGGGGGACACTTGTCTCAAGGCTACCCTTGCTGCTGGTAATGCCTCCTGCTTGTGATTGGCTAGGCCTGGAGGGGTCCAATGAGCTTTAAGCATGAGCTACAAGGGGGGGTCGACCCAAGCAAGCTAGGGGGTTGCTTAGGGGGTATACTCACCCACACACACACTCACAAACACTCTCATTGTGTGCTATGCAAAGTGTAAGAGCTCCCTCTCCTTCTCCAAGCAAGTAGAGGTTGAGAGCCTACACCAACACTCTTGGATATGGAGTGCAAATCCAACCAAGAGCCATGCTTCAATGCTTAAGCTTTCCATCTCCTTCTTCTTCATTACTATGCTATTATGTATGCTAGCAACAAGAGTTATGATAATTGAGGAACTAATTCTTTCTCCTACGAAATGTTTCTTCTTCCTCTTCCCTACCCTCATTCCCTGCTAGCTCTCTCCACCTTCGAAGGCGTTTGAGGTCTTGGGAGTGAGGCTTGGGATAGTTAAAGCTTTCTTCAAGTTTATGTTATGTTTGTGATGCATGAAGCTTTCCATCTTCATTGCATCACCTAGGTCACAAGGAACACAAAGATTGTATTGTAACAAGTCTCTCTTAATGGGAGAAATCATAATACAAATGCCTATTGGAGGGGGGACCCCCCGGCTCCACATAAATCCGGTCCTCAAGTGTTGTCATGTTCTCTAAATTCTCTCTCTTGCAAAAGTATTGTTCATGCCAAGTTAACTAATTGCTATGATTATGTTGCTATCTTCAATTATGTTCACCCGCTATGCTCACAAAGTCATTTCTCAAAAGTACTCTCATTAATTTCCGCTACTCTCAAATTAAATAGGCCAATTTCATTACATTGGAATCAGAGCATTTGGTTTCTCTTTTCTTGCTTAAGAAGAGAGGTCCTTAAGTAGCCTATAAATGGTTGATGTTGTTAATTATATTAGAGTAAGTGGAACTGGGATCTATTATCGATTTTGTTGAGCCCACTATGTGGGGGATGGTGCACACCTCGGGAGCTTTGGACTCAATAATGGAGTCTTTTTAGACTTTCCTACGGCTTTACCATTATTGAGCCATAAGAAGTCCGAAATCGCGATTATTAACAACAGTGGATTTTTTACCTAGTCGTTTTCGACCCAGAATGCATCTAAATGCTTAGCAATGATGCCCCAATACCCCGCCTATGCTTAGTTTTGTATTTGAAAGTGTAAATTCCTAGTTATGATGAAATTAGGCCGCGGGTCGACGACGCCAAAAGCTACGAAATACTGTGAATTGCTTACGTCAATGCGTAGAGCTCTTACCTACGGTTGTAATGCAACAAACACAATTGCAATGTGACAACCAGGGAGGGAGTAGGAAGCGTGAGAAGGAGAGGAGTGAGTGCCGTTAGCTCACGCAGTGTATTTCTTATCCAAAAAACTTATAAAAAACTTGCAAAATTTGGCTTTTATACCTTAGCCAAGGTTTTTGGGTGGTCAAAACTAATAATCTGGAGTTCTACCAAAGCTGGGTAATGATTGGCTGATACAATCTAGAAGCTTGTAGCCCCGGCTCATTGTTTACAGAGTTTATCCAAGAAAATAGAAGTTACAATATTCCCGATTTATCAAAATAATAAATGTCTTACAAAGAGAACTCCAAAAAATGGTTTCCGTGTTAGCTTGCTGCTAACATTCCCCCCCTCCTCGCCTGTGTCGTCCCTTGACACAGCTTTATGGGTTGAAATAGTCTTCGGGTTGACTGTTGGCGAGGCGGTCTTTAAGGGCATCCAGTGCCTTCAGGTATCTGATTTTTCTTTTTTTGTCTGGCACTTGTAGAAATTGCATGGTCACTCTGTTCTTCAGCTCCACCACGGAGTAGCTTACAAATCTGGATGTGAGATTACTGATCACAGGTGCAAATATCTTCATTTGCCAAGTGAAGAATCCAGTGTAGAAGGATTTCTCAAATGCCAACATATTACTTGATCGTAAGAACATACATCTGGCATAGAAGTCGTAAAGAACTGCTTGCTCTGGCTCATGAAATACTTCAATACAAGTGAGCAGCATTCGGCATATCTTATACAACATGGCACATAAGAGATCTGGTAGACTCTTGAAGAAAGACATGGTGCCGGTAAGGGTCTTCACCATGTATTCCTCTGTTTCTTGTCCTTTCTTTGGAGCTGGTAGTCTTTGGTAGTTCAGCCAGGTTGGCTGCTTCTTTGTCAGTGCCTCATGCTCTTGCCATGTCCTTACTCTGGGTACAGGACAAAATGTGGGATCGCTTTGTAGGGCTGAGGTGCTCTTGTGAACAGAATCAAATACCATGGATTCTTGTTCAACTAGCTTAACCTTCACTTTGGGTGGTCTTTATCTGCGCCATCTTCTTGCATGTCTTTGTACAGCCTCTGTTTGACATGTAGTAGTTTCACTTTTATGAGAAGATATGGCAGGGATTGCTGATGCCATTGAGCATGGCTTTGATTGGGAGTGAGTTGAGTGACGTTGACAGAGTGTAGAACTCTTAACTCCCAATCCATTGCGGCTTTCCACTGCTCATCCACCTCTTGGGTGATCTTCTCTTTCAGTGTGTCTTATTCATCTTTTGACTGTTGGACCATAGACACTATGTTTGTATCTGTGATATTGCCTCTTCCTGTGTATCCGGCCTTCCTTCCCTCAGGATCTGGTTAACTCTCTTGAGCTCAGCTATTTCTTTGAGGAGCTCTTCTTGTCTCTGGACCCGCATCAATGTCACGTCCCTGTTAGGAAGTGGATCGTGCTAGCTATGGTGGATGAAAGAGAAACATGGTGCAAGTGTGTGAGTGTGTGTAAGCAAGGTTATCACTCAAGTGAATTAGGTTCAAAGATAGAATTAGCTTGGACTCATAAACACGATCTTGAGTATTGACTTAGATTAGCACAAGCTCACCATAGACAAGCATGTAGTGCAAAATGAAGTTGTTGTTTATTGATTCAAGAGATGAGCTTTAAGTAGATCTACAGCCTTGCTCCACAGTATGTGGGATAAATCCACTCTCCTCTCCTTGACTCACACATTAGGACAAAGCTCACACTTTACAATCCTCCCCTTGAGGTTTGGACTAAGACAAGATACTGAAGATGCATGATCCACACAGGCTAACAAAATCCACATAGTATGATGATATCCACACAGGAAAATAAAGTCCACAAAGGATGGTGATATCCACACAGGATGGTAAAATCCACACAAGAAAAATCCACAAAGGATAGTGATGTCCACACAGGATGATAAGCTGGTATCCACACAGGAAAACGTCCTCCCCTACAAGTAGAGAGTCTGCATCTTCAAAATGGGTCTTCCCAAACGCTACCTTTGTCTTCGTCCTTTTTGTCTTCTACTATGTGAGCTGATCCTCTGTCAGGTCTCTTGCCTTCCTTGCTTCTGTTGTTGCTTCTACTGCTTCTGCTTTCTCCGCTGCTACTGCCTCCACTTGAGTAGCACCGAGAAGGAGGGTGTCCCTTCCTACCACATTTGTTGCAAGGTTTGTTTGTGTAGCAATATTTTGCTACGTGTCCCATTCTTCCACATTCATAACACTTTCTTCCATTTGTTGATGTTGATGGTGAATATCTTCCCCTTGAAGATGTTGCGATGAAAACTCCTCCTGATGGGGTGAGTGAACCTCTTTGCTTTCTTTCTTCTGCTTGGACTAAGTTGATAACATCTTGAAATGGTGGTGCTGGTTCTTTTTCTTCAAGAATTGTCCCTTGGAAACTCTACTATGTTAGACCTACTCCTCTACTCTCTATAATTAACTACTTCGAGCTGTGGGTGTAGATACTTAAGAGCCGATTTTCAAAGGCTAAGAGGAGTGGCAACTAAGGTTTTGAATTGCCAAAGCATACACTAAGTACATACATAAATTTTGTTAATATGGCTGACAATAATCAAGAGAGTAGAACGAACATTGATAGCTTTGATTTTGCACATGAAGGTGCTAATGATGATGCGCCCATGTTTGTGAATTATCTCGTCACTAGGTTGAAGCAAGCTATGGGAAACCCTACTTTGCAAGCCGAAGTTACTCAACAACTTCGTGCTTATGGAATTTCCCTTCCTCTCCAAGAGGAGAGAGAGCTTAGGAGGCCTCTTGAAGAGACCCCCAAAAGAAGACTTTCTCCCATTCGAGAGGAGGAATCCAAAGAGCAAGAAAGCAATGAAAGTTTAAGTTCCTCTGAAGGTGTGGCTCTACGAAGATGGCGATCTAGACGATCGCCCACTCCTCCCAAGAGGAAAAGATCAACACATAGTCCTTCTCCTCATCACTCTGAAAGGCAAGAGAGGAAACAAAGGAAGAAAAGGGCTAGGAAGAGGTCACCCTCTTCTCCTTCTTCTTCACTTTCCTCCTCTTCTGACGAAAGTTATGGTTATTCTCCTAGAGAATACAAGAGGGGAGGACATCGCAAATCATTTCCTGCATGGCGAAGGTCACAAAAGCTAAAGAAGTTCAAGGAGGGAGGAAAGAGTATCTCTTTTCTCACCTATGATGGCACCTTCGGTGCTACCGACAAAGTGTTGGCCTTCATCCAACAATTTGATGCGGCCTTTGGAGATGAGGGCTTCACAGAATCCTCTAAGCTACGCCATGTAGCTATGCACTTCCAAAAATCAGCTCGTCAATGGTGGGCTAGCCTTCGTGGAAATGGTGAAGCCCCAAAGACATGGAAAACTCTATGAGTTTCCATCATGAAGCAATTCCTTGCAAGCGATGCAAAGGACAAAGTGCTTACCGAATGGCGCAGCTTGAAGCTCCTCTCCCATGAGTCTATCCACAAATATGTATACAAGTTTTGGGATTTACATCTCAAGGCTTTTGTCTTTCAAAAGATAGACTTTGCCGAGCAAAGGCAACAATTCTGTGTCGGATTACCTGAAGAGATGGCCGAATATTTCAACTCTCAACGGCCTGGTACTATTAGCGAAGTAATCCATCACACCATGGTTGCTTCACGCATCAATTTCCATCAAGGGGCTAGACGTAATGTCAAGCCCATGGAAAACAAAGACAAAAAAGATGCAAAGGGGAAAACCAATGTTTAAAATACTTCCCAAGTCAATTCCAACAACAACAACAATTGGTCCAAGGAGAAGGGAGTTTACAAAGGTAAAAACAAACTCTCTCCTGAAGAGCTTGAAGCTTTTCGCAAGGACCATAAGTGTTTCAAGTGTGGGGAGCAAGGACATGGCTATCGTTCTTGCCCCAAGAAGAATACTCGCAATGAGACTCCTAGGGCTTCCACCATCGAAGCTCCAAAAGAGGATGCTCATTGCAAAGGATCATCACTTTCCTATGCTTGGGGAAAGGTAAGAGAGCATGATGCCTTCATCTTATTTGACCTTGGCTCTACTCTTAACTTAATATCAATGGAGTTGGCCACCAAGTTGGGCATTCAAGCTTTTGAGATGGGAGATATAGTAGTGGCTGATGCAGCTTTCAAGGGACAACAAGCCTCCGTTACTCCCTTGATTGGGAAGTTGAGGCTTCATGTCCAAAGATATGTCGACAAGGAAGACTTCTTCATCTCTCCTCTCCAACATGAGGATGTTATCCTAGGGGCACCATGGTTTGATCGCATGGCTGCCAACATGAAGTTCCCTGAAAGGAGAATCTACTTCACCTACAGAGGAAAGAACATGTATATAGATGCTAGTGAGCGTGGTCGCACTATTCCACTTTTAAATCCTCTTGCTTTTGATAAGTCAATGAAGAGCTCAGTTTCTGCGTACATGATTTTTGTCAAAGAGTCTCTAAAAGATACTAATGTTTCATCAAATGTAAATGGTAGGAATCGAGAAGAGTTAGACTTGTCTAATTTTCTAAAAGGATTCCAAGATGTGTTCATTGATGATATCCCTATGGACTTACCTCCAAAACGAGGGGATGATGACCATCGTATTGAGCTCCTTCCTGGAAGCTCACCACCTAATAAGCCTCCTTATCGAGTCTCACAAGCTCAACAAGAGGATATCATGAGGCAAGTACAAGAGCTGGTAGACAAAGGGATGGTGAGGCCTAGTTCCTCTCCCTTTTGTTCTTCAGTCCTTTTAGTGCAAAAGAAAAATGGTACATACCGTATGTGTGTGGACTATCGAGCACTAAACCATATCACTATCAAAAACAGATTTTCGTACCTCGGGTAGAAGATCTGTTTGATAAGCTACAAGGCTCGACCTACTTTAGTAGGATTGACCTTAAGAGTGGCTATCATTAAATAAGGATAGTTGATGAAGATATCTTAAAGACCGCGTTTCGCACAACGTTTGGTATTTATGAATATCTAGTCATGCCTTTGGCCTTGACTAATGCACTAGCTACGTTCAATCGTTTGATGGAGAAAATTTTTAGACCATACCGCAAATTCACTAGAGTGTTCTTTGATGATATCATCATCTACTCCAAGTCTCTGGAGGAACATAAGCAACATCTCCAAGTGATTTTTCAAGCATTGAGGGAGAACAAGCTTTTTCTCAACCAAAAGAAAAACGAATTCTTCCTTCAAGAGATTCAATACCTAGGTCATATTATCTCTAAAGATGGTATCATAATGGATCCATCAAAGTTAGAGGTAATAAAAGCATGGCCTAACCCAAGAAATCTACATGAGCTAAGAAGCTTTGTTGGTATGTGCGCATACTATAGACGCTTCACAGCAAAATTCTCTCAAGTAGCACGACCACTACACGACTTAACTAAGAAGAACGTTAAGTTCGTATGGACTGCTAAGGAGCAAAATGCTTTTGAAAAGCTCAAAGAGAAGCTTACTTCCCAACCAGTCCTCGTGCTTCCGCATCTCTCAAAGCCATTTGAGGTTCAATGTGATGCTTGTGGTGATTGCCTTGGAGCATTTTTGCTTCAAGAAGGGCATGCCATAGCATATGAGAGCCGAAGGCTCAATATTGATGAACGAGTCTTGGGAATTTATGAGAAAGAGCTTTTAGCTCTTCTACATGCCCTAGACACATGGAAGCACTACCTATTGGGGACTCCATTTATCCTACGAACCGACCACCAAAGTCTCAAGTATTTCATGATGCAAACCAAGCTTTCCGACAAACAAATGAGGTGGGAAAATTTTCTTTCGCAATTTAATTTCCATATTGCTCACATAGCTGGTAAGCACAATCAAGTGGCCGATGCACTTTCACCACGACCCAAAGTTAATGCAGTGTCTATAGCTACTCACAATGATCTATCCTCTATGATAGATGAGTATGCTACTGACCCTGACTTTAGAGACTTAATGTCAGCCCTTTCTTTGGGGAAGAAAGAGGAACCATTCACCTTGTAGGATGGTTATCTTCTCCACGGAAATAGGCTATGTGTTACCCATTCCCTTCGTGAGAAAGTTATGTATGAATCCCATGCTCCTCCATATGCGGGGCATAGAGGTATTCAACCTACTCTCCGAGGAGTAGAGACGTACTTCTATTGGCCTACCATGAAAGTGGACATACAAGAGTATGTTTCAAAATGTGTAGTATGCCAAAAGACCAAGTATGATAGAGGGAAGCAACCTAGATTACTCCAGCCATTGCCTATCCCAAATTCACCATGGGAGAGTATATCCATGGATTTCATCTTTGGAATACCCAAGTCTATCCATGGGAATATAGTAATATGGACAATAGTTGACAGGTTTAGCAAGCAAGCACATTTTATTCCTGTCAAAAAGACTATTAAGGCACATCAAATGGAAACTCTTCATATCTCATATTTTCAAGCACCATGGATTATCCACATCCATCATGCCAGATAGAGATCTTAGAATGACCAGTAATTTCTAGAAAGGTCTCTTTGAAAATCTAGGAACAAGATTGAATTTGTCTTCGGCCTATCACCCACAAACGGATGGCCAAAGTGAGTTAGCCAATCTTACGATACTCGATCTACTCAAGACTTATGTTACCGAAGTAGATCGACGCTCACAATGGGAAAAGTATTTACCTCGTGTAGAGTATGCCTACAATAATACTGTACATACTTCTATGGGAAAAGCATCTTTTGAGATCATTGAGGGAAGACCTAAAAGTCCATTGCTACTCAAAGTACATGGGAAGATCTTCACCGCCGCCAATGAGTATAGCCGTGACCTACAAGAATCTTTTCAAAAGATTAAGGAGGCTATATCCACCTCTAACCAAAGGCAAAGAGTTGTTGCTGATAAGCAAAGAAGAGACTTAATGTACAAAGAAAATGATTGGGTCTTACTCAAGTTTCCTAAGGCTCGATTAAGGCAAATGACGAGCAAAAATCCTACAGGCCATCAAAAGTATTATGCTAAACTAGCAAAAAGATACTATGGTCCTTTCCAAATCTTGAAGCCCATCAATGAGACGGCTTATCAACTCAATTTGCCCAACCATTGGCTCATACACAATGCCTTTCATGTAAGCCTACTTAAGCCCTACAAAGGAGAGCCACCAACTGAACGAATTATTGAAAGACCCTCCCGAAGTTGAAGACCAAGAAGAGGTGCTACAACCTGAAGCTGTTCTTCGGCATGAAGACAAGGTACCACGACATGGTAAGATTATCCGACGGTATCTTATTAAGTTCAAAAATTATCCTTTTGAAGATGCTAGATGGATGCAAGGAATACAGCTTAAGGATAGTATGAACCTTGTCAATGCTTACAATGCTACATTAGAGTAAGCAAATATACAAATTTCTTTTAAATGACTCATGTTTTTGTCTTATGAGACTAGTCCTCTTTTTAATTGTGCACAAATTTAACTGGTATGCATGCTTAGAATCATGTTTGTGATGACGACGTCTCTCAAACACCAAGTAGAATTTGTCGCTCTACTTTGGGAGAATGAAATGGACTAAAGAGCAGACATGCTTGCGGCAGCTATGTCTCCCAAGCACCAAATGGATTAGTCATCCATCTTGGAAAGATGTCGTAGGGTAAAAAGGGATCCTCTACCCGCTAAGTAAAATTGACTAATGACTTAGGCTTTATCTCTTCTACCTCATAGTCAAGGAAGACTATGATTTCAAGAGAGAGGTAATGTCATAAAATCTAATATCTAATATCTAACCAACGCAAATGATTTTCTCATATTAAATTGATCACTTAATGTGGGAGAATAAACGGGAACAAGTGTTAAGATATAGACATGTGCTTATAGATCTATCTCAACACGGGGCCAATGGTAAAGGGGCCCAAATGAGAGATGGTATATCAAAGAGCAAGGCTAACAAATGGAGCATAAGACCTTAGGGTAAACTTCATTGAAGACCTCCAATAATGTGTGTAAAAGGCCTTTGACCTTAGGTAAGCTAGGGCTGAGCTTGAGGCGCGGGAACCCGACCCGGCTCGAGGTGCTTGTCTTGCTTGTCATGCTTGATGACTAAGGTGCTTGCGGTGCTTGAGATGCTTGAGGTGCTTAATTATTGAGATTCTTGAGGTGCTTGACATGCTTGATATGCTAGGGTTGCACTTGAGGTGAGAACACAGCCCAAGCTTAAAGTGCTTATGAGCCAAGCTTGTGGTGGGAACTGGGCCTATGCATGAGGGGCTTGAGGTGTCAAAAAGTCAAAGATTCAATCCCTACAAGGAGGGGGCGAGCCCTACATGAGGGGGGATGAGAGAGAACACCCACACACTCACACAAGGCATGCATGGTAATAAGAAAGCAAAAGGGACACTTGTCAAGTTCCTCCTCATGTTGCCCTCATGGTGTGCTTAAAGCCTATTGGTTGGCCACCCAAGGGGTCCAATAATAATTTAGGAGATTTAATTAATTGATTTAGAATTTATCTAGCCCTCTCTCTCAAAGAGGAAAGGGGGACACTTGTCTCAAGGATACCCTTGCTGTTGGTAATGCCTCCTGCTTATGATTGGCTAGGCCTGGAGGGGTCCAATGAGCTTTAAGCATGAGCTACAAGGGGGGGTCGACCCAAGCAAGCTAGGGGGTTGCTTAGGGGGTATACTCACCCACACACACACTCACAAACACTCTCATTGTGTGCTATGCAAAGTGCAAGAGCTCCCTCTCCTTCTCCAAGCAAGTAGAGGTTGAGAGCCTACACCAACACTCTTGGATATGGAGTGCAAATCCAACCAAGAGCCATGCTTCAATGCTTAAGCTTGCCATATCCTTCTTCTTCATTACTATGCTATTATGTATGCTAGCAACAAGAGTTATGATAATTGAGGAACTAATTCTTTCTCCTACGAAATGTTTCTTCTTCCTCTTCCCTACCCTCATTCCCAGCTAGCTCTCTCCACCTTCCAAGGTGTTTGAGGTCTTGGGAGTGAGGCTTGGGATAGTTAAAGCTTTCTTCAAGTTTATGTTATGTTTGTGATGCATGAAGCTTTCCATCTTCATTGCATCACCTAGGTCACAAGGAACACAAAGATTGTATTGTAACAAGTCTCTCTTAATGGGAGAAATCATAATACAAATGCCTATTGGAGGGGGGACCCCCCGGCTCCACATAAATCCGGTCCTCAAGTGTTGTCATGTTCTCTAAATTCTCTCTCTTGCAAAAGTATTGTTCATGCCAAGTTAACTAATTGCTATGATTATGTTGCTATCTTCAATTATGTTCACCCGCTATGCTCACAAAGTCATTTCTCAAAAGTACTCTCATTAATTTCCGCTACTCTCAAATTAAATAGGCCAATTTCATTACAAGAACCCTTCAATGAATGGTAGTGTAAAAGTAAAATGTAAAGTTCCTAAGAGTGGACATGGTAGTGTAGTGAAAAATGCTTATACAATGGAGTATGAATGATGAAATAATTGTTCTTCAAGATGGGATTTAGGCATATCTTTGCTACCGTGGAGAGGAATAATCACGTAGCTAGGAGAGGCTTAGAGATTTGGGATTTTTCAATCGAGAAAAGGGGGATAACCTTACTTGGAAGGGAAATCTTCTTTCATAAAAAAAATCCTTTGATTATGATAAGATTACACTTGAGAACTCAACTTCCTCTTGAGATAGTTAGATATTTACTTAGTTATCTCTCTCTCTCTCTCTCTCTCTCACACACACACACACACACACACACACACACACACACACACACCAATTGCCAGCTTGCAAGTAGCTTCCTCTCTCTCTCTCTCTCTCTCTCTCTCTCTCTCTCTCTGTCTCTCTCAACAAGAGCACCCCACAAACCTTGGCTTAGGAACGCACCCCTAGAGGACCCCTCCTACAAAGAACAAAATAGCAAAAATGTGCACCCCCTCAATAGGGGGAGTGGAAGTTTTTTCTTGAGGAGGGGGGCTTTAATGAGGTACACCATAATTGACTCACCCCACCTCCCCTCTAAAAAATTAGCACCCCCCACTCCCCTTCCATGGTTAAAGAATCTTTGGAGGGGAACCGAGATTGGAGAGACATATCAAAAGGTGAAGCTCCACAAGACTCCAACCTAGATGAAATCACTCTATCTCATAGAGCTACTCCCCTCAAACTCTCAACCTTACAACCCATGGACCCTCTCAACTAGTTGTTGTTTTATGCATTATTTATTAGGGTGACATCCATGAGAAGTAGCAATATCTTATGCGTTCCACCTTATGAACTAACTTTTTCTTGTTTTTGTGTGGGTGGTGGTGGTAGGCAACAAGAATCTCCTCTCTCTAATGCATGTGCATCAAGGACAACACTCTCCACTAGTCAAAAAACCCCTATAAAAACTATGTTGTTTTTTTCATAGGAAGATTGTGACACTAGATATTGAGAGTTCATTAATAAGTATGACTTGTATATTTTTGCAAAATTAGTCTTATATAGCTTTCTTAACCAAGGATTGTTAAATTATTTAACAACCCTCTCTCTCTCTCTCTCTCTCTCTCTCTCTCTCTCTCTCTCTCGCGTGGCCTAGTAGGCCTCCTGCTCCTCTGTTAGGCATGCCTACATATGGTCTGTAAGCCCTCTAAATTTAACATCTTTTGGTTATTTTACCAAGATATTACCCACTGGGCTTGTGCCTTTACTCACTTAGGCCCCCTTCTCTCTCTTTTTTGGCACTGTCATAAGGCAGAGTCTATGGGGAGAAAATTTGCTAGCATGGCCATAGGGGCTTAGGCCAATGGGAAGTTGCTGGACAAGGGTGTGTTTTTTAGGTGGAGGGCATGCAAGGGATTTAATTTTTGTTGTTAGGCTAAGGCTTTGGCCACATATGATAGGGGTATTGCTAAATTAAAAATTGGCGTCTAGAGGGTTATGTGGAGTGTTGCATGGAATGCAGCTATCGCTTTTCGACCGTTTTCCAGAACGATGAGCTGCTACGTGCACGGTGCAGGTCCTCTCTCTTCTGTGTGGAGTTATAGGTCCTTGATTATTAATGATTTGCAGGTGCTTCGACTATCCTTTGAGAGATCAGGTGCTCTCTCTCTCTCTCTCTCTCTCTCTCTCTTGCTTGTTGGGTGGTCTGCAGCCTACATAGTAGATTTTGGGAGTGAAGATTCATATATTTTTGTGTTGTATCTGCTTTTCCTCAGCATTCCACAACGAACGGTGCTCTTATGTCAGGCTCGACAATTCTAACTTCTAGCCCTCTTTCTCTCACACTTGCAAATTGTGCTTGACGAAATTTATGTTTCTTCTGTCAGACAGCGGCTACCTTCCATCCTCAGCTTCCAAGTGTGATTTTTTCTATCCAGCTACTTTCTTAAAACCCCTTTTTCCCATGGCAATCTTCTTTTTGCTGGGATAATTCTGCAACAACTGGGTCTGAACCTTGGGGGAACATCAATGGCACTTTTATGGAACCTTCACAAGTTGCTCAAGGGCCATCTGAGCTTTTCTCTAAATTGATGTCTTTTTTTGCTTAGAGGCACTGGCTTCTCTCTTTGTTGCTTTTTTAATGAAAATTTTCATTTTTGGACAATAGCTTGATTATTTATTCTTCTTTTGGTTATCATCTGCTACACAGAGCTTGTTCACCTCTTAAGAGCTTATGAGGTCTCTAGCTTTCATACTTCATTTAGAGCTATGAGCTCCTGATTTTTCCCTTCTTTTGAGTTTTGTTACAAAGTTCTATGGTAGTCTCCGCTTGTTCGTGTTCTTCTGTGTTCTCAAGTCTTTTGAGAGGTGGATTTTTCTTTGTTTGTTTTTAAACGCTCACGTGATTTCTTGCCTAAGAGAATGGAGTTCTCTTTCTATGATTTGTTTTCAAGATCGTAATTGAACCTTTTTTATCTTTCTATAGCTAAGGGGAGTTTTAGCCTCGACAGCTGCATTGGCCAAAGGGAGAAACTACATAATACGTTCAGATGATGGTGTAGATGGAAATATGGGATATCCCTATCCAAAAGGGGCTTCCTCCATTTTTGGTGGTGCAAGAAATCTTCTTGAGGCAATTCAAGATAGCCCCTCAACATAGATGTTACAAGAAATTTAACTATGATCACTCCAACCCAGCTCCAAATACAATCTGAATAGCTTCATGCAACCACGATCTTTGGTAGTATGCAAGCACTTGCAAATCTTCATGGGCATGGCACTAGAAGTGTTGTGCTAGAATTATTTCAAGATGCTTCTTTAATACGTGATATGAACAAAGACAGAGGTCTTTTTAATGTGCTCCTTTCCAGGTTTTAGCAATTGAACCCGTATTTGTTCTCATGAGGAGAGGGTATTTCATGGACCAGTCCGGTGCCGAAGAAGTGTGTAGAGACCTTGATTTTGGTCAACCCCAATATCCTACTTTGTATGTTCTTCAAGCTATTATTCTAAATCAGGTGGGACCGTTGGCTGTAGGTAATGGTAGGGCTGGATTTGCTACTGGGGAGCACTATTGGCATTTGTAACTTCATTGCATTTTGAGGCACTTGATTCATAGCCCGAAACATGTTAGTTTTCTTTGTAGAGTGCTTCTACTTGATTTTCATTGCCTAATCTTATGATGTATACTTCAGAGATAGGATTTAGGTATAGATCTTCAGTTGAAAAGGGGCATGAAACTAGTGTAACTGGCAATCCACATGTTTGTCAAGATCTCGAACACCCATAATTGCATGTCTTGAAGGTTTCATCAATTGTACCAAGTGAGGAAGAGCAGCCTACACTTGACTAGGTTTGATCTTGTAGATTCTCTAGTGGACGTGGGGTGGTCGCATTGTGCGCTTAGAGACGGGTCATGCTTGTCAAACATCCACAAACACTTAACTTGTTTTCCTTCTGACGAGCTAAGAGTTTCAGCCTTTCTTATGCATGGTAAGTGATGATTTGCAATTGTAATGCTCCCATCAATTAGTTCGTTTAGTTTTTATTTTGATTTTCTTGCAACTAGTGAACAGACAAGGCTTGGGCAATAGACCCAAGGTTTTTGTAGGACGTTGGATGTGAACACCACAACTGCCAGCAACTCTTGCATGTAGAAAAGAGGAACATAGCAATCTAGAGTTGGCTATTACTGAAAATCAACAAGATTTGTCTCTTGTTCTTGAAAATGTTAAAAATCAAGGGCTTGCTTCAAAATTCTTGGGTTCCAACGCTATATATGTTATACCGCTTTTATAACCCCATAATAGCATAGAAAGCGCGAAGAAAAAACGGATGCTAGAAATTGGCCTTGACACTTTGGGAGCTTAATGTTGAGAGCACAACAATGGAAGATAGCAGATTATTTGATGTGCACAATAGTCTTTGTAGAGAGGATTGTAATAGTTCTTTCCAGAAGCACATATTTCCAATGAGCTCTATATTTCACCATCTTTGCATTGGAGAAGGTTGAGGCAATGAGTTCATGTTCAACACTTCACAACTTTTGCTTAGCTTAGAGCATTGGTATGATTGGTCACTTGATGTCACTGTTGATTCTTGGATTGACATGTATTTGGAAGTTTGTTGAGATACTGGGAATTCTCTATTGCGGCTACACTTACTGGCAAAGATCCAGAGGATTTAAAGAGACATGTCACAAATTTAATCTTTGCAGGTTTGCTGGCTGTCAAGCATCAGAAGGTGGGCCACCCTGGTATAACATGTTATTGTACACTCGAGTGTTTAAATATGACTAATGAAAAGTGCTTTTTTAGGGTAGATGGTATGAGACAAACCTGGTTAATCAAGTCAAAATTCACACCAAAAAAGGCTGCAGCAAATTGCTGCTCTGCAAGGGCCAACAAAGTTTGTACTTTTACCAACATTCCATATGTCCAACGGTTGGCATTTTATCGTTCCACATATCAAATTTTTTAAGAGTGGCATTTTGCAATACTGAACTTAAATAGTTGTTATAGAGGGAACTTCGTCTTACAATCATGTAAAGACGGTAGAATGGTAAAAAATAATGTTATGGCACAATAAAAATGTTCTCAAAAGAATTCAACCAATTAATAAAATTGAAAAACCTTGAAATTGTGGTTTAACACTAAAATCTTCATTTTTTTGGTCTTTGAATTGGTTTGACAGGTAATCACACATGCACAAAAGCTATAGTAATGGAGATTGTCGCCAATTGAAACCACAATTGCACTTGAGTGTGACTTCGCTCGCTTTTTTGTTGATAGCTTTGACAAAGCTACTACTATTTGGCATGAGGGGAGTAAGAATATGAGCATTCATGAGATAGTGGGTGGTGAGCAAAGGGTGTTGCAACCATAGCTATAGGGACCAAGAAACATGTTAAGCTGCCATAAGGACATCTTATCATCCCATGGCA
Source organism: Adiantum capillus-veneris (assembly GCF_014529385.1). Taxonomy (NCBI): domain Eukaryota; kingdom Viridiplantae; phylum Streptophyta; class Polypodiopsida; order Polypodiales; family Pteridaceae; genus Adiantum; species Adiantum capillus-veneris. The sequence continues at coordinate 68,254,070 of NC_140951.1, read as the reverse complement.
ATCACGCTTGCGGGCCTTCTGATCTTGCATACACACAATCTCAATATAATAGTAGTAACGACACATCACGATCATCCTACTTGGACTCACTAATGTTGTTGATGACTGAAGGCAAAATTTATGAGATAGTGGGTGGTGAGAAAAGGGTAGCAACCACATACAAGGAGATAAGAAACATGTTAGAGTTGTCATAATAATGGCATGATTGCCCCATTGGCAATCACTCTTGAGGGCCTTTTGATCTTGCATACACACAATCTCAATATAATAGTAGTAATGACACATCACGATCATCCTACTTGGACTCACTAATGTTGTTGATGACTGAAGGCAAAATTTATGAGATAGTGGGTGGTGAGAAAAGGGTAGCAACCACATACAAGGAGATAAGAAACATATTAGAGTTGTCATAATAATGGCATGATTGTCCCATTGGCAATCACTCTTGAGGGCCTTTTGATCTTGCACACACACAATCTCAATATGTAAGACTAATGAGATAGTGGGTGCTGAGAAAAGGGTAGCAACCACATACAAGGAGATAAGAAACATGTTGAGTTGTCATAATAATGGCATGATTGTCCCATTGGCAATCACTCTTGAGGGCCTTTTGATCTTGCACACACACAATCTCAATATGTAAGACTAGTAACAACACATCACAACCATCTTACTTGGACTGGCTAATTTTCGAATTAGCCATGAAGGTAGTCTTAATTAATTTGTTCTCAGATCTTTGTAGTTGAGCTTCATTTGTAGCAGCATACAACCTCTTCTATCGTCTTGACCAGATAGCTACAAAATGATCCATTCACATGGCGACCTATAATACTGAGCGACTCTAAAACCATCACCTCAAAATAGTTGTGGCTACGATCTTGTGAAGGTAAAGCTTCATGGGTCAAAACACTAAACTTGCATAATGGTGCTACCCTCTTTCTTCTTCGTCTTTAGCTCCTTCCACAGCTAGTAGGCATTACGTTGTTGTATGAGTACAAATAAAAACATACAACAATTGATGGTTGTGCCTCTACTTGCAGAAAAATACATGTCACCAAACTATGTAGACGCATGTGTGCATGCCGCTTGCAAAAAAAATGCATGTTGCCAACCTATGGAATCGAGACGTGTGTGTGTGTGTGTGTGCGTGTGTGTGTGTGTGTGTGTGTGTGTGAGAGAGAGAGAGAGAGAGAGAGAGAGAGAGAGAGAGAGTAGGTGAGTAATCAGTGCTTGAGCGAAAGCAAACAAGGGGTTAAACTGAGAGAGAGAGAGAGAGAGAGAGAGAGAGAGAGAGAGAGAGTAGGTGAGTAATCAGTGCTTGAGCGAAAGCAAACAAGGGGTTAAACTTTTCTACAAGCCCATATGCATCTCGAGGTTCCTTCAAGCAGAAAATGCCCATATCCTACCACAAATGGTTACTATGGCAATGATGAACAAGCCATTTTAGCATTCCAAAATTAATCTCACCCACCTCTCGTGGCGAGGTTGCTGCAAGTCATTGGAGTAAAAGAAAAGAGGCAACACGATCGATCAAAACCCAGAAAGGCTCAAAAGTTAGCTAAGGTGCAGTTTCTGCAACGCTTGTAGAATTTAACACATGGATACCTTCTCCTTTCTCAAAATTTTAAGCTACATAATATATAGTAGAGAGGTGTCCCTCAAGTAGGGTTTAAAATTATTGAAGACAAAAAAAAATCATGGTTTTTTGAGAGGGTGGGGTTTTGATTTTAGAAGCTACTTTCCAAAGCTACGTTCACTTTTGGAAATTTCTTATGTTTCATGTTAGTAAAAGACATTGACATAAATAAGCACAATTTCATTTACACCTTCTCAAAATAAGAAATTCAATTTTTAAAGCATGGTATTAATAAAAAATTCAAAGTTACAAGGAGCTTTTTTTTTCCCTTCTTCTTTTGCTTTATATGTAGACTTAATTCTAAACATTAGAACTTTAAGGCAAGAGTTAGTTGTTGAGAGAAGCTAACGTGTTTTAACATGCCTTGGCCTTTTGTCTTGTTCCTCTGGATCTTTTTTTTTTTTTCAAAACTCACAATTGTAAGTAATTGTATTATAATGTCACCAAGAAATATACAAATCAACCTCAAGATCATGTTGAGCCTTGAGGGACATAGGGTTTCGTCCGAGCTTAGTTAACAGTACCTAGTATCGTATTATCACAAAAAGTCCAATCTTCTACAAAGCAAAGCTCGATCGGATTGTGAAGGTCGGCCTAAGAAGCCACTCATATGAGTTATGCTTTTTACATATCACATATAATATCTCCTTGATTTCTTGTACAATCTTTAAGAATCTAGCCATAGAGAGATCGCTGCAAAAACACGACAATTCTTGGTCTTCTAAATATTAATGAATAGTGAAAATGGAAAGTCCAAAGAGTTTTTAAAAAGCCTTGTTGGATTGGATAAGTAGTCCTTAGTTAGTCCTTAGTAAAGGATTGGATTTTGAGTGCATCTTTGGACCATTGGATAAGGCTTGCAGATTAGCTTTGCATGGCAAGCTAATGATAATAAACTTTTAAAAAAAACTAATGGCCCTCTAGAGGCCTTAGTACCCAAGGGGACAAGGTCGTTTGAATTTGCTTGTTTGACAAGTGTCCCTATGGAGCTTTAAAGTCGTGTGAAGCAATAGAAAGAGATCCTAGTCTTTTTTTTTTGGCAAAACTCACGAACGTGAGTACTATATTAACAACCCAAACGAATTACAAATACTAGTTATGCTCATGACGAGCCATGACGTCTTCCAACAAACTTTAGTACATCGGCTAATATGGGGGCCAACCCACGACAATGGTGAAAGACATGTCTGACTTATAAACAAATCTTTACCCACACAATTTTGACAATGATGTAGTCACCACCTTGTCCCACTCTTCATAGTTTCTCCTTTTTTGAATAGCAATAATTGCTACCATAAACCTTGATGTTTCAATGTGGTTCTTAAAAATCTATCGTTCTTGGCCTTCCATACGTGTTTAAAGTAATAGAACCTAACAATTTGTGTACTGATGAGAAGTGGATGGCTCGTGATCACCTTCCTAGGCTTTTAAATGCTATTCTCCAAAAGTCCAAAAGTCCAAAGGTGAATTCATTTTTGGCATGCTTGACAAAGGCTTTTAAGAACAAATGAATAAACAATATATAGGAGTTTGATCCCATGATATAAGATATTGATAAAGGGCCCTTTCATTTAAGGATTTCAGGCAAAAAAATATATTATTATTATTTTTTGCTTATCAAATCTATTTTTTAATTAAAAACATTAAAATATTTCTTGTTTTGATTTTGTTCCAAGAAACTTATTGAAAAGACTAACAAAAAATTATAGAGTATCTTTTTTGTTTTGCCAAACTCACAATTGTGAGTAGATGTATTGTAATAAACATCAAAAAGTGTAAAGTAGTCTCAAGCTCATAACGAGCCTTGAGGGGTAGTTTAAGACATCAAAAGGCTTACACAGTGCCAAGTAATGGTGAACCATTATCCACGCACCCTTACTCGTTGCAAGAGGTCATGACCTCTAGAGATGACTGGCTACACTCGTTCAAATTCTTCTTTATCCCCATGCCAATAATTAGTTCACTTCTTTCATAGATAATGTACTTGAAGCTAGTTGACATGGTGTCATTCTCAAAAATCCGACAGTTCTTGGCTTTTCCACATGTGCTAAAATATAGCAGAATCTGACAGTTTGAGTACATATTAGCAACACTTGGCTTTCAATTGCAAGTGAGAGGCTGAGTTTTTACCTTTTTAAAATAGATTCTTAACTCTCATGAACCCCTCAATAGTCACTTTTTTGCCTTTTGAAAGTCCCTCTTGATAACTTCAACTTGTTTCTTTTAATTCCTTATGAGAGGTTATTGACATTTGTGTACCTCTCTTATTAAAGAGAGGCATTGAGTATTGTGTCAAACATTATTTTTTATGCTTATAAAATATATTGCAATCTAAATAGTAAATTGTTACACTTTTTACTTCGTTAGCGTAGTGGGAAATTCGCAATCCTTGGTCTGTCATTAGCCCACGTGGTTCCAACGCTGAAAAGCTCTAAAAAAGGCTACGTCGTCAAAAGCTCTCTGAAGTTCTTCAACAGCAGCGCCAGCCACCCAGACACGTTCGTCTTCAACACCGACGCACAACTGTGCTTTGTATTTTTCCATTGTCATGCTGCATCACAACGCTCGTGAGTCATCGTCGTCATCGGAACCTGCATCCTCACCATCTCTGAACTCGCCATCAGAACGCACGCGTGCCTAGCTTGGCCCGTAGGCCTCCCGCTCTGCATTGTCCATTGGCGACACGTGCTTGCCTGCCACAGTTGGCGGACCCCACGCCATTACTTCGTTAGCGTAGTGGCAATTTGCAATCCCTCGCCTGTCATTAGCCCACGTGGTTCCATCGCTGAAAAGCTCTAAAAAAGGCTGCGCCATCAAAAGCTCCCTCTGTTCGGAATGTCGTCTGTTTTCAGCAGATGCGAAGCGAGGGCCTCTCTCTAGATGCAAATCACCTAGACATGCATCTTGAAGGCACGTGGCTCTACGCATGAAAATTGAGGTTGAGGAAAAAAGATGTCGTGCTTGGCACTGCCTTGGTTGATATGTATGCCAAATGTGGTGCACATGAGAAAGCACAAAAAGTGCTTGAGGAGCTTCTTGTCCGGAATGTCGCCTCCTGAAATGTATTCATTGCAGGATGTGCAAAGCAAGAACAGGGTTGTTGAAAGAAGATGTCATGCTTGGGACTGTCTTGGTCGATATGTATTTCAAATGTGGTGTGCTTGAGAAATCACAAAAAGTGCTTGAGGAGCTTTCTGTCCGGAATGTCACCCCTTGGAATGCATTGATTGCGGGATGTGCGCAATAAGAGCAGGGGTAGAAAGCTCTAGGTTGTTTTTAGCAAATGCAAAGCAAGTATATCTCTCCAAATTCAATCAAGGCATGTGACTCTACGCAAGTGCTCGAGGAGATTCGTGTCCTGAGTGTGGACTCTTGGAATGTGCTGATTGCATGATTTGCTCCACAAGGGCAGGGCCAGCAAGCTCTATTTTGTTTTCAACAGATGCGAAGCGAGGGCCTCTCTCTAGATGCAATCACGTAGGCATGCATGAAGGCATGTATCTCTACGCAAGAAGCTGATATCGGCACAAAAAGTGCTCGAGGAGCTTCTTTTCCAGAATGTCGCCTCTTGAAATGCATTGATTACGGGATGTGCACAGCAAGAACATGGCTATTGAAATAAGATGCCATGCTTGGGATTGTCTTGGTCGATCTGTATGCCAAATGTGGTGTGCTTGAGAGAGCACAAAAAGTGCTAGAGCGGTTTCTGTCCGGATTGTCGCCCCTTGGAATGCACTGATTGAGGGATGTGCGCAACAAGAGCAAAGAAAGCTCTAGGTTGGTTTTAGCGGATGCAGAGCAAGTATATCTCTCCAAATTCATTCAAGGTTGTGGCTCTACGCAAGTGCTCGAGGAGCTTTATGTCATGAGTGTGGACTCTTGGAATGCATTGATTGCATGATTTGCTCCACAAGGACAGGACCAGAAATCTCTATTTTGTTTTTAGCAGATGCGAAGCAAGGGCCTCTCTCCAAATGCTATCATGTACGCATGCATGAAGCCATGTAGCTCTACGCAAGAAGCTTGTATGGGTCACAAAAATTCACAATTATATTGTTAGTCAGAGGCTGTTGAATGCATATGCTTGCACCTTGAAGGCCATTGACCTTTTGCAACACCGTTGACATGGGTGAGAGAATTAATGAGCCCATAGCTAGTCCGATGCTCTTGGGGAAGCGTATCATGCTCTAGGCTGCTTTCAACGGATGCAAAGCAAGTGTATTTATCCAAATTCAACATCCTATATTTGCGTCTTGAAGGCTATGCTTACATCTTGAAGGCATGTGGCTCTACGCAAGAGCTCAAGGAGCTTCCTTTTTGGAGTGTGGACTCTTGGAATGCTTCGCATTTGGACTCTCTCCAGATGCAATCACCTAGGCATGCATCTTGAAGGCATGTGGCTCTACGCAAGGAAAGTCATGCTTGCGACTGTCTTGGTGAATATGTATGCCAAATGTGGTGTGCTTGAGAGAGCAAAAAAAGTGCTTAAGGAGCTCTTTGTCCAGAATGTCGCCTCTTGGAATGCACTGATTGCGGGATGTGCGCAACAAGAGCAGGGGCAGAAATGTCTATGTTGTTTTTATCAGATGCAAAGAAAGTATATCTCTCCAAATTCAATCAAGGCATTTGGCTCTACGCAAGCGCTTGAGGAGCTTCGTGTCCTGAGTGTGGACTCTTACAATGCGCTGATTGGATGATTTTCTCCACAAGGGCAGGGCCAGGAAGCTCTATTCTATTTCTAGCAGATGCGAAGTGAGGGCCTCTCTCCAGATGCAATCACGTACGCATGCATGAAGGCATGTAGCTCTACTGAAGAAGTTGTTATGGGCACAAAAAGTGTTTGAGCAGCTTCCTGTCCGGAATGTTGCCTCCTGAAATGCATTGATCACGGAATCTGCCCAACAAGAACATGGCTGTTGAAAGGAGATGCCATACATGGGACTGTCTTGGTCGATATGTATGCCAAATATGGTGTGCTTGAGCGAGCACAAAAAGTTCTAGAGCAATTTTAAGTCCGGACTGTCTCCCCTTGGAATGCACTGATTGTGGGATGTCTGCAACAAGAGCAGGGAAAGAAATCTCTAGGTTGTTGTTAGCGGATGCAAAGCAAGTATATCTCTCCAAATTTAGTCAAGGCATGTGGCTCTATGCAAGTGTTCGAGGAGCTTCATGTCCTGAGTGTGGACTCTTGGAATGCACTGATCGAATGATTTTCTCCATAAGGGCAGGACCAGCAAGCTCTATTCTGTTTTTAGTAGATGCGAAGAGAGGGCCTCTCTCCAAATGCAATCATGTATGCATGCATGAAGGCATGTCCGGAATGTTGCCTCTTGAAATGCATTGATTATGGTATGTACACAACAAGAACATGGCTATTGAAAGAAGATGCCATGCTTGGGACTGTCTTGGTCTACATGTATGCCGAATGTGGTGTGCTTGAGAGAGCACAAAAAGTGCTAGACAAATTTTCTGTCCAGAATGTCACCCCTTGGAATGCAGTGATTGCGGGATGTGAGCAGCAAGAGCAGTGCAAGAAAGCTTTCAGCGGATGCAAAGCAAGTATATCTCTCCAAATTCAGACAAGGCATGTGGCTCTACGCAAGTGTTCGAGGAGCTTCATGTCCTGAGTGTGGACTATTGGAATGCGCTGATCGAATGATTTGCTCCACAAGGGCAGGGCCAGCAAGCTCTATTCTGTTTTTAGCAGATGCGAAGTAAGGGCCTCTCTCCAGATGCAATCATGTATGCATGCATGAAGCCATGTAGCTCTACACAAGCTTGTATTGGCAAAAAAATTCAAAATCATATTGTTAGTCAGAGGCTGTCGAATGCAAAGAGAGGGCCTCAAAACGTGCCTGAGGAGCTTCATGTCTCAATGTCAGGTAGGGTCTCTATAGATGCAATCACCTACGCCTATGCAGGCATCTCGAAGGCATGCGGGACAACAGATGCAATCATAGGTAGGGTCTCTCTCCCGAATGCCGTCTCTTGGAGTGCATTGATTGCGGGATACAAGCAACAGGAGCAGGGCTAGAAAGCTCTCGGTTGTTTTCAGTGGATGCAAAGCAGGGACCTCTCTCCAGATGCAGTCACACACGCATGCATCTTGAAGGCATGTGGCTGTACGCAAGATGTCGATATGGGCTTGAAAATTCTCTTTAATATTGGCTGCTGTCACAAAAAATTGCCATGCTTGGCAATGCCTTGGTCGATATGTATGCCAAATGTGGTGCGGGATGTCTCTTGGAACATTATGACTGTAGGATATGCCCCATATGGGCCACGCCGGAAGCTGTGGACTGTTGATATGGGCTTGAAAATTCATGCTCATATTGTTAGTCAAGGGCTGTTGCAAGACATTGTCGTGCTTGGCAATGCCTTGGTCGATACATATGCTAAATGTGGTGCACTTCAGATAGCACAAAACGTGCCTAAGGAGCTTCATGTCCGGAATGGCGTCTCTTTGACTACATTGATTGCGGGATATGCACAACAAGACCAGGGACAGAAAGCTCTCCGCTATTTTCAGCAGATGCAAAGGGGGGGCCTCTCTCCAGATGCAATCACACACGCGTGCATTTGGGAGGCATGTGGCTATATGCAAGATGCCGATATGGGATTTGAAATTCGCTCTGCTATTGTTAGTTAAGGACTGTTGCAAAAAAATCTCGTGCTTAGAAATGCCTTGGTGATATGTATGCTGAATGTGATCCACTTTAGAAAGCACAAAACGTGCCTGAGGAGCTTCATATCCCTGATTCCATCTCTTGGAGTGCATTGATTGCAAGATATGCGCAACAGGAGCAGGGACAAAAATCTCTCGGCTGTTTCCAGCAGATCTAAAGTGAGGGCCTCTTTCCAGATGCAATCACACAGGCATGCATCTTGAAGGCATATGACTATACACAAGATGCCGATGTGGGCCTCTCTCCATATGGTATCACCTACGTGTTCACATTGAAGGCATGTGTCTCTATGCAAGAGGCTGATACGGGCACAAAAAATCTGCTTTTTATTGTTGTTCAGAGGTTGTTGAAATAAGATGTTGCGCTTGGCACAATCTTGGTCGATAAGTATGGCACGTGTGTTGCGCTTCAGAAAAGTGATGGTTTCTCACCAACCGAAGTCTCTTCGAGTGCTTTTATTTCTAGTTATGTCAAGCAAGGGCACAGTGAGGAAGCTCTGAAATTAATTTCAAAGGTGCAATATGACATGGGCATGTTCTTCATGACCATTTTGCCCGAAATGTTGCCTATCAAATGCATTAAATGATGGGAATGGCATCTCTTTCAATGCATTGGTAGCGGGATACGGACAACAGGAGCAGGCGCGGAAAGCTCTAGGCTATTTTCATCTTTCTATCTGCAGTGTGGACTCCTTGAATGCACTCACTGTGGGACGTGTGCAACAAGAACAAGTCCAAAGAGAGATATAGGAAAGAAGTTGTGCTTGGCTTTGCCTAAGACTATGTGTATGCCACATATGGTGCTCTTTAGAACGCACGAAAAGCGCCCGAGGAGCTTCTTTTGCAGAATGCCGCCACAAGATCGCAGGAAGGGTCTGTATTCAGATGCAATCAACTATGCCTACACAGGAATCTGGAAGGCATGCGGGTCAGCAGATGCAATCACGTACGCAACCATAGATATTAGAATTCACAATATGATCGCTAGTCAACGTTTGTTGGAAGTACAATTTTATGCTTGGTGGTGGTTTGATCGATATGTATACAAAATGTGGTGTCCTCACAACAACACAAAAACTTCTTGAAGGGTATTCTCCCTGGGGTGTCGTCTCTTGTAGCGGGTTAAGCGCAGCAGATGCCCAACATCGTTGATGCAAGGAAGTCCAATGGCGATAGACATTCAATCGCGCAGTGAGTAGGCATTATCATTTCTTGATTTTTGACAATGAGAACGCATTGAAAATTGCACGCTGCCGTGGGAATGGCACGTTCCCTCGTATTAATAAAATTGGGGAAGATTGTGCAAACTCCCCCATGCAAGGAGACTTGCATGTTTTCTTTTTTTGGAAACATAAAAATGGAACAAGAAACAATAACATTGACATCTTGTATGATCATGAACATTGAGATTGACAAAACTCTTAACACTCCTTGTGGTTTTTTGTGAGGTACCCCTCTGAAGCATTTCGATCAGTAACCAATTTCTGTGGAGGTACACCACTAGATCACGACGATCGGTATCCCAAACACTCTCAGGTACATAAATCTAAGACTCTCTCTCTCTCTCTCTCTCTTCTCTCTCTCTCTCTCTCTCAGTTTCCAATATTTTGTTAAATCTCAATTCGATGGCGTGCCGTTTTCAATTTTAAAAGTGCCGATTGAGGGCATCGAAAAAGGTGAAATGTCGCCCCAAAATAGACAAAAATAGTGTAAAAATTTAAAAAAAATAGCCTAATTTTTTCAAGTTTCCTCTTGAAATATTTTCGTATCATAGCCTCAACATTAGCGAGCAATATTCCGGGAAAATGTGCCTCAGGTTAACACCATACCATTTTGAATGTCAAAAATGCCGAGAAATTTTAAAACCCAAGCTAATTTTTTGATCGGTTTTTACACTATTTTTCTCTCTTTTGGGGTTGAGAGCATTTTCAAAATTGAATACGGTACGGTATTAGGTCGAGACACATTTCTCCCTAACAAAATTTTTCGAGAGGAAATTTTAGAAAATTAGGTACTATTTTTTGCGTTTTTACACTATTTTTCTCTCTTTTGAGGTTGACAACATTTTCGAAATAAAAAACGGCATGGTATTCAGTTGAGACACATTTTTTCGTAACACTGCCTGCAGCGAAACACTTTCTCTCTTTTGAAGTTCACAACATTTTCTAAATCGGAAACGGCATGCAGTGTACGGGAATTTTTTTTTCCCAAACATGCAAAATGCCTTTCCTTATTTTTGCCAAGAGGAAAATTTAGAAAATTAGCTTACTTTTTTAGGTTTTTACACTATGTTTCTCTATTTTGGGGCGTAATTTCTCCTTTTCCCCTTGCGCTCAACCGGCATTTTGGAAATTGTAGACGGCATGGTATTCAGTTGAGACACATTTTTCCCTAACACTACCTGCAACGAAACACTTTCTCTCTTTTGAGGCTGACAACATTTTCGAAATCGAAAATGGCATGCAATGTTCGGGAAAAAACATTTGTCAAACATACAAAATGTCTTTCCTTATTTTTGCCAAGAGGAAAATTTAGAAAATTAGGTTACTTTTTTAGCTTTTTACACTATTCTCTATTTTGGGGCAGAGTTTCTCCTTTTCCCCTTGCGTTCAACCGGCATTTTGGAAATCGAAGACGGCACGATATTAAGCTGAGACACATTTTTTCGGGACACTGACAACATGTTATTAAATCGAGAGAAAGTAGATCATGCTTGTTGTTTTTTAATATTGGGGATGATGGCCACGTAATCGATTTCACCTTCAGTTCTCTACTTCACCATGAGCCACTGACACAAACAATCCTCAAAGGTTTAAGCCTTAAATAGGGTAGAAGTGCATTTTAGAAAGACCCTCTCTCTTTTGAGGTTGACAGCGTTTCAAAATAAAAAATGGCATGATATTAAGTTGAGACAATACAGCCAATAAGCCAGTTGATGGAGTGGTCGCCAACCCTATGTGGCCGTACTGACCACCTCCCTCACCCTCCGCAACCTCGCAAAGACAAGCTCATCCAGTGCTTCTCCATCGACTGTCGAACCTTCGCCACCTTCGCCGAGTATAGTGGACACCCTCTAAGCCTTTAAGGCTCTACAAACTTCGAGGCTGCTCCGCATGCGCATGTAGTGAGAGAAGACAATTGGAAGGCGAATGGCAGCCCATGGGCGCTGCTCAGGTGAGCCCTTGACCTCCTCCTGCAGTGGAATAATAAGCACCACGTCAAACACATGCAGGCTAGCCCCATCGACTATCTTGGACGCAGTCGCTGAGTACGGTGGAGTCGCGGACTGCCTGTAAGCCTTTAAGGCTCTACAAACTTTCAGACGCAACTGGCTTCCAGCCTCCACGTGGACGCCATAGGCAGTAGGACGCTCAAATGAGCCCAACACTAAAGCCAATGCTTTAGCAAACCAATAACAACTAAACCAATATTCAATGGCCCTTTTTAAAGAGAGAGGTACAAAAATGTCAACACTTCTCACAAAGATCTAGAAGAAATATTAAAAAGGAACCATGTGGTACTAATCCACAAGCTTTATCCAATGGTCCACAATTGCACCAAAAATCCAACGTTGTACTAAGGACTCCTTATGTAGTTCAAAAATGTTAAAATGCACTATGGGTTAGATAAAGCTATTGAGAAGAATTTCTTAATAAGAGACTTCTTTGTGAGGGAAAAAAAATAGAAAGTGACACTAGTGTTTTAAAGTGACACTACTATTTTAAAATATGTGATTCCATGATGATTTTTGCTTTCTAAAAGAAACCTTAGTGTTGGGTTAGGGAGATTTTCATTGTTTTTAGTTCATGACGGAAACTTACTTTAAATATTTATTTCACTTTCATTTCATATCATGACAGGTTTTGACTTTTTTTGCATACTATTGTTTTAGAATGTTAAAGTGAAACTTCACTTGCATAATTCTAGTAAATTCTATGGGGACACACACACACACACATATATATATTAATGAGAAACTTCACTTGTATAATTCTAGTAAATTCTATGGGTACACACATACACATATATTAATGAGTTTTTTTAATTTGACAGCCTCACATGGCTTGACTTTTTTTACATTCTATAACTTAATTTTAGTCAATATTTATGAAAGTCTCTTTTATTAAGCGGTCGTCGACTGAGTTTCCTTTCCACAAAGAAGCAAACCGGAAATACTAGCATAAATTTAAAATTTGCAAGATTTTTGAATTATTTTCTCACACATTTCACCAGTTTTTCTTTCCTTTACCACTCCATTTTCAACCGGCTCAAGCCTAAGTTGAGGCAATCCTTTATTGAACACTGGTTCTACTTAAACTCAATCTAATGATTTTATCACATTCTAATTATTTTAGAAAGCCATCGTGATTCTTTCACTTATTTTTTGTAACTAGAGTGCTTTGTTAGTTATGTATTAAGACGAGACACATTTTCCCCGAACACTAGAGAGGAGTTTCAAAAAATTAGGCTACTTTACAAAATTTCAACACTATTTTTTGTCTATTCTAGGGCAACGTTTCTCTTTTTTCCCAAATACTATCATGCCCTCGAGCGGCATTTTTGAAATTGAAACCGATACACTATTAAGACGACACACAATTTACAACAAGCACTGGTTTTTGGAAATCCTTTTCCCACCAAGTGCTCAAGAAAAATCATTTTCTCGAGCATGCAAATTTCTTTTCGTTGCGTCTGTCAAGAGAAAATTTTAGGCTCGTTCATTCGCTATTTCTATGGTGTTCAATACATGATCATGGTGGGAACCCTAGACCATCAACACACACTTGTCCACTAGTTCATTAATCCCTTTGAATTTGATGTCACATGTTGCATGTGTCTAAATGTGTCAAATCCATTTGATAGATGTGATAGTAGGTTAGCTTTAAGACATAGTGAACCGTTGAGAAAGTCAAGGGAGCTTGTAGTATATAAGTGGTCTTGCTGCTTCAAAAATTGGTTCAAAACATCCCTCTCCCTTACTCATCCTAAGATGCTTGTAACTGTGTGAAGTATTATTTCTATGAACTTATTCATCCTTTCGCTAAAGCATGTTCTTTACCCTTTGCTTCTTTCAAACACATCAAGTAATAATTGTGTGAACATTATTTACCATCCTCTCTTAATATGGCTGCCTCTTCTTCCTCGCGAAATCCACTCGATGGACATTACGATGGCTACGATGACAACGTCGAACCCATGTGCAATGAATCTAGTGATGTTCGCTCGATGGAGTTTAAAAATGGTGACTCAATAGCTTGCTAACTTATAGAAAATGATTGATATATGCTTGGAAATAATGTGACTTTCCTTTTTGTTTTTACAGAGTTACACAAGATAGTGCACCGTGATACAGCGACATCTTTTTTGGGACCCGATAGTGCCCTCATTCTTGATTGTGTGTCTCCACTCCGCACAAGGAGTGCTTTGAGCCTACCTAAGGTTGATGTTTCTTCTTCTCTTGGCGTTGGGCCCAAATCCCTCAAGCGTGTGGAACAAAGTGGTGCAATAGCACGTACACTTTCCAAGACGTGTGAGGCGACAACGGAACTAAGTAAGACTTGCTTGCACCGCATATATATTCTATTGTTGTATCCAACCCTTACGAGTTTTGTTTTTTATTGTGGCAGCCAAACCTTTACTGGGGGGACCACCACCTATAGTTGCAGAAAAAGAGAGTCTTGAGGAGGGTGCCAAACTAGAAGCACATATTGGTACTGAGTGTTGCCATGAGAATGTAATTCCCGCTGGTTCATCTTCTCTTGTGCCTTATATTCCCACTAAGATCCCTCTATTGCGCATTGTTGACATCACTGAAACTTGCCCTCATTTCGCATTCGAGGGGTGCATACTTAACCGTTATGGAACCTACAAACAAAGCCCAAAAGTCGCTAAGTATATGCGTTACCTTAAGGCAAACCTAGTTGATCCACTCAACACTGACACCATCACTTGTGCTATTAGCGATCAATTTATTGAGCAATTCATTGACACCCTTACTATAGGAGACTTTGTCCACATTGAGAATGTAACTGTAAAAGAAAAAAAACTAAGTCAGATGGTTGCACATCTCCTCATGTACTATTTTTCAATGCTTCCACGGTTGTAGAAAAAACAAAGTCTTTTCAAGTCAGCCTTAGTTTCTACCCAGAGAGCAAAGCGCGTCAATTTTTGGATGAGGCACAGTCCTTGCATGCACAAGGCACCCGTACACACTTTGGAACTGTAGCTTTTGTTGTTATCCAGGGCCATGCTAGCACTTCAAAAGCTGGTCTTTCCCAAGGTGATCTTGTTGTTGCAGATGGGCCAGCGGCTGAGAACCGTGCCACTGTAAGGCTTACTTATCTTTGCTCTCCTATAGATTTGCAGCTTTCTAATATTTTCCATCTCTTGCCATCACAGCTTAGCTTCGTGAATGCACGTAAAGACGATTACCACGCTATTTTTCGTGCTCTGGAGATCGATGTGCATCCTATGTTTGTTGCACGAAACATAGGTTCCTTCACAGGTCGAAGCAATACACTCTCAGTCTTGGATGTTACTATCCTAGCACACGTCAAAAGTCCTCGTCTCAAGCACCGTTTGGAGGAAGCATATAAGGCCCATATTCTTTATGTTGGTCACAATCAAGGAGTAAGATTTTCATTTTTCATCGCAATAACTCAAGAAAGCTCTAACTCATCAGGTGCCTATACATAGGTAACTGGCACACTGCACTTTGTGAATTTGAACTCAATTTTGGTGGAACGTTTTTGCGGTCAATGCAATACTAAGATTCACCACCAACAAGAGGTGGACTTTTGCTCTATTTGCTCAAAGTCTACAACTATTGTTTTGGTGGCCAAGCTTGAAGGAAAAATTTTGGCCAACAAAGCTTCCCCGATTGATGTTTCCTTAGCGGGTGACATAGTCGACAAAGTATTGCACCTTGACAAACTTTGTTGACTTATATGCTTGTGATGTGCTAGATGCACGTGAGCTACTAGCCTCCCTTCTTCGCACTGGCAAATTCACTGTCAACAAATTAGGCCTCATCACATCTTTTGTCGAAGAGACAAAGTAGTGCTCCTCTACAACATTGAAGCTCCATCACCTCCACGCCGAAGAACACCCTTTGTATTATATTGCTTTCATCCATGCTTATCTTGTAAATTCCCATCTCAATATTTCAAGAGAAAAGTTCAAAAAATTACGTTGTTTTTTTAAATTTTTACACTATTTTTTGTCTATTTTGGGACGGCATTTCTCCTTTTTCCATCGGCACTTTTTAAATTGAAAACGGCACGATATTAAGACAAACTAAGTCAGACGGTTGCACATCTCCTTATGTACTATTTTTCAATGCTTCCACGGTTGTAGAAAAGACAAAGCATTTTGAAGTCAGCCTTAGTTTCTACCCAGAGAGCAAAGTGCGTCAATTTTTGGATGAGGCATAGTCCTTGCATACACAAGGCACCCGTACACACTTTGGAACTATAGCTTTTGTTGTTATACAGGGCCATGCTAGCACTTCAAAAGCTGGTCTTTCCCAAGGTGATCTTGTTGTTGCAGATCGGCCAATAGCTGAGGACCGTACCACTGTAAGGCTTACTTATCTTCGCCCTTCTATAGATATGCATCTTTCTAATATTTTCCCTCTCTTGCCATCACAAATTAGCTTCGTGAATGCACGTAAAGACGATTACCACGCTATTTTTTGTGCTCTGGAGACCGATGTGCATCCTATGTTTGTTGCACAAAACATAGGTTCCTTCACAGGTCAAAGAAATACACTCTCAGTCTTGTATATTACTATCCTAGCACACATCACAAGTATGTTGGTCACAATCAAGAACTAAGTATTGATCTTGCTTTTCCTTTTTGACCGCAATAACTCAAGAAAGCTCTAACTCGTCAGGTGCCTATACATAGGTAACTAGCACACTGCACTTTGTGAATTTGAACTCAATTTTGGTGGAACGTTTTTGCGGTCAATGCAATACTAAGATTCACCACCAACAAGAGGTGGACTTTTTCTCTATTTGCTCAAAGTCTACAACTATTGTTTTGGTGGCCAAGCTTGAAGGAAAAATTTTGGCCAACAAAGCTTCCCCTATTGATGTTTCCTTAGCGGGTGACATAGTCGACAAAGTATTGCACCTTGACAAACTTTGTTGACTTATATGCTTCTGATGTGCTAGATGCACGTGAGCTACTAACCTCCCTTGTTCGCACTAGCAAATTCATTGTCAACAAATTAGGCCTCATCACATCTTTTGTCGAAGAGACAAAGTAGTGCTCCTCTACAACATTGAAGCTCCATCACCTCCACGCCAAAGAACACCCTTTATATTATATTTCTTTCATCCATTGCTCATCTTGTAAATTCCCATCTCTCTCTCTCTCTCTCTCTCTCTCTCTCTCTCTCTCTCTCTCTCTCTCTCTCTCTCTCTCTCTCTCTCTCTCTCTCTCTCTCTCTCAGTGTGTGCGTGTTTCATTTACTTATCTTCCTTCCACCGCATAGCGTAAGGGGGGGAAAAACTGCATGTACATGGCTTCCTCAACCAACCATAATGCATCTTTTGAACAACTTATTCAAAATGATATTGATAGTGCTTTCCTTGCTAATCAGCCATGGAATAATAATGTTTTCCTCGTGCTCAATAAAATAATAAAGTCGCGCTCGTCATTATAAAAAATCACCAACATTATGATAGAGGCAGTGAGAGTATCATTGGAGCAAACACCAATGATCACACCTTCTCTAGCGCATTTGGCTTCCAGTGAACATGATTCCTCCCTTTTGACCCAAGTATTAAATAGCCACACATCATCTATTAGTATTGCGCTTGATATTATCCATGTATTCTCCTTTAGATTTAGTATTGCATGTGATGTTTATATTTACGATGTCCCAATAACTTCTCTCAAAAACACAACATTCAGTAGTGGAGCTGACCCAGCGACATTTCACAAAATCATCATTGTTGATAGAAGTGGTAACCTATTTTTTTACTTGGGGGACAATCGATCCTCACACAAATGCAAGCCTCGTACCTGGGACAAAAATGAGATAGAGTCATTGATAGCTTTGATTCTCCAGCAACCGAATGAACTCCCTATCTCCATCGCGAGGCAATTTGCTTGCTTGGGTGATGGAACCATTCGAGAAATAGGTGCAATAACATCAAAAATTACAAAACTTTTTTTAAAAAATACACCCCACAGCTCCGTCCAACATAAACATTGAACAAGCCTCCCCATCAAAAAAAGCTATACAAGAGTACATAGAAACGAAAAACGATGTTCCTATATATCGATGTTATAAATGTGGACGTTTAATGTTTTTTTCACACAATTAGCTCGAAAAGGGCGTAGGTCGGCACTTGGGAGGTCTAGAAACAATGAGATACACGAAAACTATGTTTGTACTTCATGCGGTCGTAGAAGGCAAGAACATGGTGCACTCCTCACCCAATTGAATTCCATAGGATTTAACCTCCCCTTGGCTACAGTAGAGAAGCTAAATCATTTAGAAAGCCGCCTTGTAAGTCCTAGGCTACCTTTCACCAAAATTAGGGGGCTTACATACGATGGTCAATTTGGCTTGCAAGGTAGCGTTGTAAATGTTTTGGCATCCTTGGGAAAAACACAACAAATATTGCCAAGGTTTATTCATGATGAAGCCTCAATAAAAGTGGGTATTAAGCGTCGTCTACAGTACAATCATTGCTTCCTTTCTGGGGTTGTTTGACCATTACTTACAATGAAAGCCACTGCTCAACTATTGCAAACATCTTTATATAAGAACGAAAATATTACTCTAAACAACGAGTGGGTAAGCCATTTCCATAGTCTTCATTGTCCTTTGCCTGATGATTTTGCCGACGACAATCAACCATCAGAAGAAGATGATCTAGCTACAAATGTCATGCTCCATGGAATTGAGTCATCACAACAAGTAGTAGATCACAACGACAAAATCTTCTTTGTAGCTCCTGCCGAGGGAAATAATCCTTTGAGTATTTTCAAAGATGAATAATGTGAAGAACTTAGTTTCCCTACTGTTTTCTATGGTGAGCCCCGTAAATACCATACACTTGCTAAGCATAAATATCAACACGTGGCTCAATGGGAGCTTATGCATAGTGATAGAAGGTTCTCACTAAATTTAGAGAATCTTTTTTTCAAAACAGTCAAAGTCATGACTCAAAAAATCATGGGATCCATTTGGATCCATATGCGCAAAGGCAAGCTAAACCACTATACACTAGTGGCCGCACAGTTTGTTAGAGATACTAACATTGAGAAGGTCTTGTCTTCCCAACTTGGATATCGTGACTTCGAGGCATTGCGAACATCACCTAACTACAAAGAGAAACTAAAAAAAAAATGCCTTCGCTATGATTAGACAACTTGGACCACCAACATTCTTCATCACATTTTCTGCGGCGGCTGAGAAACATTGGAAGCCCTTGATTAGAGCACTTAATAAGCTCAACCCCATCACGCGTGCAAGCACATAGACAGAAGCGTCATACATACGAGATTTGGTCCGAGCCAACCCTGTAACAACAGCTCGCTTTTACTTGAACCGCTTTAACGGGATGAAGAAATTGCTAACCAAGGATATAACCATATTGGGGAAACTCAAAGATTACTTTTTTGTAACCGAATTTCAGAGCCGAGGTAGCCAGCATGATCATGGGCTCCTATGGATAGAAAATGCTCCTATCTATGGGAAACTCAAAGATTACTTTTTTGTAACCGAATTTCAGAGCCGAGGTAGCCAGCATGATCATGGGCTCCTATGGATAGAAAATGCTCCTATCTATGGAAAGATCCCAACGAAGATGTTGTGGATTTCATTGATAAGTACATAACAACTGTATCCATGCTCCTTCCTGTAGATTTACAAGAAATTCAAGCACACAAGCATAGGAAGACTTGCTTTAGAAAACGCAAGGGATGCCGCTTTGACTTTCCTCGCTACCCAATTCCTTTTACTATGATTTTAGAACCCTGCCGTTCTCCAGATAACAATATCCAATACAAAAGAAAGAGACACAAACAAATCAAATATAATCTGCTACTACTAGATTATAAAGCAAATATTACATTCCAATAGTGGCTCCTATCTATGGACCTTCGAAGCTATATCATCCACAATCTCATGCCCAACACTTTTGTTGGAAAGAAATATCAAAGATATTTACATAAATAACTTCAATCCAACCATTTCAAAGCTATGGGATGCAAATTCAGATATACAATACATTTTAAATGCACATGGAGCAGCTACCTATTGCACCTCATATATAACAAAATTTGATAACACACTCATCAAAGCAATCAAAGACCAATTTGACTCTTGCATTGAAAACAATGCAACTACATACGATAGACTTCGAAAAATAGGAAACACAATACTAAACACATAGCAAATAAGCTCACAACAAGCAGTATATATTACACTTTCCCGACCTCTCTACAGCGCAACTCGAGAATTAATGTTCATAAACACAAACCCTCCCCACGAGAGAACAATGCTTCTCAAGCGAAAACACCTCCTACAAAACATAGACCCGACTAGCACGGACATCTTTTACAAGACAAGCATAGACAAATACTGTACACGTTCTGCCCAACTCAATACCATATCATTGGTAGAATTTGCCTCCACATACAATACAACAAACAACACATACAAAAAACGTATCAAACCAAAGATTATACGATATGTCAAATATAATGCCGTAAAAAATCCAGATAATTATTATCAAGAACAATGTCTTTTATTTCTACCATGAATAAATAATGAAACTCAACATCTAAAAGATGGATTCACATGGAAAGATGTATACAATCAAAACAAACCTACCATCGATACAAACGAATCCAAATATAACAAAACCACAATACTAAAGGACAACCTTAACACCGACTCACTAGCCACCAATTCACCTTCGACATCTACAACACTATCTAATATTTCCTCCCATATTCGTGTTGACATCACACAAGGCCTAAATATCCAACACTACCAGCTGCATACACACACTATACCAACCATAAAAATACTATTGTAGCCAAACGATATGTATTACAAGAGCATTCTACTACTTAACACACAAAAAAGGATAATATTTGATGATATTATGCTAAGAAAACGTATATTTCCTACATAACCAATCCATATTTTCCTGACTGAAGGCGCAGGCGCAGGAAAAACTTTCACCCTCCTTTTGATTGTCCAAGGACTTCTACGTTTCTATAACCACAGATCACATTCCAGCCCAACAAACGACAAAAGCTTTGCTAATGTCATACACGGGCAAGGCTGCCTTTAACATTGGTGGAACCACTATCCACTCAACCCTCCACTTTCCACGGTTCACATCATCTAACACTTCCCTATTACCTGAGAGATTGAATGAGCTATGACTCCTTTATCGCGACCTACAGCTAGCTGTTTTCGATGAAGTCTCCTTGATTGGAACCAGCGTCTTCGCTATGGCAGACTCTTGCCTACGTGCAATAATAAAAAACTACGACCTTCCATTTGGTGGTGTTGATGTTGTCTTGTGCGGCAATCTTTGCCAAGCGAATCCTGTGCGTGACTCTTGGCTTTTCTCCAAGAAACATCAGTTTCTCAAAGCTATCTCACCCTCTTTCTGGCATGACCGCATAAAGTCTTATGAGTTAACAAGCACCATGAGACAAACTAACAAGACATTCATCGACATACTCAACAGGATACGCGTTTCAAAACACACCAACGAAGACATTTTCTACCTCAATACACATTACATGCACACAGTACCTCATCCAGCCATCGTCTCCCACCTTTACTATGCAAACAAAGATAAAGACCTACACAACCAACATATTTTCAACACTACCATAGGGACACCACTATTTATTGAAGCACAAGACACAAGGGCAAAAAATTGCAGCAAAACTATTCAAATCCCAATAGATCCAAAATTGACAGCAAGTCTTCACAAAAAACTTCACTTGAAACCAGGCCTAATTGTAGAACTTTGTGCTGGAAATATTGACATTCTAGATGGCCTAGTCAATGGAGCCGACGGTATATTCAAAGCGATAACACAAAACTCCACGACACAAACAATCTGGATTCACTTTCAAACCACTAAAGTAGGCCAAAAAACTAGGTATAAAAACCAACAACTATACATTGCATCAATAGATAGGCAATGTACACCAATCCAAAAAATAACACGTGAGTTTCAAATAGGAAAGAACTTCCTGAACACTATTACTAGAACACAATTCCCAATTCAATTTGCACCTGCTAGAACCATACATCGTGATCAAGGCTTGACACTAGACACCTTGGCTTCGATCCAACCAGCATTCAAAGTCACGGCCTTGAGTACACTGCCCTTTCCCGCGTAAGAGATCCCAACAACCTTTACCTCCTGGCAGAATTAACTTCCAACCATATTAAAGTAGACCAAACAATTCTAACTGAGTTACACCGCCTCAAAACACATGACACTTGGCAACCTACACAGCTTGACCTCCACTCTTTGCCCGGAAATCGCTTGATAATACAATCTCTTAACATTGTGTCCCTAAAGAAACACCACAACAACCTTATTCATGATAATAGCTTAATGGCCTCCCACATTCTTTGTCTCCGAGAAAAAAAACCACAACATCCTAACACAGTGGCCATAAATGCTTACACACACACTCAAACAAATGGCCCCATGGGAGTATCCCTGTTCACATCTAACAAAAACATACATCTACAACACCACAACATCATTTCCACAAATGAAATAGAATGCATTGTAGCGCTCCTCAACACGCCACATAATCCACCAATAACCCTGATAACATTGTACCGCAAACCCTCAACTCCACTTCCCTTGCTCCTGCAAACATTGACCACACTACTCACACCTCACCTCCAATACACCCCTACCATTTTACTCAGTGACTTCAACATCAATGCTAAATACCAAACACCTGAATACCTTGCACTTTCTAACCTTCTCTCCACACACAACATGACACAACATATAACCCAAACCACAACAATCTATGATTTAACAACATCAATCTATGCTAAAAACCAAACACCTGAATACCTTGCACTTTCTAACCTTCTCTCCACACACAACATGACACAACATATAACCCAAACCACAACAATCTATGATTTAACTTTGGATCACATTTGGACTACAAATTCCTTCACTAACATAACAACAGGCACTAACTTCTCGTTCTGGTCAAACCACTCCATTATTTACTTGTTGCTGCTCCCACTAAACTCCAAAAACACATTCCAATGCTCCCCTCTTCCTACTTCCTAAAAGCACCTCCACAAATCCCTCCATTGGCAGGCCCTCGTGATCCCTCACCTTGTTTTTATGCTTTTGAAATATATTATAATCTAAATAAGTCATTCTTATACTTGTTTCCAAAAAGTGTAATACTCTATTGTGACCAAAAAAAAAAAGCTTTAAACTCCCTCAATAGCATTATGTATGCCATAACGAACTTTCACCTTGTTGGTTTAGTTAAAAGTTCAACATTTCAATGCTATTCTTAGACATTTCACTATTGGTAGAGAAACAAGGTGAAGAATCACGGTGGCTTGCACAAAGTTTATTGAGGTTGATTGAGTGTGGAGTGGAGATATTAAAGTTGTTAGTAGGGGATCATAATGTATGTTGAGGAGTGATATGACTAGTACATGAAGTTTGTTCATGTTTCATACTTGGAAATTGTGAAGCTAGCCCATATGTGGTCCAGGGATGATCCTTGGATAGTTGTAACATCATTTATTAATTGGTTGATGCCCAATTTGTTCATTGTGGAGGACATACGGTTGTATGAAGTATTTTGAGCATTAATGTCAATGTTGAAGTCACCATAGATAATGCTTGGAATTTTTGTATCACGTTTTTTGAGAATTACAGATAATGCATTGATCAAATTTGGTAATGGTGTTGTAGGGGAATTGTAAAGGGAAGCAACCTCAATGGTTATGGTGCTCCTGATTCATGATGATAACTTTTCAATGTTTGTGTCTTCACAAACTTCCTTAGCACACAATGTTGCTCCATCAAGTTTTGCTTTACGCGAAGACGCACCCAAATAGAAAATAGTATTTTTTGCGTTATGATCTTTACAGACTTGAAGAACAAATTTTCAATATTGAGAGTGAAACGTCTATCATTGTGCATAAGCCCCAATTTATCTATTGTTTGGTAATTTTTTGACAACTAATGATGATATTTCCTATGCTCTCCAAAGAAGATTGTAGGGAAGCTAAGCTCTTCACAAAAGTGTGAGTATTGTCATCATCCTCAATCTCATCTGTGTTTGTTTGCAAGGAAAATGGTGTTTTTGAGATTTGTTGCAAGTGGACAAGCCAATTTTTGTTTATGGTTATGTTCTCCTTTTTATATAGAGAGTTGTTAAGAAGAGAATGGGTAGCTTTTAATGTAAATAATGGTCTCACCAATCCATATAAGTAGCAATGCGTAAACTCTAACTTATGTTTAATGCCTACCAACACTAAAGCCTTGTCTTCAATAAAGCGAGGCAGAAATTGTTGTGCTTTTTGAGTGTTTGTGAGAATGTTAACTACACTTCCACGCAGGCCATATTGCCCATCAGATGTCAGGTCACAAATCTTTGCGAACGGTATAAGAATAGAGACAAGACGTGCTTCGATAGAGTTAAGTTCCATGATTGGTGATAAAGGTTCATTAAGACCTAACATATGCAAGCTTTCAAATGGCAGTTTAGAACTATTTGTTTTGCAATTACATGCACGACAATAGTATACTCTCTCTTGCGTTTTCAATTTGTGTTATGTGAGCATATTGGATGGTACATGTGTGTAACTTCTGAGTTGAAAGCAAGCACCCACATTTTTCACATCGATAGATAGGTGTGTCATTTAGTGCCTTCATTATTTTTTTCTTAGTCTTACCTAATGTAAGTGAACAAAAGAATCTTCATTCAATGGGGCAGTTTGCAAAGAGTTCACATTTTGTAGTCATTTTAATTTTGTTATATTCACAAAGTGTGTATGCTCACAAAGTGGTTGCTTTCTAAGAAACGGGTCTGCAATTTGAATTCTTGGCTTGTTTTGATTCTCTCGCCACAAGTGCATCAACATATCACAATATTTAGGTGTCCAATGAATGAGCTTACGTTGTGCATGTGAAGTTGTGAAACCATAATATATTAAGCCGATAGTAGATGTATCTATAATCCTAAGGCCTTTTTGAAGTTGCACAAGTGATGTCCCAACTATTTGTTGTTTTGTTTCTCCAGTTGCAACACTATGAAGCATGACAACAAGGGTTTTTTTTGAATTTGTGTGTAAAAATATTAATCACCTACATTGTCAAACTCATTGATGTATTACAAGTTTTGTACAAAGCATTGAATTTTGCAATGCTTTCAGTTGATGAGCATTGTTATAATTTTTTTTCAAAAAACATAATATTTTATGGTGATACCATAAGTTTTAAAACACTAGTGTCACTTTTTATTTTTCTCTCACACAAAGAAACATCTTATTATAAAATTCTTCTCAATAGCCTTGTATAGGCGATATTGAAATTTCACCTTGTTTCAAATAAAGACTGAAGACTATCATTGATTACAAAGGTTTTTTAATTTCTTCAAATAGGTAAGCTTTATTTCTTCAAATAGCTTTAATTTCTTCAGTTATTTAACCTACATAAGAGATTAGTAAAAAATTGAACCCTTGCGACTTGAGACAGCTTTTAAAACCTACACAAGAGCTTAGAACAAAATTCAACTCTTGGGAGAAATTGTTTTTTGTTGGATAAATATTGCTGATAAGATGGCAAGTTATGGTAAGAGAAAAAAAAATCTTCCTACTTCTTGCAAGAGGGACATTACCTAAGGTTGTCTTTTGTAGTCCACGGAGAGAGGTGGTCAGTGTTTTCTCTCCATAGTGGAGCATCAAGTAGTGGGTCAACACACTCTTTTCCATTCTCCCATGTATCTATATAGGTATATGTAGGCCATTGTGATTGACACCAAGAAATACAACAAACAACCTCAATCCCATGTCGAGCCTTGAGGGCCAAGTGGTTACATCATACCCTAGAAATATCTAGAACCAAAAGCCTAGTCATTTACACAGAAAAGCTCGACAAGATAGGCTCGCCAAGATGGCGAGAGTTTCCCTAAGCCAATCCTCCGAGTTTTCCTTTACATACCACAAATATTAACTCCTTACTTTCTTCTACAAAGGCTAAGAATCTAGCCACAGAGAGGTTGCTATCAAAGACCCAGCAATTCTTGGCCTTCCAGATCTTACTGAAGAAACAAAATCTAACAATTTGAGTATAGATTAGCAATGCAAGACTTCAAAACTATTTCCCACCAAGACACGTATCCTTTTTGAAAAACCCTACGTTCTTTGTATCCATTTGCACACCTTCCCTGCCAAGCCTCTAATTGACGGGCATTCCATGAAGAGGTGGGCTAGGTCTTTGCTAGTCAATCTTCACCTTAAGAACCCGATACCATGTGCCTGAATCTTCACGCCTATCAGCAAAGCCCCCCACAACACCTTCCACAAAAATACCTTCATAAAATGATGCCATTGTGGATTCTAGATGTTCTTTGTGACCTCGACCCATCGAGCTTCTGACCATTGCTTCTTCCATTGTTTGTTCAAAGGGGTGACACAATCAATTTTGGGAATCGACACTCGGTAGATGCCCTTGGTATGAGGTTTAAAGAAGTGGCTACTCATGGTCCATTTCCAAGATTTCCACTCAAAAGTGGATTCCCAAATCGGCATCAGAATGTTGTCTAGGCCTTCAACAACTTTGTTGATATGAAGCTTCTTAGTGCCATTGAGTTGAAACTGGGCAACTAAGTGGTCAAAGTGTTTCCAGTTGTCTCCATCCCAGAAGTGGATCAATCGTTGAAGTCCTTTGTGTTCAACCTTCTTGCAATCTCTCTCCAATAAGGGTTCATTATTACACCAACAGCTTTACACAACCAAGGGGACCAGTGCGAGATGGATTTTTGGAAGCATCTTGTTAATTCACCCCATTCCAGTACCCATGTTGCTCTATTGCACTTACACACAAACTCTCTCGTGTGTGATGCCACCCAGTCTCAAGCTAGACAGCATGCACAGAAGGGTTGAGAATTTTGAGGCCGCCTTGAACCACCAATTGAGTGATGGCTTTCCACTTTTCCCATTGTCATGGCAATGAGTCTTTAGTGTTTTTCGTCCATCAAAATATTTTAATTGGTTTCAAAAACTTCTTCTAGTTACATTTGGCAATTTTGAGAAGCATATTGGTGAAGGCAATATAAGGCAGCATAAATACATTGATCACTGTGACCCGGCTCGGGAAGGGAAGCAGCACATACTCCCACCTTCTCATTTTTCTATGGATCTTCTCTAGGACCAACTGGAACCTTTGCTTGTGTGCAACGTCCACTCCCAAGGGACGCCCAGATGTCGAAATGTCCTTCCTTTAGACACAATCTCCCCAGCCCAGACTGATCCGTCGAATGAGTCATTTTCCATCAGGGAGATCAATCTAAACTTCTCAATGCTACACTTCGATCGTGAAGCCACCGCAAATGTCTGCACAATCTTTAGTGCCTTCTTGAGTACCTGACGGTACGCTTTCAAAAAGAGGAGGGAGTCATCTACGAACATCTTGGCCAAGAGCTGGTCATTGCTGAGCAAAGTTAAACCTTGAATTTCACCCCACGCAGCATCATCTTTGAGAATTGTTATTAGAGGATGCTACCCAATGGCAAAGAGAAAAGAGGCCAGGGGGCATCCTTGCTTGATAGATCTTCTGGATTCAAAGGAGCCCACAATTCTATTATTCAGCAAGAGCTCATATTGACTACCTGCACCCAAAGTGTGTATAAGTGGAGAAAGGAGAGGCACAAAGCCCAATGATTTCATGTCATCTTCAATGAAGGACCACAAAATCCTATCATATGTCTTGTCCTAGTCTAGCTGGAGTAAAATGGACTCCTGGTTTTTTTGAAGGTTGTGTACTCAATTCCAACCATTGCTACTAAGATATTGTCATATATTGACCTTTCTTTGATAACGTGTTGATGAGGGGAGATGACTCTGTCCAAGAGGGGGGCGATTCTAAGAGCGACTGCCTTGGCAATGATTTTGTATGCCATAGACATCATAGTTATGGGACGCCAGTACTTAAGATGTGAGAAACAAACTTGTTTTGGGATAGGCTTGATGAGCCCTCTTTTCCCACCCGGATCCAACGACCCCTTGACAAAAGCTTGGTTAGCCATATACGTGACTGGGACCTTGAAATCATCCTAGAACTCCCTAAAGAATTCAATGGTCAAACCATCCCAATGGGGGGACTTCTCCTTTCCAAGAGCTTGCAACGAAAGTGAGCACTCATCTTTAGAAAAGGCCATCTCAAGACAATTGGCTTCAGGCTGGAGAATTTTCCTATTAACACTCTCTAGCAAGGTCGTTCTAGCTTCACCCACTTCTTGTTGAGAGTGGGTCTCTGGTTGTCCAATGATTTGGATTACATGATCAAGCATCATCTTAGCCATTTTGTCTTGGTCTTTTGTAGCTTTCCCATTCTCATTTGTGAGCAAGTGTATAGAGCCCCGACTTTTTTTTATTTTCAAGGCCCTAAAAAAGTGTGCTTGATTAGTGGCCTCTGGCTGAAGGAAGGTCTCCCTGGGTATCGATCTCACGCTCCTGACCTCCTCAAGCTACTGCTCGACCAGGTTGGCTTTAGCTTCCAGCCACCTTTTGTGTTCTTCTTTGGAGGCCATCCCGTTAGCTTATGGAAGTTAGGCAAGCAACCTCCTTTTCAAGCTTCTTCCAGTGCTCTTCTTGGGCCTTTTTCATCCAAGGGCACCAGCTTTTGATCCCTTTCTGTATACTCCAAGAAAAGAGGTCCCAATCTTTAGGTTTTTCCATATTGATATCTTTATTACGTTTACTCAAAGCTTTCTGGGTAAGCCCTCTAAATAGAGGGTCTTTGAACAGGTGTGCACAACAAGAAACTTCTTACTCCCTCTCGGGGCCTACCCCTCTCCCTTGGCTTTCTTGAGTTTCATGTGTAAAGGTAGATGGCTTGAAAGGATCTTTGTTGTTAGCACCTTCATCATGAGTAGTGATGGGATCCTATCAGCTTGGTGAGAGCAGTAGCATGTGCCAAGCCAAGAAGCCACGCCAACATATTGTAGGCTTGTGTATGTGAAGCTCGATGTGCTACTCCAGGGACCCACCTCCCACAAGTCCATCATAGCCCATTTCTCACAAAGACTCAACCATTTGGTTTTTAAAGAACCTACCAACATACTAGTTGAGCCTGTTCTATCCTTGCTCTTCTCCACCATATTAGAGTCCCCTATCAGTAGCCATTCTCCTTCAATAGGGAAATCTCTAAGGTGCATCCATAGTTTGGCTCTATCCTTGGCATTGCAAGGGCCATATATGTTTAGTATGGTGATAGGTTGATCTGCCCAAATGATTCTCAATTCTAGGACCCTCCCAGAGGGGTGGTTTAAGACCACTCTGGGCTCCAATCCTCGGTCCACAATAGAGAGGATGCCACTGAACCCGTCCTGTCCCTCTCCATAGAACACTAACTTCTTCCCCAATGCCTGTTTTGTTTTGTTGCAAGCATCCAAATGATGTTCTTGGATGGCCCAACAATTATATTTGTTATCCTTTCTAACTTCCTCCGAGAAGAGGGTGTGCTTCTTTCGGGTCTTCAATCCTTTCACGTTCCATGATTGGATAGCTAGAGCTTCCATCATTGGGAGAGAGGGATGAATTCCTCAACATCCAAACCATGCATGTCTCCATGTCACCTAACCCAGGAGAATCCAGAGGATCTGTAAAGGCAGGGGATTTTTTTTCTTGCAACACATTGAAGGGATTATGAAGGGGGATGCCACTAGTCCCACCTTTTAGCTAGGTGGTGGGGACGGAAGAGAGGTGCCTTTCTCTTTCAAGGCTCTAGAATGATGGATGGTGTGCGGTGAGTGCAAGGGAAGTAATGGAGAGAAGGAAGAAGGCGATGCAGGAGCAGACCTATTTGGAGGAGCTTGTGAGAGTCAACCACTCTCACACTCCTTATTTCCTTTAAGAACAAGAATAAGTGGGCGGGCGCCCGCCCCCAACCATATCTGGCTACGGGGCCTGAAACTCAACAATCTCCCACTTGAAGGCCAATGTGTCCCAATTGGCTAAAGAATGTAGGGGCTACTATGTACAAATGTACAAAACGTGAAGCAAGACCCTAGCTTCACCCTACGTCCATCATCTCTATGCAATGTGCGAACCGTTCTGAGGCTAAGCTCTTTGTTAGAGCATCCGCTGGGTTTTCATATGTGTGAACTTTGACTAACTCAACGCATTTGCTAGCCAAAATATCATGTACCACATTATAGTTGACCTCTATGTGTTTCAACTTGGAGTGAAACACAGGGTTCTTTGCTAACGCAATCGTACTTTGACTGACACAATGTAGCACTAGATTTTGGTGTATACCAAAATCTCCCACTAGACGAGATAACCACACAGCTTCCTTACTGGAACTAGAAACTGCAACATACTATGCCTCAGTAGAGTGGAAGACAAAGTACAATTCCGGATACATGATCTCCAAGGAACTGTTGTTCTAACAAACAAGAAAACATAGCCCGATGTGGATTGCCTAGTGTCAACACAACCCACATAATCTAGTATCCAACTATGGATGCATCACTATTTCCAAAGTGTAAGCACTTGCGAACTGAGCCCTTGACATATCTCAAGTTGTGTTTCACTGCTTCCCAATGCTTTCTACCTGGATTTTCCATAAACCTGTTGACCACTCCCACTGCATATGCAATGTTTGGTCGTGTGCTAACCATGGTGAACATGAGACTGCCAACTGCCGAAGAATATGGCACCTTTGCCATCTCTGCCTTTTCAGCATCCGATTTGGGACAATCATGCTTGCTAAGTTTTTTGTATGCTGCCATTGGGGTACTCGATGCTTTCCCCCTTTGCATATTAAAACATTGCAAGACCTTGTGAGTATACTCTTCCTACGAAAGTTCAAGTATACCACGTTTGCGATCTCTCTTGATACACATACCAAGAAAATATTGTGCATCGCCCGAATCTTTCATAGCAAACTGCTTGCTTAAGGCATCCTTGAGAAGTGCATTCTCATCTTTTGACTTCCTGGCTATGAGAATATCATCCATGTACAAAATCAGAATGATGAGGGAACCATCATTCAACCTCTTTGTGTACAAGTAGTGATCCTCTTGGCTCCGTACGTAACCCTTGGACTGAATGTACTTATCAAACGTTGTACCATTGCTTTGAGCCTTTCTTTAATCCTCCATACAAAGCTTTCTTGAGTCTACACACTAGTTCTACCCGTGTTGGCTTCTCAGGTTTTATCGCAAAACCCTCTGGTTGTTTCATGTAAACATCCTCTTAAGTCCCCATGAAGAAACGATGGGAAAACGATGTCTTCACATCCATTTGGACCAATGCCAAGTCCTCGATGGCTACTAGACCAAGCACAAGATGCAATGTAGTCATCTTGACCACTGGAGAAAATATTTCATCGAAATCCACGCCTTTCATTTGCTTGAACCCTTTAGCAACCAATCTAGCCTTATACTGGGGCTCGAGATCATTTGTGATATACTTCTTCTTGTACACCCATTTGCATGGCAATGCCTGTTTACTCGCAAGTAACTCTGTCAGTTCCCAAGTTTCATTGGTTAAAATCGAGTTATACCAGATTGCATAGCCTCCTCCCACTTCACATTATCGTCCATTTGAATGGCCTCTTTGTAGCAAGAGGGTTCACCGCAATCAATGAGGACTAGAAAGTAGTCCAATCCTGGCTTAAAATACTTAGGTGCATGAGATGTACGAGTAGATCTCCAAAGTGCCTAACTCGTGGATTCTACTCTCTTTGGAGCAACTGTGTGTATATACTAGTGGAAGGTGCATCACTAGCACGTCCAACATTCTGTGTAACTGGCGGTGAGGAAACGTCCCCAAACCGTACTCTATGATACTCAATGTCTTTCACTCGCCTTTTATGCATCTTAGATACGTTGAATATCACATGTGAGTTGCATATGACTTTCTTAGATTCCAAGTGCCAGAGACGATACCCCATCTCTCCGTCTACACGAAGATGCACTTGTGTGATTTGGGGTCCAGCTTTTATCTAAGTGCTTTTGGCACATGTGAGAATGCCTCACACCCAAACAAACATAATTTGTCATAATTGGACTCTTTGCCCGTCCACATCTCCTACGGAACCTTGTACTTTAGTGGTGTACTAGGTGACCTTTTGATCAAGTAAGCAGCCATCGTAACAACTTCTCCCCAAATTTCTTGAGGTAAGTTGGCCGTGGACAACATAGAAGTGATTCGTTCGTGAATGGTTCTATTCATCCTCTCAACCACATCGTTTTTGGTGGGTGTGTAAGGAGTGGCAAATTGTCTTCTAATGCCTCTTTTACTGCAAAAGTCCTTGCACTCAGAGGAGATGCCTCCATTGTCACTGCACAAAGCTTTAAGGTTTCTACCCGATTGGTTCTCTACCAATACTAAAAACTTCTGAAAGGCACTAAAGATGTCACTCTTCCGCTTCAAGAGATAAACCACCTTTAAGCATGACCAGATTTTCCTTCTTGATGATCCAAGAACCATGAGCAAATATGGTAGTATAACCCAAATCATCCAGCTGTCCACAACTGAAATCAAAATCTTTGTCAATTTGGATACGTGTGTGACAATATGTAGCATAAACTCAGTGTCATTTTGCTTAGAAAACTTGACGCTACCCACACCGCATATATCAAGCTCATAAGAATTGCCTAGCTTCATTGTGCCATGTGTGGCAGTGTAGGTAGAAAGCCACTCCTTGTGAGGAGTCACATGAAAGCTAGCACTTGAGTCCACAATCCAATTCTACGCATAACACTCATCATGAGCTAACAATGCATTAGGACTCAAATCCAATGTGAAAATCAACACATCATTTGACACTTCAAAAACTTTTTCAATGGCTAGACTCTTCAATTTTCACACTGCTTTTAGGTTTGTCAGACTTCGCTTTTTTCTTGCCCTTATCACGTTGCATTGTGGGGTAATCTTTCTTCAAATGTCCCTTTTTATGGCAGTAGTAACACTCTACAGTTAGCATGTCTTTGCCCCACGACTCTTGCTACGACCTTGCCTACGATCCTGTGAACGACCGCGGTACGATCGCGGTTATGACCACACTGCTTTTGCTTGTCACGATTTCCACTAGCCACATATGCATCATCATGTCCACTCGCATCAAGAGATTAACGTCGAATCTCCTGAAATGCACCAATGAGAAGTGCACCAGAAACACTATTGAAATCTAACATGCCATTGGGTGCAGAATTGCTTATGGCTGTGTTGAAAGTATCTAATGACGATGGTAGCAAACATAGCAAGAAAATGGCCTTCATTTCATCATCGAAATTGAGACCCTTTGAAGTAAGCTGTGAAAACACGTTGTTGAACTCGTTCAAGTGAGAAATAACATTACTGCCTTCTTTCATGTTCATACGCATCAAGAAAACCTTGTTCGAAGCATTGGTACCATCCCATGCCTGACATAGAGCACCCCACAAATCTTTGGCATTGGTCTTATCCCATTATGGTAAAGTAAATGGATTCACCAAGGTGTAGGCAAATGGTTGCCATAGCACGCTCATTCAAGTCATCCTACTCATCATTAGTGTACGCATTCTCTCTTCTTTCACGCAAGGGTGCTATCAAACCTTTGTTGATCAAAACATCTTGCATACGCTGCCGCCAAATGACAAAGTTTGAGCCATCAAACTTTTTTATGTAGTACTCTTCTCTTTTGAAAGCACTACTCGTAGCCATGATTAAGAGAATCTAGCCAAAAACTTTATGGCGAATTGCCTTGGACAATTTTGGCAGAGTTTCCCCTAGAATAGGAGCCAAAATGTAGTACAATCACTGTGTAAGAACATCTAGAAGTGCCAAGAATGCATAAAACGGACTCGCTAGAAAAATCCGGCAGTCTCCTTTGTATGAGGAGTCAAAAACCAACTCAAAAACGCATAAACTACTGAAAAGAACAATCATTGGGTAGATATTGTGTAAAACCACTGCTGTGTGACCGTCAACTCGGCGTCAAAGCACAAAAACTGTCCAGATATATGTCATATGGTGAGGGTATCGTAAAGGGGAATTCCAGCTTGTATCACCGAAGGTATCTCAACATTTGAGAATACCCCAGCTCAAAGAAAACCTCATGCTATCGACCCTCCAAAGGCTAATGCATACACAAAAGGACTAACCACAGTCTCACAAAGGGCTCTTCCGGTCCGATTCTTAGAAACAACTAGGAAAAACTGCCAAAATAGCCAAAAATGGCTCCACATGTAGTACAATAGGCAATGTCCACAACTCAACATACTTGAGTGGCTGCACTCAAACAGGCACCAAAAACTGTTGCATGTAGTAAAAGTGATCCTTGTGGAGATATGTACTCTCAAAAGAGCTCAGTAGCACTAGGTGTGGTCACACAAAAATGCTACGTCAATGCATCTGTCCGCAGAGAAATTATTGTTAAAATGATTGTCAAAATTTCCTGGAAAAGCATTTGTGTTTGAAAGTGTCTGAAAACTTGGAGAATCTGGGTGTAAACCTGCTGAAAAGTCCCCTGTAACCTGTAACGTGCGTGTTGGTGTCGCTATGTGCCGATTTTCATCGTCGGGCAAAAATGCGCTAGTCGAATAGCCGCCAAGAGTGTCATAGCCAAAAACCGTGCATAGTGTGCGATCCGTGGACTCAATGCCAATGTCGGGTGTCACTCCTTTATGGTAGAGGCACCTCACACATGCATGTTGCAAGCACGACCGTTTGCGAAAAAACACTCGAACGTGAAAACTCTCGGTGTTAGGTCGGATGAAAAAAATCCACCCGTGTAAAGAGTGTCACCAAAATCGATGTCGAACCGAGTTGAATCGTTGCAAGACTCTGAAGCCGATGTCAAAAACGGAAAATCACCGATGTCAAAGCCGCTCTCATTGATGTTGGTGCCGAAGTCGGAGCCGCTCTCTCTCACTCTCTCTCTCTCAATGCCTAAGAGTGGTGACGATGTCGAGGTCGATGTCGATGTCGATGTCGCCTTCCGCCATCGGACGGACGCCTCCAAAGTCGAGATGAACACCCTGGGAGATGTGGCAAAACCTTGCTCTCTCTCTCTCTCTCTCTCTCTCTCTCTTACACATCTCTCTCGCTCTCTTGTTGTCTCTCTCTCACTCTCAATCAGCTTTGCCCCAATGTGTGTGAGCAGGAACGGAGAGTCAGGGGTCAGATGATCGTGGGGGTATGTGGAGGGCTCTGTGGGAGTGAGCCCTTGCACACACAAAGTGTGTTAAGTTTGATTTTTTTTGAAAATTTGTTATCTGCAGGACTGACAAAAAGTTCTGACAAGTTTCAGGGATCTGACGAGCGTCGAGGGGATTGTGGCCGTCGATAGAGGAGTTCCCGTAGCGCTGGTCGCTATGCTCGATTCTCTACCTTTATTGCTCACGGGCCTGGCTTCCCCTACACACACACACACAGTGTGTGTCGTCCTTTGTTGCTCACGGTCTTGGCTACCCCTACACACACAGTGTAGGTGTCTACTCTCTTGTTCTCTCTGTGAGCTTGTTCCCCACTAGCCCGATCTGCTCATCTGCCTTAATGCTCCCAAGCTTCTATTGCTTGCAGCACGACTCTCTTCCAAGCTCAATATTGCTCTTGCAAGCTTTGACGTGCCTGCCTTGATTGCTCTCAATTACACACTTGCTCAATTGCTTGCTCCAATTCCGTTGCTCTGTTTCCTGCAATCAATGGTCACGGTGATGCCCTACTTGCTTAAGGCCAATTTGCCCAATTTGCAAGACTGTGCGATTTCCTTGCAAGCACCTCGATGCTCCACAGTTACAAGCGCCTTGATGCTCCTTGCCTGATTTTTCTTGACTGTCTGTTCTCACTGCAGAGCTTGCCAAAGCTCTCCAAGATTCTCGACAGGGGTTGTTGCACACACACGGGTTTGAGCCTCGGTGCCCCAAGCTCTGATACCAATTGATGGATGTTGTGCGGTGAGTACAAGGGAAGGAATGGAGAGAAGGAGCAGACCTGTTTGGAGGAGCTTGTGAGAGTCAACCACTCTCACACTCCTTATTTCCTTTAAGAAGAAGAATAAGTGGACGGGCGCTCACCCGCCAGCCATATCCGGCAGCGGGGGCTTGAAACCCAACGTAGAACCCCCTCATTGATAGAGCTTCTCTAGGCACTACCTTCACCCTTTTGACCCTTTTCAATCTTGGGACTTGTACCACTGACGTAGTTGTTACTGTCAGAAGCTTCGGTGCAGAAGCTAGAAAAATGAAAGCATTCTAATTGCATGGACCTTTAAGGATTTGCAGAGCAAAACTCTGCTTCTCCACCATCTTCTCATGTTGTATGGTGTCTTCTTTGTCACAAATCATAGCCTCTTTTGCTTCACCTCCTCTTGACCCTTTGTCATCCTTTAGTTGTTTCTCACTCGCTTCTAGAGTTGTTTCGTTAATAGAGATATAACTATTGCCTCCTAAATTGGAGGCCTACATTGCCGGATCGGTATTTACTTTAGTCTTCAAAAGGCAATCCTTGGTGAAGTGCCCAAATTTGTTACACTCAAAGCAGGCCCCAAAGTAAGTCCCAAAACTGAGTGGAATTGTAATTAGCCATGTTCCAACATTGATGAGCATGCTCTTTAGTGGTGTCTTAGAAACATTCCAGCCTATGCACACCCGGTTAGAGGCCCTACCTAGTTCTCTCTTGTTAGGAACAAATAAGGGGGTGCCTAGTTGGCTGGAAAGCATCCTTATATTATCCCAAAGCTAGCTTGGCAGCCGTGTGAACTTGACCCACATTGGATGGATCCCCCGGAGGAATTCTGTCGAATCAAATACGGGCTCACATGGTACTACACAGACCGTTGTCTTGTTAAACAATAGAGGACCTTTATCCAAGATCTTTGAAACGTCGGAGTTGTCCTTGAATCTTACTTAGCAAAAGCCCTTAGCGAGGTATGTAGTACTTTTGATTGCTCCTCCATGTCCAAGAATTTGTGGTCCCTGAATCCATTGCATCAGCTTGTATCTATTTGGGACTCTCCCATTGATGCCAAACACAAGTGTAAGCTTTGCTTGCATGGCTAGATGTTGCTGGTGGAATTGCAACCGTGATAGCCTCCACTACCTACACTTGCTACGGCAAAGGACTTCTTTAAAGCACTATATACATGATCCGATAGCTCCTCATCAAGAAGCCCACTACACTCAGCATGTGAGCTGGTTCTTTTGTTACTTGTAGGGCCAATCTCTATGTGTCTGTTAACTTGTTATATTTTTTGTTCGAGTTGGTCTTTACATTCTTCAATTTTTCTTGACCTTCATCACTAGATACCTCAATAGTTGTGACTTTGTTGTTGTCCATAGGATTAGGACCCTTTAGAATGCTCGCAAATGAGATGCCTGGTCTAAGAGAACCAGAAATGGAAGCCACCTTGTTAGCGTCCGTAGAAATGGTGCCTTGAGGCACCCCCGCCTTGAGTGTCTTCACCTCAAAAATGAATCCTTTAGTGTTGAGGCCAACCACTTTTTAATAGGGAGATTCTTCTCGGCAAGAAATTCTTTATTTCTTACCTGGGTCGTACCCTTTGTCAATGCTTCACCATCCTAATGTCGGCGTTTGACGATCGCCGTGCCGAACCATCCCCTTTGTCCATTGGCACGATACCTTCTTGCAATGGAAGTTTCTTTGTTGCAAGCATCTGTGAGAACCTTATGATGTCCTCCTCCATGGGCAACATCTCTGCATCCATGCTAGACTTCGCAATGAAGCAGTATTTAGTGGCGGGGCGAAGAAGGTCAAAAGAGCCTTAATCTAGTGGGAATGCTTCTTAACAAAGGGCACAAGGAGCAACAACGCCAAATATAGAGCCTAAATAAATGCCTAAGATAACTTAACACTAGAATGGTAACCTAGCAGGACATAAAAGTGTCCTTTCAGGGTTTTGGGAAAAAATTCCAAAACCATAGTAGATCCACTCATTTTGAAAAATCCTTTCATGAGCTTATAGTTCAATAACTACTACATATGGAAAAAATGAGAAACTTGTAATTTTTCTCATCCCTTGGTCACTACAAGCCTCCAAAGTTGATGGACCAGTGCATTTTGCCCAAAACAGCAATTTCTTACGGTTGATTGCATATAAGTAAGAGTGAGGATTTTTGTAGGACATGAGATAAAATGCCCCGTTAACTTCAATGGGTTGGTGACCAAAACATATGGTTGCTTTTACCTCACTATTTTTTTTTGGGCAAAAAAAAGGTACAAAAAAGTTGCATTTTTGCCATTCTGCGGACCTATCATCAAAGTTTCTATAGTCACGCTCAATACAGATACTATATACATGTTTTCTTAGTTCCCTTTGGGCCTTTGGATTCAAAAGGAGCCATGGAACATGTCAAAAGGATAATGGATCTCTTACAATTTGAACCTTGGGGGCAATGATAAAGTGCTAAATACAGCAAACATGAGAAAACTGGGTTTAGAATTATGACCTCTAGAAACCCATAGAAACTACTCAATATCTAGCCAAGTTTGTAGTCTATGATTAGATATGGTTACTACCTACAAAATACACACAATTGGCCTAAGAAACTAGCAATATTGAGAAAGTTATACTTGCTACTCTAAAATGTATTGTATTCTTTAGCAAATCAAAAAACTCAACCATCATCATATACTATGCTATATAGCATATTAGGTCCCCAAAAAGACAAGGAAGATTAGCTTTATGTTATACATTACACTTACACAATCAAAATTGAATTTGGATATCAAGAAAGCCACCAAAAAAATCATAAAAGTGCTAATTTTGGCCAAAAAACAGGATTCCTTTTACTAAGATTTCACGGTTCCATGCAACACTTATGGCACATCTAGGACTTTACCATGGCGCTGCAAGCACTCTAAGGAACTAGCATTTTCCCATATTTTGTAGCTCATGCTACATGTCCAATAGGTCGACACTCTTTTTCATAGGCTGCATTCCATTAGTAAATATGCAACCTTTTTTCATCCCTTCCATTAATTAGGTTTGGGATGCATGCATGTGTCCAACATTTGCAACATGTATGGGATGTAGCAGGACCATAACTTGGCACTTCAATGCATGTGTAGCTTAAGAGTTGTAGCCTCTCCAAATATTTGGTAGGATGCAGCTCTTAGGTGTAGAATTTTCACAATTCTACATGATAGAATTGTAAGTTAATAGACACTTTTTAAGAGGCTAATATGTTTTAACATGCTTACATGATCTTCACCGTGTTACTCTATACATAAAGAGGTGTCCTCCTCTAGTGCATGCAATGTGCATATATTCCTTTACATTGTACTTTTTGTCATGCTAAAGGCCTTAGTATTATCCATCTGGATGAAGGTTGTTCATTTCTAATTGTTTGACATGTGTCCCTCAAGAAAGCCTTAAAAGTCTTGAAGAGAAAGAAGCTAGGTCATTTCAAATGCTACTAGTATGTGACCCGTGCGTTGTTGCGGCTAATTAGGAGCCAAGCTTAAGTGTGTGACACTCTCCTCCCTCATCTTTCCCCAAGGTGGCAACATGTGCAAACATTCTCTATGCATCGATAATGTAGTGCCAAATATATTCTTGGATGCTTCATTATTAAAACTAAGACCATCCTCCAAAGCTACGTATAATAACTAACTATCAATAGTGACATCTCATATAGAAAAATGGACGAGATGATATTTAAACCCTCTTAGAAGACAATCCAATGAAAATCTACCCACATCAATGTGTTTATCCTTATAACCTTTTTGAAACATAAAGAAATTGTTGGCTACTTTAAGTTGCTATATTGTTCCATCGCCATCGCCTGCGTACCAGGGTGCTGCCCATCGCACCATGGCTTGCCCGCTTGTGCCTCCACCAACGAGAGCTCTCTCTCTCTCTCTCTCTCTCTCTCTCTCTCTCTCTCTCTCTCTCTCTCTCTCTCTCTCTCTCTCTCTCTCTCCCGGGCTTGCTCTATCGTCCTAGCTCCATGAAGGGAAGACCCAGGATTCCAAGAGAGAACTCCAAGGCCAAGAGAACTGCCTCCTGTCGTCGACCTGCCTCCACCTGCATCGCGTCCGCATCGCCCCCACAGATCCATCGCCACTGCCATACAGCTCGTCTCGCAATGGGCTCCTCTCTCTCTCTCTCTCTCTCTCTCTCTCTCTCTCTCTCTCTCTCTCTCTCTCTCTCTCTCCGACTTCCTCTGATCGCAAGCACAGAACACGTCGCGCATCCAAGGTAACTTACTCGTCGGATATTTCCCACCACGATAAAGTTCTCTTCTTCTCTCTCTCTCTCTCTCTCTCTCTCTCTCTCTCTCTCTCTCCACCACGTGCCCCCCCCACCCTTCTTTTCCCTCAAACCGTCAACAGCATCTACCCACATTCGGTTTAATTCACCCACACTAGAATTGGGGAGACATACTTGTTCCATTGACTTGGTTATTCTTTGATGTTCATTGGTTGGCAAATGACTTAGAGGTGATACATTTTTTTGCTCGTAGCATGGTATAATTGTTCTACGATCTATAGATGGGATGTATAGCCCTGGTGTACATGCTATATGATTTATGAAGATTTGCAGACTTGCATATCATATAATATTTCAGTCATAATTTCTAAGATGTTGTTGTTCAATTAGCCAAGAAAGCTGATGCATGAGTTCATCTCTCTCTCTCTCTCTGTCTCTCTCTCTCTCTCTCTCTCTCAAAGTAAAAGGGGATCTTCACATACAGCATTGTTCATTACAAAGGAATACGTGAAAATATATAAAGTGCCATTGAGAAGTTTCTCTGACAATACTTTGAAGTAATTGGCTCTAAAGATGCTTGATTACTAAACTCTTTGTTCACCTATGCGCTGTGTTAGGTACTGCACATATTTGATGCACCATGTGTGTGTATTGTAGAGGGCTTTGTTAATGGCATGGATAGGCTCTCTGGCCTTATTTATCTACCTATCATTGTCTGAAAAAGAAAAGAGACATTCTTTCTCTCTTAATCACTTTGTATCACTAAAATTAAAAGAGTGTTTGAAAAAGAAAAGAGACATTCTTAATCACTTTGTATCAATAAGAATAAAAGAGTGTTTCCATGATTATTTTATAATTGAAGCTTTTACACACAATGCAACCTCAAGGCATTACTACACTCAAACTTTAGTTTGTCATATCAACATAGCCTAACAAAATGCTAACAACTCTCCCCATTGCTAGACTAGCCCACTCCCTCTTTCCAAGATTCATTATGATATCATCTAAACCCTATCAAGATTCTATATTTGAGGATCCAAAAACCGTGAGGTTAACCACATGTAAAAGATTACATGGAGCTTGGTCTACAAATGTAGCTATGGTGAACATGAGATTGAGATTAAGATAAAGCAAACATCAATGAGTTTCAACCATCCAACATTATCATTGACTCTCCACACTCTCTTTCCCTCTCTCTCAATAAGTGTGTGTGTGTGTGTGTGTGTGTGTGTGTGTGTGTGTGTGAGAGAGAGAGAGAGAGAGACAGAGAAGAAGAAGAGAGTTTTAATGTCGTAGGAAACTATCTCGAGACCTTAAAGATAGAGAGAGAGAGAGAGAGAGAGAGAGAGAGAAGAAGAGAGTTTTAACGTCGTAGGAAACTATCCCAAGATACCTTATATATATATATATATATATATATATATAGAGAGAGAGAGAGAGAGAGAGAGAGAGAGAGAGAGAGAGTGAGTGAGGGAGGCAAGAAAGTGCAAACTAGTAGACCTGTGTGATGAGAGATAGTGTTAGAACTTAGTGGGTGGAACCAAACCTAATCATATTTCACAAAATTTAAAGCTGAATGTGCTAGTAAGAAGGAAATTGGAGTGGTGCCATCATCATCTTTGTCCCAACACACTATAACGAAGTAGGAGACCCATGTTTTTGGAGCATAAATTTTCATACCAAGAAATCATTCTTTAAAAGTGATATCCCACACTTGATCATCAGGACCATACATTTACTAATGCTTTGATAATGAATGATGATACGAGAGAGTGGCATTGAATCACGATAACCTTAATCATAATATGGTGATGGCTGAAGACTTCAAACATCAAATTAAATAGTGAAGTTGTAATAATTTATAACAATCCAAATTACTATATGGCCATCAATTGCTAAAGCGTGTTAATCTTTAAGAGATGATCTACTGAACTCACCTTTCAATTTTTGAACCTATCTTGTCATCAGCATAGGGAGATGATCTACTTAACTCACCTTTAAATTCTTGAGCCTATCTTATCATCTGCACTTTGAACCTAAGCAGTGATCCAATTTAGCTCCCACTCCCTTTGATATGAACATGGTATTGGGACATTTGGGAAGTGTTTTCATTATTGCGCTTACACTATACCCCTTGCAGGTTTAGTATGCTTAGCTTCTTACCCAACTTGTGTGCTC